>NC_086444.1:94864512-95208679 GCF_028390025.1 Pseudophryne corroboree | reverse complement strand
AAAGATATGAACGATCTCGTTCATAAATGAACGAGAACTCGTTCATATCTTTCAGTGTGGAGACTCCAGCGATGAACGATGCGCGGCCCCGCGCTCGTTCATCGCTGGTCTCCCGTCGGCTGTGCATGCAGGCCAATATGGACGATCTCGTCCATATTTGCCTGCACTTCAATGCAGCCGCGTGACGGGGGGAGTGAAGAAACTTCACTCCCCCCGTCACTGCCCCCCCGCTGCCGGGTCGCTCGTCGGCCGTATCCGCCGTCGGGCAGCTCGGCGGCGGGTCGGCCAGTGAGTAGGGCCCTTTTGACTGCAGCAGGTTTGATGGATAGCCTGGTGGATTGTTTCATGTGTTTTAACTGGCCCAAAGAGTGGGTCTTTTATGGTACGAGTCTTTTATAATCCATGGAATGTCCTGTTTTTAATTTATGTGTGAAATAAATTTATCTGCACTATGGGCGCATTCTCCTGATTTTTTCCAGACACAATTTGCTCAAGGAGTTCTGAGCTTCATTTGGAGATTTGCAGCGGTGTTGGTTACACCAGTGCTACAGCCCAGGGATTCATTCACTGTGGACTGACAAACTCTCATTATAGGATCACCAGCGCACCTGTACCTTTTTCTTCAGCAATATATATATATATATACATACACAAACCAGACTGACCCGGCGCTCCTCCGTCCCCTCGACGGCAAAACACCTTGCTCCCGTGCCCTCCTACGATGGAAAATATACTCCAGTATATGGCGTTCAGATGAAGGCAGCACTGGGAGACTTCATAAAGTGCATATAGTGCTTTTAATGCAGAGTAGATGAAACCAACAGTGATGGTTTCATCTACTCTGCATTAAAAGCACTTTATGAAGTCTCCCAGTGCCGCCTTCGTCTGAATGCTATATATATATATATATATATATATACACACACACACACACACACACACACACACACACACACACACACACACACACACACACACACAAAAAAGTTAAATTGGAGAAACAGCAGTAATTCCAAAAACAAGTGGGAGAGGATATGAGTTATCTTTCAGGCAAATTGGAATTCCTTAAAGATAAAGTTGAGGATAGTGAAAATTGCGAGAGGCGGCAAAATCTATGCATTCGAAGTGTTCCAGAATCCGTATCGGCCTCCGAACTGGAACCATACCTCAAACGTCTATTTCTTTACTTGGTCCCGTCGCTATCGGAAACCTGCTATCCTGATCGAGAGAGCTCATCGCGTTCTGAGACCCAAGCCAAGGGACTCTGACCCTCCCCGTGATGTTATTCTTCGGTTTCTGTCTTTCAAGATTAAAAACAGTATCACCATGGCAAGTAGGAACTCAACTTCAACATTATTTGAGGAATCTCGGATCCAGATTTACTAAGATTTATCGCCAGTGACTATTGCTAAACGTTGTGACCTACGTTCTGTCACCTCCGCATTAGGCGATAATGGCTACAAATATCGTTGGGGATTTTCCTTTCATCTTATTGTGGAGGTTGATGGCAAAGTTCATATCATCCGCGCTCCTGAGGATGGCAACAGACTGCTCCGCAAACTACAACTATCATCCACCTCCGGATCAAGTCAGGTTGGACCTGATGCTTCTTCCCAGATGTGAAGCTCATCCTGTTCAACTTTGGGTTTGAATAACACATAGATTCATTTGTTTTTGATTTTTATTATTGTTCATTTGTTGTGTTGAATTTATTGCTGGTAATGTCTCACATTTGATTGTTTCTATATTATATTGCCAAGCTGTTATTAGCCGGCTTTATGTACTTTTTGTTTCGCTGTATTTTTATCTTGCGGCACTGACCGGTGGCCTAGATGCACTGCCCATAAACTAGGGCCTTATGATTGAACCCTGATCCAACACTCTATGGCTTGTCTCTGGCTACAGGTCAGCTCTGCGACTTTACCGTAGTTCTGTTTTTGTTACTATTTTACTGCTGTTTAATGCCTGAATATTATTCATTCTATTTTCTATGTCTTGGACTGTCATGCCTCCACTTTAGGTTATTATTATTTTATACTCGAAGGTCCATTCTCTCTATATATACTTCTTTTTGGGTGGGGCGTGTCAGCGCTCTTGTTTGCCACTTCTTCCCCGAGTCTATAGGGATTAGAGATATATGCAACTATATTGGGTTGGTACCCTCTTCTGCTTTATTGCATCTGTATCCCACCAGTGACCTCTTTTTGTTATAGAGCTCAATCTTAGTGGTCGAGTATCCTGCCTTTCGGGTACTTTGTTTACTTATTTTTCCTTTAACTTCCTTTTAGGTTAATATTGCAGTTTTTGTGTACGAAGCTGTACATGTGTTTGTAGGCTGGCCACACCCTTAAGTATGGGCCCCTATCACTGCATTCCCCCGGAGGGCCCTTCATGCCCCAGTCCGATATTGCCCTTTCCCTATTCTATCATGCCACTAACGTGTCTGTCCATTAATGTTAAGGGTCTCAACACCCCTCAGAAACGCTCCCACCTCCACAGGTCTCTTAAAACTTTAAAGGGAGACGTATTTGAAATCGACTTCCCATCCCTCGCTGACGTCTAAACTCTTTCCCATGGCCTGGTACTCCAATAACATAACAAAACGAAATGGTGTAGCTATCTTAGTCAGAGGTTCCATTCCTTTCCAGTTCGTAGACTGTAAATGCAACAATGAAGGTCGCTATGTAATGGTAAGAATAAAAATTGGACACGAGGAGGTTACATTGGCCAATCTTTACGCTCCTAATGCTGCTCAAACCAAATTTTTTTGCAAGTTCTTCCAAGAACTCTAGTCGTATAGATGGGGAAAGACACTTGTTGGAGGTGATTTCAATATGGCCCTCACATATATTGATAAGTCCGGCCCCTTACGCAATGGCCAAACCCCAAATTCTTCTGTACTACACAGGAGCATGGCCGAGGCTGGTCTGTTTGATGTTTGGCGATTTCTTAACCCGACCACTAGGGACTATACTTTTTACTCCTATCCGCATGATGTATGTTCTCGCATAGTTATGTTTTTGAGTTGTGCGCCTCTCTCCCAAACGGCTCATTCTTCCTCGATAATCTCACTTACTTGGACTGATCATTCTGCTTTAGCTGCGTCCTTTAACATATTTGATAGTCCTGATGGTAGACCATCGTGGAGACTTAACGAAAGCCTGCTGAAGATCCCTCAGTTTCAAGACTTAATTAAAACTAAACTTCAGGAGAATTTTGATCTCAGTGTGCAGGGTGACTGTAGTATGTCCACTGTATGGGAAGACCATAAGGCCGTTATCAGAGGGTCCATTATTCATTATGCTTCCCGCTGAAAGAGAGACCAAGAAAATCGTATTACTTTATTAACTGACACTATTGCAAAATTAGATCGAGAACACAAACGCACACATTCTAGGAAAATACTAGTCGAATTTTCTAAGGCCCGTGATGATCTACAATCTCTTTTGAAAAGGTTGAGCGTTCACTTCGATGGGCTAATCAATAATTTTACAACAAAAGCAACAAGGCTCATACTCTACTAGCTAATAGATTACGCGCCAAGAAAGCAAATCAAGCCATTCACACTATTATGGAACCTTTGGGCAGTGTTACCTATGATCCCAAAAAAATTTATGGTATCTTTTCTGATTATTATAAGCCGCTATACAATTTGGACCCCCCCAATCGACCCATCGGCACATGCCTGTAAGACCCAACAATACCTTGACTCTTGCGCTCTTCCTCAGTTGGATGATGCAGCTAACTCTGCTCTAAATGCTGATATCTCTGCCGAGGAAATCGAAGCAGCATTAAAAACTCAAAAACCGTCTAAGGCCTCTGGCCCGGATGGCTATCCAATGGTGTATTATAAAACTTTTGCTCCTCAGCTTATCCCACATATGGCCTTTTTGTTTAATAAGATACTGCAGGGCACCCCTTTTCACACTGATTCCACGACCTCCCGCATTATTGTTATTCCAAAACCCGGAAAAGACCCCTCATATTGTTCAAACTATAGACCCATCTCATTAATCAACACCGATCTCAAGCTTTTTGCTAAGGTCTTAGCATCTCGTCTGAATATTGTGCTGACATCACTGATAGACCCTGATCAAGTAGGATTTATCCCGGGTCGACAGGCCTCAGACAACACCAGACGTATTGTTAACCATATTCCTTATACACTCATCTAAAAAAAACACGCGATTGCTTTGGCGCTTGATGCCGAAAGGGCATTCAATCGCATCTCCTGGCCCTTTTTGTTTTCTACATTATCCTCATTTGGCCTTCATGGTCACTTTGTCACTGCTGTTGCAGCCCTCTATTCTCTATTCTAACGCCTCATCTACGGTTGTGACTAATGGATTAAGCTCACCCCGGTTTAATTTAAGAAATGGCACTTGTCAAGGCTGCCCTCTCTCGCCCCTACACTTCGCCCTTTGTATTGAACCTCTTGCAGCCCGTATATGACTCAATAATGATATCGGGGGTGTTACTGTGGGTCACGATTCCTATAAAATATCTTTGTTTGCAGACAACATGCTTGTGACTCTCTCTAACCCCTTGATTTCTCTTCCTAACTTACAAAAAGAACTACTTTTATATGGTTCCCTATCTGGTTATAAAGTAAATCATATCAAATCTGAGGCCCTCGCGTTTAATGTTTCATCTCATACTAATTCAACATTAACCTCTACTTTCCCCTTTCTTTGGAGACACTCGACTATCAAATATTTTGCCATTTATATTACCAAATCCTATTCCAACCTCTATCAGGCTAATTATGGCCCTCATTCCGAGTTGTTCGCTTGCTAGCTGCTTTTAGCAGCAGTGCAAATGCTAAGCCGCCGCCCTCAGGGAGTGTATCTTAGCTAGCAGATGTGCGAACGAAAGGATCGCAGCGTTGCAACAAAAAAAATTGTGCAGTTTCAGACTTACTCCTAGCTAGCGATCGCTTCAGACTGTTTAGTTCCTGTTTTGACGTCACAAACACGCCCTGCGTTCGGCCAGCCACGCCTGCATTTTTCCAGGCACGCCCGTGTTTGTATCTGACACGCCTGCGTTTTTACACACACTCCCTGAAAACGGTCTGTTACCACCCAGAAACACCCACTTCTTGTCAATCACTCTGCGGTCAGCAGTGCGACTAAAAAGCGTCGCAAGACCTTGTGTGAAACTACGTCGGCTTTTGTGAAAGTACGACGCGCGTGCGCATTACGCACCATACGCATACACAGAAATGCCGACTTTTAGCCTGATCGCTGCGCTGCGAACAGCGGCAGCTAGCGATCAACTCGGAATGACCCCCTATGTTCCGATGATTAAAACACTCACGCAAGATTTAGATAAATGGGATCGGTTATATATTTCATGGATAGGACGGATTAACGCCCTCAAAATGAACTTCCTTCCTCGCATTCTATATCTGTTCCAAACTATCCCAATACTAGTGCCCCGAGTGACATTGACCTCCTTGCAAAAAATGTGCCACAAATTTATTTGGGCTAACCGTAAATCTCGTCTAAGACGTACCATACTGACTAAGAATGTTACCTCGGGCGGTTTGGGTTACCCTAATCTACAAGCATATTTTAACGCATGCCAACTTAACCTCCTGGCATTCTCCCCGAGGACTCAGGAAATGGGTTGATATTGAGAACTCTATATTTCAGGGTACTCCCCTGGACCCCCTTCTATGGCTCCCCAAGTCATGCAGACCAGCCTCGGCTAATTCAATCCCCACGATCAAATTCACCCTCGGGTTGTGGGACAAACTCCGCACCACCCATAATCTCTCTTCATACCCTTCACCTCTGTCCCCTATCTGGGGACACCCTGCCTACCCCCCAGGCTGCGACCGTCGCATGGCAGATCCATGGCAATCTCTGGGTATTACGAGATTTATCCATGTTAAAGGCCATTCTGCACCGAACTCCTTTGGAGATCTTCAAGAACGCCTTGATGTTCCGTCCTCGTGTCATTACCATTATGTCCAAATTCTTAGCTTTCTTAGCTCACAACTTAAAGCTACTCCTTTGAGACCGCCTACCTCCTTTGAGCATATGTGTCTACTTTCAATTGGCAGAAAGGGGAATATTTCAACAATTTACAAATCTATTTTAGCTCCAGATCCTCCTTCTCGTGAACCCCACAAATTAGCCTGGGAATCAGACCTCTCCCATCCTTTAGAGGATGATCAATGGGACGAAATTAGAATACGCACTGCTAAGGCTTCCCTTAGCGTGGTGCTTAGGGAGACCTGTTATAAAGTCTATACCTGATGGTATCTAGTCCCCTCCAGACTTCACTCTATCTTCCCCGCAACCTCGAATCAATGCTGGAGACTTTGTGGAGAGGAGGGTACCTTTTTCCACATATGGTGGACCTGTCCCTCTATTCGCCCCTTCTGGAATATAGTTAGGGCGCTCATCGCTCAATCTTGTGGGTATAGCATTGACCTCTCTTCTGCAACAGCTTTGCTTAATGCCTCCGTACTGGCACTACCCAAAACTCAAGATACACTTGTTATGCAAATCTGCATGGCGGCTAAATCTATGATTGCTAAACACTGGAAGGATCAAAACGCACCCTCATTGTTATCACTTGTGGCTAAGATTAACTATATTGCTTATATGGAATATATTACTAGTTTACGGAATAATACGGTGGCCCAGTTCCATAATATTTGGTCCCCGTGGTACCTTGCGTGCTCTTTATCCATACCTGGACTCTGCTGATTTCCTTGTTCATGTTTATAACCGATCTCCTATTTACACATCTTGAAGTTTCTTATTTTCCTCTCCCCATCCCTACACTTTTTTTTTCTTTCTTTTCTTTCCTTTTAATTTTTACCTTTACTGGTTTCTGTCTTTGTTTTTGTATAGATGATATAATATAAATGAAAAAAAAAATGAGATTGATCACCCAATGGATCATATCTAAACACGTGGTATGTTGATGTCCTCATATACTTTAAAGTCTCACAGGACTATGTTTCCTTATTCTAATACTTGATTGTTCCTCTACATTATAAACCTATAATGCTGTCAAAGCAAGTTTTTAACAAGTTAATTGTCATGACCTGTACTTGAATGTGTGTATTATTTTCAATGCGATGGTTGTTGATCAATTTCAATAAAAATTCAAATATATATAAATTAAAAAAAGTTAACTTAACAACTACAGTATGTTGTGAGACTAAAAACACTGCTGTTCCGATGATACTGCTTAGTATAGTTGCACTTGCAAAGTTTTTATTAAGTGGGACTGATCCTATTATTTGCTTTGTTCATGTTTTGTTTTAACATAAATTCTACATTAACAAATATCCTTAGCCAGGAGCATAATGAATCAGATTTATGATGATGATGATGATGATGATGATGATTATTATTATTATTATTATTATTATTATTAATATTATTATTAGTTACCAGCCCGTCAAAATGAGGGAACAACATAACAGTAATGTCAGCGCCGATGGAGCAATGAATTGCTTTGTCAGGTGCCATCTAATGGCCGCCATTGCGCAAAACACTTGCATTCCCTCCACAGAGGTGAGGAGCAGCGTTAGCCTTTTATTATATAGGATTATTATTATTATTATTATTATTATCATCTTTTTTTTTTTAAATTAACGTACTGTGCTAACATAATGGAACATAAAGGGCCTGAGCCATGGAGCGCAGGTTGAAGCCATGCTATGTTGATTTTGTACATAGTTGTACATCTATTTTTTACTGTGCATGCATCTAAGTCACTTCACGGATACGTCCCAGTTGTGTTTGTATAGAGACACAGTTGCGATTTCACACACATGTTGTAACTAGTGATGAGCGGATTCGGTTTTACTCGGTTTTACTCGGTTTTACTCGGTTCTCAAAACGGCAGATTATTGGCTCACGGATGTCACGTGTTTTGGATAGCCAATAAGATGCCGTTTTGAGAACCGAGTAAAACCGAGTAAAACCGAGTAAAACCGAACCTCGCTCATCACTAGTTGTAACAACTGCCGCTGAAATAATATGGATGCTGGCTATATTTATAGGTTTTGCGTAGACCCAGAGGAGAGATGTGGAGTCTAATGTATTTGTGGTTTTCACCAGGGACCCCCGTAAGGGTATATGGGAACTCGTTGCACCTGATACTCAAGTCATGGCCCTCTGACTGGGTTCCAAAGGTACAAGGTTGGTGGACCCAGGAGGAACTCAAAGCAGTTAGTAACCTGGAAGCTGTGAGGCACACTGAAGAGTGGTCTTCAGAAACGCCTCAGAACTAGACGGGCAAATCAGTTCCAGGAAGTCAGAACCAGGAGGTCACGAGTAGCAGTGCCAAGGGAACAGGCAAAAAGAATCGTCAGAAGTACTTGGGTAGGATGCTGGTAAGCAGGGCCACCATCGGGGTGGGGGGTTTGGGGTAACGACTGCCAGAACTGAAGTGCTGGGTCCGGACAGAGGAAGGGGCCAGCACACAGGAACACATACTACCTGCCCTACCACCCTGCTCCACCAAGTAAATGGAGACAAAATCCTAGGAACACACTAACAATTCATCTCACCTTGTAATTTGGGGCTGATGACACACATGTAGAAACACTGATTTGTCAGCAGCTAGGCATTGAGATTAAGAAGATTAGTTGCAATATACTCATATTTCAAAATCACACTCGATTTAACAATATTTTTTGTATATTTTATTCTTGTTCATACGTAATTTTCTCAAAACATTTGTGTGTTCTAAGTTATTGTTAGTGTATTCGATAAATTAGATTAGAAAATATTAGTAAATATAGAGAGGGAGATTTATCAAATCTTGGAGAGAGATAATTACATTGCGGATGCATCGGGAGGCGGCCTCACACATGCTGTGCGGCCTTACCTTGTGCTGTGCGGCCCCCATCATGTGCAGAGATGAAGACAGATCTAGCTGCGTATGCAGCCATCTGCGTTCATCTCTGAATAACCCCCATTGTCATAATTTGGGTATGGGTCGTTGGGTCGACTCAACTTAGGTCAACAGTCATTAGGTCGACCACAGAGGTCGACATGCATTAGGTCGACAGGGACACTAGGTTGACAAGGTCATTAGGTCGACATGTACTAGGTCGACAGGTCAAAAGGTCGACATGGGTTTTTGGACTTTTTCTGGTGTCGTTTTGTTCGTAAAGTGACGGGGAACCCCAATTAGTGCACCGCGTCCCCTCGCATGGCTTGCTTCGCTCACCATGCTTCAGGCAAGGTTACCGTTCCCAATTGTAGTCCACGTGGATCGTAAAGTATGAAAAAGTCCAAAAATGTACAAAAATTTGAAAAACTCATGTCGACCTATTGACCATGTCAACCTAGTGTCCCTGTCGACCTAATGTATGTCGACCTTTAGCTGTCGACCTAATGACTGTCGACCTAAGTTGTGTCGACCTAACAACCATATCCCCATAATTTATAGGGGCAACATAATGTTGACCAATGATGTGAAAGCAAATTTACATTTGTCCAGCGATTTCAGCAGAAACAAGACATGTGTAATTGATATACAGTAAGAGATGGAATGTTTCTGCCATTCCACCAAGTGGCAAACTAATTTAAATTAAACTGTTTTTTTTTTGTGTCATTTTCCATTTGCAAATGCTGATTTTATATCATTGAGGCTTAACTTTGTAGAACAGTAAAGCATCCTGTAATTTTTCTTGCTATAAAGTGTAAAATGTATTGTAACCATTATATTTAAACAGTAACAGCATACTTTTATATACAGTATATGGGGAGATGTATCAAGACTTGGAGGAAGAGAAAGTGGAGATGTTGCCACAGCAATAAGCTTCTAATGCTGCTTTCAGATCGCAAATGCCGGATCCTACCCGCTAAGAGAAACGTGTCCTTACCGGGTGGGATCCGGCATTTGCGCTCCTTTGCAGGCTTTCCGACCCGGCAATATACCGGTCGGTTGCCATAGCAGCGGGGGGCGCAGCAGCAGCAGGGGTGGGGGTGGAGGCGGCGCTGGGAGATGAGCTCATCTCCTGCGCCGCCTCTCCCTATGCTGTGATTGGGAGCCGTGTCGCATCGGAACGGCTCCCATTCACACTGCACCTGACCCGGTATTCAACCCGGTAATAACCCTTCTTTTTTACCGGGTTGAATTACCGGGTCAGGCGACCGGCTAATTCAGCAAAGTAGCTTTCACATCGCACACTGACCCGTTTCGACACGGCAATATGCTGTGTCGATACCGGGTTATTTGTGCGATGTGAAAGGGGTATTACTGTCATTTCAAAGACTATGGCCCAGATTTATCAAGCCTTGGAGAGTGATAAATTGCACGGTGATAAAGCACCAGCCAATCAGCTCCTAACTGTCATTTTTCAAACACAGCCTGTAACATGGAAGAATATGAGTATTGGTGGCACTCTAATTACACGATTAGGGCCCTCATTCCGAGTTGTTCGCTCGTTGCCGAATTTCGCTATATTGCGATTAGTCGCTTACTGCGCATGCGCAATGTTCGCAGAGCGCATGCGCTTAGTTATTTTACTCAAAAGTTAGGTATTTTACTCACGGCATTACGAGGATTTTTCTTCGTTCTCGTGATCGGAGTGTGATTGACAGGAAGTGGGTGTTTCTAGGCGGAAACTGTCCGTTTTATGGGTGTGTGTGAAAAAACGCTGCCGTTTCTGGTAAAACGCGGGAGTGGCTGGAGAAACGGGGGAGTGTCTGGGCGAACACTGGGTGTGTTTGTGACGTCAAACCAGGAACGAAACTGACTGAACTGATCGCATTGGCAGAGTAAGTGTCGAGCTACTCAGAAACTGCTAAGAAATTTCTATTCGCAATTCTGCGAATCTTTAGTTCGCAATTCTGCTATGCTAAGATACACTCCCAGAGGGCGGCGGCTTAGCGTGTGCAATGCTGCTAAAAGCAGCTAGCGAGCGAACAACTCGGAATGAGGGCCAAGGTGCAATTACTGGTGTAAGATAGGTCCTAATATGCAGTATGTTACCATGTGTTCCAATAAGCGCATCTGCCCAGGGGTGTGGATCATTAGATCGACAGTGTCTAGGTCGACAATATTTAGGTCGACCACTATAGGTCGACAGTCACTATGTCGACAGGGTCAGAAGGTCGACATGTTCTAGGTCGACAGGTCAAAATGTCGACATGAGTTTTTTTTATGTTTTTTGGTGTCGTTTTCTTCATAGAGTGACCGTGAACCCCAATTAGTGCACCGTGTCCCCTCACATGGCTCGCTTCGCTCGTGGATCGTTAAGTATGAAAAAGTAATAAAAAAGAAAAAAAATTGAAAAACTCACGTCGACCTTTTGACCTGTCGACCTAGAACATGTCGACCTTCTGACCCTGTCGACCTAGTGACTGTCCACCTATAGTGGTCGACCTAAACATTGTCGACCTAGACACTGTCAATATTCAGACCAGATCCCCTGCCCAGCAACCTGTGTGCATCTTCAGATACAGTATCCATGGTGACGCAAAAAAAAATGGCGGAAAGGGTGATTATGCAGCTAAGAAGCCTTCGGACAGATAACAACAGAAAAACATTTCTCATCCTTATAGCCAAATATTTTTTCAGGTAAAAAACATGTGAGCTATATTAATTTATTTGAGAAAAGAATTAGTTTTATGAAGATCAGCATCTGGCAAGTAAATAAACTTTCAGATGAAGACACGTTGACGTAAAATATGAGCCTATTTACTGCCTCGCTGCTCCATAATGAAATGAAATTCAAGGCAAAGTCAATTTAGAATAGAAGGTATATTCATTAAAAAGCTTTTAAATCCTGATATGAGGCAGGCGGAGAATGACAGTCTGGGGAAGAAAAGCTTTGCAGAGGATAATAACTCTCCTCTTCCCCATTACTAAGTGAACATTGTTCCCACTGAGGCATCAGTCTGTCATATGCGTATGAAAACGAGAACCCAATACGTTTATACAAAGCAAAATAAATATATTTATGATCATTTGAACCCTATTAAATGTAATAATAGGTGTTTCATTTTCCGCTCATATAGCAAAGAGCTACTCTATAGGTAGCAATGAGCATCTGCTGGTGTAAGGGGAAAAGAAGGAGAACGCTGGTAAAATAGAGGGAGATTTATCAAAGCTTGGAGAGAGATACAGTTGAGAGATAAAGTACCGGCCAATCAGCTTCTAATACCACTTTCAGACATAAAATCCTGGCTTCAACCTGGCTCGGACCTGGGACAAAGAGCGCAGGATGAAGCCAATGCTGTCACTTTCATACATTGGTGATGACCCGGATTGTTCCCGGGCGGTGTCGGACTGGGGCATGAAGGGCCCACCGGGGAATGCTGTTGTAGGGGCCCATGCTTAAGGGGGTGGACAGGCTGCACTGGGGCATGGCCAGCCATCACAGAGGACTGGCTAACCATTACAGAGTACATGTTCTGTGCCCCTTGGTAAATATATAATAAACAATAATTAAAGTACATTAGGATAGAGTCTGGAACCTGATCCCTAGAGGAGGAGGAGGGCCCTCGGGCAGTGGGGCCCACCGGTGGTTTCCCCTGTGGGCCAGTCCGACCCTGTTCCCGGGTAGTCCCCATTCACACCGGACCTGTGTCTTCCAGTGACCTGAGTATTTCGGCATTCAGTGGGCGCTTAGAGATGATCTCATCTCCAAGCGCTACAATTCCTGCCCAATCAATTTCTTGTTTCTTTTAGGTGTTACCTGGGTCATCAAGACCTGGGTCGCACCTTTCAAATCTAAACTAGGATCATCTACTCAGGTTGCAAGTCCCGGTATAAACCTTGCTAGGGAGCAGGGTCGAGGACTCGGGGTTCTCAGCCTAGGTAGACCTTTTCAAACATAAGCCGACACCAGGTTGATGTGCATTCACAAGCAAAAACCCAGGATTTAGGTTTATGTCTGAAAGGGGTATAACTATCATTTATCAAATACAGCCTGTAACATGACAGTTTCAAGCTGATTGTTTGGTACTTATCTCTCCACTTTATCTCTCTCTTAGATTTGATAAATCTCCCCCATAGTTACTATACACACAAGTGAAATGACTATACATCCGTATCAAGGTATGAGATAATCATTTTTTTATGCAGCCAGAGTAAAGACGTGGCAGTCATCAGCCTCAACTGCAAAAGTGGCAACCCGCACTAGGCTATGCCAGACTGGGCTGGTCACACTTTGGCAGGGAGACCTGTCCCCTGTCATAATGTGATACCAGCCATAGATTAATCAGCAGAGGGAAGAATATCCTAGAAATCCCCAATTGCATGCAGGTTCCCCCCTTGACAAATGTGTTAGTAGATGATGCGCTCTGTGCCTGTCTCCTTCTACCATAGAAGCCTATGGGCGCATCCCCTAGTGTTTGTCCCCTTGTGCCAGAGGCTATCGGAGGCGGCGCTTAGTGTGTGTGTGTGTGTATGCTCTAATCCTCCATCTTAGATAGAGTGAGTAAGCATGCTGAGCTGAGACTGGGAGCGGAGCTCAGAGTGTGAGACATACAGTGCTTCCTGCTTGTACCGTGCCTCCGGAGCTGTCACAGAACCGGGCGGCGCACCTTCGTCACACACGGGAGTCAGACTGCATGGCTGTGCAGTCCTCCGTCCCTTACCACCGGAGACAACTTCTGCTGAGATACTGCAGCCACACAAACAGACTGATAAGTACCGCTACTACTGCTGTGTTACCTTGTCTGATATAAAGGGACAATTACCTATGACAACAATACATCCAAGTCACCTGTGTGTTTACTGAATAAACCTGCATTACTGTTTAAGTTCATTAAGTGTGTGGACTGACGTCACTACACCAGGCAATCCGCTATAATCTGCCAACAGGTTATGGTCCCAGTCCCGCGTCCCAGACCCACGTGCCCAGACCTGCGTGCCTAAAGATTAACCCCTGAGTGTTCTTGAGTAATAACAAAGATAAAGTTTAAAGTGACATTTTATACAAGTGCAGAAAGGGTGTATAATACAGGACACAGTATGAACTTTGCTAAGCTGAAAGGTTCAGAGAACTATGCTACATGGAAGTTTGCCATGGAGATGCATATTAAGCGAGAAAAGTTGTGGAAGGTCACCATAGACCCAGGAGCAGGTCCAAACCCACATGACGTAGACAAAGCCATCGGGACGATAGGTTTATTATTTTATTATTTATTGATTATTTACTAACAGTTTCTTATATAGCACAGCATATTCTGTTGCGCTTTACAATTAGAACAACAGTAATAGAACAAAACTGGGCAAAAACAGATAGACATAGAGGTAGGAAGGCCCTGCTCGCAAGCTTACAATATATAGGGAAATAGGCATTGATACACAAGGATAGATGCTACCTGTTGCATAATGGTCCACCAGATTGCTAGGTTCTTAATAGGTTGTATGATATGATCATCCAGCAATGTTGGAAGACAAAATATGTGAGGTCATGTGGACTGTACAGAGAGGATGTAATTAGATAGGGAAGCACTGAAGGTTATGTGGGTGGGTCTGGAATTTGATAGGCTTGTCTGAAGAGGTGAGATTTCAGGGAACGTTTAAAGGTTTGGAGACTAGAGGTGAGTCTTATTGTGCGTGGGAGGGCATTGCACAGAGTGGGGGAAGCCCGGATAAAGGGCCTAATTCAGACCTGATCGCTAGCAAGCAATTTTTGCACTGCTACGATCAGATAGTCGCCGCCTACAGGGGGAGTGTATTTTAGCTGTGCAAGTGTGCGAACGCATGTGTAGCAGAGCTGCACAGATTTTGTGCAGTCTCTGCGCAGCCCAGGATTTACTCAGCCGCTGCCGTCACATCACGAGGAAGAAGTGGCGATGGCTATGTTACAGAATCTGACGCCAGAATTGATTTTTTGGTGGTTGCTTTAGAGTCAAATGACACTAAGCTCACAACGGAGATTGTAAGGGCCAAGTTGCTGCAGTACATATACCCGTCGAGACCATAGCTGAGGGTTCTGCCTTGATCACAAAGGGCGCAAAGTCCAAAAAGCACAAATTAAAATGTTTTGTATGTCACAAGATAGGACATAAAGCTTCAGATTGCAGAATGAGAAATTCCAGTGGTGCGCAGAAGCAGCGTGACAAGCCAAACGAGTCAGAATTGAATGTAGCAGACAGCCACAGGAAGGATTGCTGGTACATGGACTCAGGGGCCACTAGACATTTCAGTTGCCATAAGCATTGGTTTAATTCTTTAACACTGTGTGTTCCCACTACAGTTACAGGGATTGGAAATAAGGTCCTTACTGCATTACAAACTGGAACAATCACAGTGCGTTTAAGAATTGGAGGAGAAAAAGTTGTTACAGATATCCAAGATGTGTTGTACGTGCCTGATTTAGGAAGTAATCTCATCACAGATTTAACCAATTTATATGAACAACAGTTTTGTCCATTTTCCAGTGTTTGGGAGCAAATGGTCGACCGTCATTTGCTCTCATCCATTACCAGATTTTCATTCCAACCAACCAACCAGATCTGGCAGATGATCTGCCAGATAATTGTTAAGAGTGTATACCCAGCTTTAGGGGCAAATTTACTAAAACTTCTGAATATAAAAAATGGTTATGTTGCCCATAGCAACCAATCAGATTCTGTTTATCATTTCGCTATTGCATCCTAGAAAAAGGAGAGACAGAATGTATTTGGTTGCCATGGGCAACATCACCACTTTTCAAGTTTAGAAACGTTAGTCTGAGGGTCTGAGCCTGAGTTTCACGTAACTCTTAATATGTCTGCAGACAACTTAGAGCAGCTGCGATCAATTCTGAGTCATGCATCTCAGTTGTTTCTTACCGACGTATCATGCATGGACCAAGTGCTGTTACTATGACGACAGCTGAATTGGGTGCAATGCTACTGCATACATGTGTATGACTCAAAATACTGATGAATATTTACAGAGGACTTCCAATCACTGCTGGCATCCTGAATTGCGACCGCATTACATGCAACCAAAAATCAGGCCCTATAAATTTAGCTATAGCTTACAGTATATATGAACTGTTCCAAGGATTCTGAGATTAATTCTAAAAGCTGTATATGTTGCCGTTTTCAAGTTCTCCACTCCAACACACATCTTTATTAAAATAATCAATTGTTTAACTACACATTATTATACATCACAGAAGATCAGTGCCGGAATGGCCATCTGGCTCCTCTGGCAAATGTCAGATTGGCTGATGGCCTGGGCTTGTTGGCAATTTGCCCGCAACGATTGCGGGTGTAAAGTGTCGCCCCCGGGGGATATCTAATTAGCACCGATAAGCCTGCGCGTGCTGCGGCTTATCGGGGATTTTGCTTCACCTGCCTCTGGCAGGTGAAGCAAAATGCCCGATAACAGCCCCGTTTTCACCCGAAAACGGGGCTATTTCACCCGTAAACACACAGGTTCAGTGAGGTGTAACTGCACTCGTTACCGGCCCAGCTAACTAAATAGACCGACCGCAACTCCCAAAGAAGGGGGGTTTTACTCCCGATGTCTCCTCGGAGGCAAATTGAATATCCCCCAGAGGCTGAGCCATTTGGGTGCCTGCCTCCCGGTAGGGGGCTTTCTGGATACAGACAGGCCTTGCCATCAGTCAGGGGCTGAGCCATTTGGAAGCCTGATCGATCAGTTCCAGCTCCAAGGTACTCTTCTTGAAGGGATGTACCTTATGTAAGGTGCGACGAGACGTCATGACATCACATCCGGCATACCGGGGGAGGCTGGAAGCTGCTCAAGTAGCCAAGACACCTGGAGCAAGATGACGTCGTCAAGGTGGGCCTGTGTTCTTTAAATGCCAAGGCCTAATTTAGTCCATGCAGATGATGATCATAGGATCACTGCTGAATCAGGTTGGGTATGTGTGAACGGCGGGGTCACAAAACCGATGGCGGGATCCCGGCTGTGAGATTACCAGCAGGGAGGGGGTCCAGCTTACCACGCAGGGGACTCGTGGCTTGCTGCTTTCGCCACAGGTTCTATTCCCACTCTATGGGTGTCGTGGACATCCATGAGTGGGAATAGTCCCTGTTCGTCGGCATGCCGACCGTCGAGATTGTGAGCGAGCGGGATGTAGGTGCAGATATTGTGACCGGCAGTCTCCTGACCGCCGGTCTCATGACTACATCCCGCTGAATTAATATGGCACATGATAATACTAGTTTTGAAATGCTTGTGAAATGATTTTGATCCAGCAGTTAGAAATGATGTCACTTTCTCCATGATTTCCTGTGGTGACCATGTTACTGGCATCCAGTAAATCTTGAGTGCATTGAACGGCAGACGCTCTGGTCCTTTGTGTTCAGGTCTCTATGACTTTGGCCCTACGAAAAGAAACACACAAAGAGAATGCCAGTCTCAGAATTAAGTTTAGGGACCCCGCTGGTACCCTTGTGAGCATTCACATTATGGTAATTGTAAAAAGACACAGCACAAACTACTGCTGACCACTTTTCCGTAAGTGCTTTATCTTTCCGGTAAATATACCACTTGTTGGCCTCTTTATCATTTGAACATAATTACGTAAAAGAAGATCAATTATTCTCACATTTACATGTACAATATAGTTAAATGAATGGCGTGCCGAGTTTATTTACTGTGTTTATGGCTAATGTAGCATTTATCTTCCAGCTGCATGAAACGGAAGATGCTTTTCCTATACGAGTGCTGCTGATTGAGAACTTTTCATACATTAGGTTGGACCTTTATTCTGTGATAGAAAGAGAATGTTTTTAATCAGCATAATAATTCACAGCATTTTCCATCCTTGACGTGTAATTATTTTTAAAGCGACAAGGAGTGTGAAATCTGTCATGTGAAACAATACAGTCACTCTATCAATGTGATTGTAATAGGCTGAGACTTCAATTCAATTCAAAGAAGTTTAGTAAATACCGCAAACTGAGGATATTTGTCAAAGGTTTCATTGCCACAAAATGCTGAAATTATAAATATATAAATATATTTGAAATAGATTCTTTCACTGTTTGTCTCATCCCCTTGCTGTCTTGCCTGACACATTTTTGTTGGGTTGCAGCCTGTCCAGTATTGCCACCTGGACAGTCCGGGAAACAGGACATCTGTCCGGAGTCTGGAGTATTAGCAATCCCGGAAGGGCAGTTACTGGAAATCACAATGTCACCAATTTGTCATCCCTCTCTGCACCATCCCACCTCCTCTGCTGAGTGCTGTAACTCATAATTGCCTACCCTCCCGGAATGGCCGGGAGGCTCACGAAAATCGGGTGGCCCTCCTGGGCCCCCCGGAAAGGTGGGCAGGTCTCCTGCGTTCCCTGCCAGTCCCTCTGCACCCTTCCTCCCTCAGCAGCACACAGCAGAGAACAAGTGGGCGGTCTGAGGAGATCCAATGACGCGATTCGCACAGTTCCTATTTTCTCGGCACAGCATAGCAAGGGCACAACATAATACCACGCCCCCGCACAGCCCGCTACTTCCACCGGCCACGCCCCAGACATCCCACCTTTCCTCTTGGCCACACCCCCATGCACCTACAACGATGCCACCTCCCAGAGGAGAGGGCGGCAAAGAAGGCAAGTATGCTGTAACTTCTGGCATACAATGCACTCTGCTACAGTACTGCCTGGCTGCAGTGCTCAGTGCTAAGTCATGTTACGCCCGTGAAGGCTATTGGATTCAGCTACATATCACAATCCTAACACAAATCAACTAGCCAAGGTATGTAATGCTACTAGGAGTCTGATAAAGTATGTGGAGGAGGGGTCTAATGACATATAAAGGGACATGTTGAGGCTCTCTGATAGCATATATAGTGGCATATGGAGGAGGGCTATGTTGGCATATATAGCGGCATGTGAGGACTCTTAAGAATATGAGGTATATTTGGGAGCTCTCATGGCATATAAAGGGGCATGTGTAGCTGGCATATAAGGGGACATGCAGATAAGTTTGTTGGCATATAAATCATCATGTGGGGGCTCTGATGGCATATGAAGGGGCATGTTTAGGGGTATGATCCCTTGATGGGTTTTAAAGGGGCATTTGTGAGCTTTGATGGCATATGAAGGGGTATGTGAGGGCTATGATACCTTATAAGGCACATAAGGGTGCTGTGTTGGCATATATAAATGGGCATGTGGGGGCTCTGATGGCATATATAAATGGGCATGTGGGGGCTCTGATGGCATATAAGGTGCATGAGGAGGTACTGACAAATAAAAGGGTTGCACTGTTGTTTTGGTCATGCCCCCCTGCAATGCCACCTGTTCAGGTATCTGAAAATAAAAAGGTGCTAACCCTACAATTTTTCCTGCAATAAAGTAAGACCACAGATGAATGAGCTCATATAACTCTCCCGTTGCCTACATACCTAAATACAGAGGGCGGGATGGACTTTTGCAGATGCCTGGATATTCAACATACACAAGTGGATTCTTGCAATAACATAAAGAGGTGAGTAATAAGGGTATCCGTTTGGATGGTTGACAGTCATTAAGTCGACAGTCATTAGGTCGACCACTATTGGTCGACATGGACATGGTTGACGTGGACACATGGTCGACACATGAAAATGGTCCATACATGACAGGTCGACACATGAAAAGGTCTACATGGCTTTTAAAAAAAATAGTTTCAAATTTTTCATACTTTACCATTCACGTGGACTAGGACTTGGGAATAGTAACCTGGCGAGTGAAGCCAGCCATGCAAGGGGACGCGGTACACTAATTGGGGTTCCTGGTGATGTTACGGAAAAAATGACACCTAAAACAGTTCAAAAATCCATGTCGACCTTTTAATATGTCGACCATCTGTCCATGTCAACCATGTCAATGTCGACCAATAGTGGTCGACCTAATGACTGTCGACCATTCATACCGGAACCAGTAATAAGTAAGTAGTCTGGCGCAGTGGTATGGAAAGGCAGCTGTGGATGTGACTCATTAACCATTACCCTGTAACTTATCGTATGTTAGCTGCACAGGTAGTCTGAAAGAACACCAGTGCTTTATAAAACATAAAAATACTTTGCTTCATACGCTAGATACCATGACATCACTGATTTCCATGATGCAAAACATTTCATTTAAACTTCTATGGCACGGAAGTGAATGCAGAGGGTGACATTTTTTATAGAATGGGTCAACTAAGCAAATAGAGAAAAGTTTGATATTTATCCTAAATATGTAATATTAGATAATATATTCATTTTAGCTTTTCATTTTAATGTATTTTTCCATACATATTACTTTTTCAAAATAAACAGTAATTATCCCTAGGGTGTTCTCTTACCACCGCTTACTGTATATGGCCAGATGTACTAAGCTTTGAAAAGTGATAAATTGCACCAGGGGTTAAACTGAGCCGGAACGGGGCAGAACTGCATTCCGTCAGTTACACTTCCTCCGGCTCACCTAACCCGATGTGTGTCGGCGCCGCAGAGAGATGCCGGGCGCCCGCTGAGATTGTGTTACCAGCGGGCGCCCGGCTCTCTCTCCACAGCGGAAGCCGGCGGCAGAAGCTCACTACTGAGCTCCGGCTCCCGGCCCTGTCAGTGCGCGCTATGGGGGAGACGTTACAACGTCTCTCTCATACTGCTGGGGAGCCAGGAGGATCACAGCGGTCGGACGCGTGACCGGACTTGGTAAGTATGTTTTTTTTGTTTTTTAAGTGTGTTAGTGGCGCGTCTACTGGGGGCAAACTACAGGGGTCTAACCACTGGGGGCAAACTACAAGGGGTAAACTACTGGGGGCAAACTACAGGGGCGCATTACTACTGGGGGCATAACTACAGGGGCTAAACTACTGGTGGCATTACTATTTGGGGGCAAAACTACAAGGAGGCAAACTACAGGGGGCATTACTACAAGGGGCTAAACTATTGGGGGCATTACTACTTGGGGCAAGCTACATGGGGCTAACTACTGGGGGCAAGCTACTGGGGGCAAACTACAAGGGGGCAAACTACAGGGGCACATTACTACTGGGGGCATAACTACAGGGGCTATACTACTGGGGGCATTACTACTGGGGCTAAACTACAAGGGGGCTAAACTACTGGGGGCATTACTACTTGGGGCAAACTACTGGGGGCAAGCTACATGAGGCAAACTACTGGGGGCAAACTACAGGGGCGCATTACTACTGGGGGAATAATTGCAGGGGCGCATTACTACTTGGGGCAAACTACAGGGGCGCATTACTACTGGGGGCATAACTACAGGGGCGCATTACTACTGGGGGAATAATTGCAGGGGCGCATTACTACTGGGGGCAAACTACAGGGGCGCATTACTACTGGGGGCATAACTACAGGGGTGCATTACTACTGGGGGTATAACTACAGGGGTATTACTACAGGGGGGCATAACTACTGGGGAAATTACTACTTGGGGCAAACTACATGGGGCTAAACTACTGGGGGGCTAAACTACTGGGGGCTTAACTGCAGGGGCTAAACTACAGGGGGCATTACCACTGGGGGCTAAACTACATGGGGCAAACTACACGAGGACTAAACTAAAGGGGCTAAACTACTGGGGGCATTACCACTGGGATGCTAAACTAAATGGGGGTAAACTACTGAGGTCATAACTGCAGGGGCATTACTACTGGGGGCATAACTACTGGGAGCAATACTACACAGGGGCATTACCATTAAGGGCATTACTAATGGGGGCACTACTAATGAGGGCATTGTAAAGGGGGCACTTCATAAGGGGCATCACTCATGGGGACATAAGGAGCACTACTACTGGGGGCATTGCATAAGGGAATCCACTACTATCGGCTCTATATAAGGGGCACTTCCACTGTGGGCACTACCATACCCTCCAACTGTACCGTTTTAGCTGGTACAGTACCGATTTTTTATGGTCTGTACTGGCTAAAACTTGTGTACCGTTTTGTACTGGTTTTCTTAGCAGCACTGCGGGAACACGAACTCCCGCAGCACTGCTCAGTGACAGGCGGCTCCCATCCCTGTCACTCCATGGCTGTCTGCACTCTGCAGCTCACACGGGACTGAAAACAGGGGAGGGGCCACAGATGAGGGCGGGAGTCTGGGCGGAGAGACAGAGCGGCACAGCCACAGATACAGCACAGCAATGAGATAGATGGCAGAACCAGGAGGTGGTGTCCGGAGGTGCGGCCAGGGATCGGGTGACAGGAGCGGGCAGAGCACCCTCCAAAGCTAGTACTTTATACTTGATTGTGCGGGCAGTAGAGGAGCCTGTCAGCGCTGCTCAGTCACACAGCGCAGCTCCGTTCAGTTCAACAGTTACCTCAAAGTGCACTTAGTTTAAGCAAGATCTGTGGGTCCCTCTTAAATATCCTTGGTCACGAACGGTCAGTTTCCCACTGCCTGCTGTTCTTGCTGTCCTCTATCCATAGAGGACACTGTCCTGAACCAGCTTCCCCCTCTCCGCGGCTAGCTGTACCATAGGGAAAGATATGGACTTCGACTTACCCTGCCGCCCCTTTTACATGTGGCCACGCCCCCTTTATCCATGGACACGCCCCCACACCTCATCTGTACCGATTTTCAGCATAGAAAAGTTGGAGGGTATGCACTACCAGTACAGTGGACTTTGCATAAGGAGCACTACTACTGCGGTCATTGTAAAGGGGGCACTACTGCTGTGGGCATTGTGTATTACGGGGTGCTAGTACTGTGGGCATTATGTGTGTTAGGGGTGCTACTACTGTGGGCATTATTACTATTGTGTGACCACGCCCCTTTCTTTTTGAGACCACAACTCCTTTTGGGGGGCAATACTTTTATTGCATGGGTGCCGGGGATAGGGGGGGGGGGGGGGGGGGGAGTTTCACCACCTCTCTAGGACCACTTTAAGTACTGAATTGCACAATGATAAAGTCCCAGCCAACCAGCTTCTAACTGTCATTTTTCAAACCCAGTCTGTAACATGGCAGTTAGGAGCTGATTGGCTGGTACTTTATCACTGTGCAATTTATCACTTTTCAAGGCTTAGTACATCTCCCTGAAATTAAGAACCATCAACCCTAATACCCTTTTTAGACCAAATGAGGTGGGTCGCACCCGGGAGCCTGACACAGGTGCTTCCGGCAGCGACCCGCCTCAGGCCCCTTGCCACCGCTGTTTCCAACTGGGCTTATTGCTGGGTTGGTGACATCATCGGGGACGCGGCAGGGGTGCCCGTCTGCACAGAGTTAATGGGAAACGGGTTGCATCGACCCGGCTTCACGTTTACACAGCACAGCGAAACGGGCAAGCTACCCGAGTTGGAATACCTAGTCAATCGTCCCGGACCATTCCAACTGGCCCCTTTTACACTGCACAGCAACACGGGTTATACGCACTCATATGCAATAAACCGTGTTCAAAGCTAGCGGTGTAAAAGAGGTATAATTTAAAACTATAATATATGGAGTGTAAAAATAATTGTACATTTATTATATCATGAAGAAACACATTTTATACATCAAAAGCTGCTTTTCCTTTTCTGTATGACAATACGTGGTCATTGAAAAGCAAACGAGATGAAGTCAACATATCCAGATGATAATTTCCACCCTATGAAACAAACAAATGTCAATGGTGACTAAAAAGCTGAGAATTAGCTGCAATTTCCTCCATAAACAGAGTAAAATGATACATAATTGCATCTCTGAGATGGAAACTCAGTAATCATGTCAATCCGCAGACTTCCACCACAATAGGTAAGAACCAGATTGCTGTAAAAATGCCAGTAATATCAATACCAGCTTATTGTTTTATATGACACTTCACAAATAGAATTCCATTGATCAAAGCACTTATAAGATGAAGAAAACCGCTCAGTAAAATAAAACCTGTGCTGAATTGTATGACCTGATCCTGATACTTCAGAATAGACTTACAGCCTGCAACACTGAAAGCCGTACAGTAATACCCCTTTTCCACCTACGAGCACGGGTCGCAGCCGGGAGCCTGACACGGGAGCTGACCCCTGCTGCGACCCGTGCCCGGCCCCTTTCCCATCAGCAGTCACAACCCGGCATATGCCAGGTTGGTGACGCTTCTAGTGACGCGGCAGGGGCGGCGCAGGGAGATCACATGATCTCCCAGCGCCGCCCTTCCATACAGTGTAAACGGGAGCCGTGTCGCATCGACACGGCTCCCGTTTACACTACAACCCTACCCGGATCATTCCCGTGTCCTACCCAGGTAGATAGCCGGGTAGGATTCACGGGTCACTCGATCCGGGTTTACCCTTTTCCACTTGCAAAAAAACACGGGTAAATGCGCGCCCCTGTGCATTTACCCGTGTTTTTTGAGCTAGTGGAAAAGGGGTATTAGTGATCAATATAGTGTAATGGGGCTCACACAGTACATCAGCAATCACAAAAAAAAGATTCACCAATTCTGTGTTTTTAATTCAATTTAATGATTCTTCAATCCACCAATGTGCGCCCATACTGTATATTTCAGATATTTTGCAGTGATTCGCACATTATTTTACTCCAAAAATCAGTTCTTTAAATCGTGAAAGTCAACGTTTTAATAGTAAAATATTTGCAATGGTCTGCAAATCTGATCACTACCATACACTAGCAATCTACTGTCCCAATTGGTCAGTGAAATTCACCACGATTTGACAACCTGATTTACCAACGCCGATCACTTTTTGATCGGAATTGGCAATTGGCGATCCCCATACATTGCCAATTTAATTTTTTACTACATTTTCTGCAAAACGCTAAATTGGCACAATTGATTGCGGATATATATTTATTAAGTTTACTATTGGTACTTAATGACTCCCTTGAATTATACAGTACTAAAACTTGAGAAGAGGAGCATCACACAACTGCAGCAGTTAGTATATATAATAAAACTGACTGCTGATAAAAATGACGTCATCATGATGGAATGGAATGACAGTTGTTGTAACCCCACCCACCTGTATCAGAGTGATGGAGCTGTGATAGAGAGAGACAGTGGGGGAGGGAGAAGGAGAGGAGGGCAGAAAGTGTTGGGTTGGGAAAGAGAGAAAACGGGCTGAATAGGAGAGATAGATGTGGGGAAAAATGGGGGACAAAGAAAGAGCTATAGAACGAGAGGGGTGTAGGGTTCAGAAACCTTGGAGAGAGATAAAGTACCAACCAATCAGCTCCTAACTAGAATTTTTCAAACGCAGCCTGTAAATTGACAGAAGCTGATTGGTTGATACTTTAGCTCTCTCCACTTTATATATCTCCGATGTTTGATACATCTCATCAGGCAAGGGAAGAATATATAAGTTATATCCTGTCTCTTGAATATGCATGCAGGGTTAGCCTATGCATGCCTCCCAATGGCTCCAACTGCGAGGGAGACATGACAGACCTAGCGCCTCAGGACCCAGCCAGACAACAGGGGTAAGTACTACAGCAGGGGTGCAGGATGAAGTGTGTGTGAGAGGTGGGGAGGTGCGTGTGTTTGATAGGCCAGAGTATAGCAGTGGTGGAGGTCAAGACCGGATGGAATGGAGTGAGCAGAGTGGAGAACAAGCAACAATCAAAGCAGGGGGCAGAAAGAAAGAGTCAGTGCCGGACAGGGCAGGGGTCGGGTGGACTGATGTGACTCTTGTCCGTTTACTAGTTATAATAATAATGTAATAAAGTGAAATTGCAGTTTAGGATTTTCTTCTTGGTTTTATCTAATTGTTGATTTAGATTTACGTATTTTTATTTTGATAAGATAACGGTTTAACACACTGGGGTATATTTACTAAGATTCGTATTACGTTCGTTTTCAATCGATGTGTTGTTTTTTTTCTAAGTGGCAATTCGGGCATTTACAAAAGGTCAAATTCGGCAGTGTTTGTAGCATTCGTATTTTTTTGCACTGTCGCACACAGAAATACGAATGAATACACCATCGGTCAAATGCGCCAGTCAATTAATACAACTCGGTGATTTATCAATGTTTCGTATCTGTAGGTTCGGCAGTAAAAAGCTTAAATGCGGCCGCAAAACTATACGATTCGTATTTTTTTGCACTTTTCAAATAGAACTGCTTTTTCCTGGCGTGTTTCACACTTCACTACTCTACAATGTTTTGTTTTGTTTTCCTCAACATACGTATTGCTGGTTTGGAATGTATTTTGTGTGTATTTGTGAACACCTGAAATGTTGTAAAAAGCAATCACCATATTTTTCAAGATTTGAAAAAAGTTTGAAAACACCAAAAAATTGTTAGACATGAACCTTACATAGCATTTATGCTTCACTCATGGTCAAATGCAAATAAGGCCTAAAGAAGAAACATCTAAGATAGTAAAATCATCAAACATAGTTGGTCATTCCGAGTTGTTCGCTCGCAAGCTGCTTTTAGCAGCTTTGCACACGCTAAGCCGCCGCCTACTGGGAGTGAATCTTAGCTTATCAAAATTGCGAACGAAAGATTCGCAAAATTGCGAAGACTTCTCTGTGCAGTTTCTGAGTAGCTCGAGACTTACTCTTCCAGTGCGATCAGTTCAGTGCTTGTCGTTCCTGGTTTGACGTCACAAACACACCCAGCGTTCGGCCAGACACTCCTCCGTTTCTCCAGCCACTCCCGCGTTTTTCCCAGAAACGGTAGCGTTTTTTCACACACACCCATAAAACGGCCAGTTTCCACCCAGAAACACCCACTTCCTGTCAATCACACTCCGATCACCAGAACGAAGAAAAATCCTCGTAATGCCGTGAGTAAAATACCTAACTGCATAGCAAATTTACTTGGCGCAGTCGCACTGCGGACATTGCGCATGCGCATCAGCGACTAATCGCTCCATTGCGAGAAAAAAATAACGAGCGAACAACTCGGAATGACCCCCCTAATTCAAATAAAAAATAGTCAAGTTTTTTGATCAAAAAACATCACCTGTGCTGCATCAGTACTGATTGTCACATAATTACCACCATGCATATTGTAATACTTAACTGTTGTTGTTGTTGTTGTTGTTGTTATTATTATGTTCACCTAGCAAATACACACAACACACGTTTTGTTAATGACTGCTTTACTTGTGCTTTTGCCTTCAAAATGTATAACTGTGAATGTCTTAAAATCACCTCGAAAGAAAAACAAATAAACAATATAAACAAAGGCAAATTATTATTCCTTGTGACTCTTTTCAGTGGCTGTCCCCTTTCCACTGGAGTGTCTCCGAGTTCTGGCAGACCGTCTGGGTGGTGACGTGACAGGAGTCACTATGGGGGTTGTTGTTGTTGAGCTCGAGCTTGTGTGGGTCCCTTGATGTGTCAAATGCATTGTTAGATTTGTAAGAGTCAAGTTTAAGTCTCTTGTTGTTGACGTTTGACTCTCCATCATTCGGACCATGTTGTCTTGGGTTGTTTGTGTGGCCGTAAAAAGCTGCAAGTAGCCTTGATGGAGCCTATGATTATCATCCATCACTCGTTGGTATATGTAGATCAGTCTATTGTTGTCTGCCCTCATGAGTTCCACTGTGTTGGCCACTCTTGTTAGCTCCATCGTTTGCCTGCTGCTGGTTCTGCATAGGCGTGGTATGTGATGGGCTACACTTGCAGTGGACTGTGTTTGTTGTCGTAAGCAGTCCAAAGTATTGCTCTGCATGCTGGCCCAGTTGGCCCAAAAGGCTTGTTCTTGTGCCTGTGGTGTTTGGGGGGTTGGGCTTGTCTGTGGGTCAGGTGTGTGTGGAGTGGGAGGTGTTGCAAAGTGAGCGGTAGTTTGCTCATGCGGTGGTATGGGTGTTAACTGTAAGACAATTGTATCCTCAGTGGTTGTTTGCTGGCGTTGGGCAGGCTGACTTTCCATCACAATGACCTCTGCTGTAGAAATAAATTTGGTTGATGTAAGTATATATTTGTGTTGTAATTGTACGTAATACTGATGTGTACTTTGGGCCACATTTACCCACAATGTTAAGCTAAGTTTGTACATTTATGTTTTGTTTTTTTTTGTATTTGATTTTGTAGGGTTACCAAACACTTTGTCACATTTTTAGGTACAATTTCAATGTAACACTACACTTTATTGTGACTAATACAGATGAACCCATCTTTATCCTTGCCTTTCCAAGGTGTTTATTTGCCACGACAGACAGACTTTATCCTATAATGTAATTACATACTCCACGGATGTTTTGATGTGTGACTAATGTTTTTATGCCATAAGCAAAACATGAATGACTTAGCATAAATCACCATTGGTGTGTGGAATCTCCGCAGACATTACCAGATAAAGATGCCTGTATCTGTATATGTGTTCTCGCACTGCTTGAATTATTTGAAATAGTAGTCATAACCAACTTTCATGTGTTTACATATGTTTTTTTTAGGTTTATATTTTAATATAATGTTTCAAGTACCTTTATGCTAAAGTGTCTGCTTAAAATGTGGTGTAGATTTGTGACACAATATGAAGGCTGCATTTTGTCCCTGTAAAGGGAGTATAATAAACAAAAATGTGATATGTGTGTTTTTGCAATTAAACTCACCTGGCAACTGTGGCGAATGCGGGGACATGGGTGGCGGACTCTCGAGCAGTTGATGTGGTGGTAATTCTGAGAGTTTGGAGATGCGTTGTCTTGGTGATGTCTGTGAAGCTTGTCTGGAGGCCCCAGTCAGAGTTAACCTCCGTGTCGGTTCAACCTGTGTGGATTTTTCAAAAGCATTCCTGAAGAAAAATATTTACCTGCAGTAGCAGCATCTGGTTTCGCAGATTGAGAAGAGCCTGGTCCGGAGGAAACTTTAGTCTTTTTATGTCCTAAATAAAATAACAACACTATTTTATGCGCCAAAACTAATAGTGGCTACATTAACATTTAAGTACTTTTAAAATTCAGTAAAATATAATAATTCAAACAAAACATCCACAAAACACACAAATGACACTTTCCAAACAATGGCCCTCATTCCGAGTTGTTCGCTCGGTATTTTTCATCGCATCGCAATGAAAATCCGCTTAGTAAGCATGCGCAATGTTCGCACTGCGACTGCGCCAAGTAACTTTGCTATGTAGAAAGTAATTTTACTCACGGCTTTTTCATCGCTCCGGCGATCGTAATGTGATTGACAGGAAATGGGTGTTACTGGGCGGAAACACGGCGTTTCAGGGGCGTGTGGCTGAAAACGCTACCGTTTCCGGAAAAAACGCAGGAGTGGCCGGAGAAACGGTGGGAGTGCCTGGGCGAACGCTGGGTGTGTTTGTGACGTCAACCAGGAACGACAAGCACTGAACTGATCGCACAGGCAGAGTAAGTCTGAAGCTACTCCAAAACTGCTACGAGGTTTGTGATCGCAATTTTGCGATTACTTCGGTCGCACTTTTAAGAAGCTAAGATACACTCCCAGTAGGCGGCGGCTTAGCGTGTGTAACTCTGCTAAATTCGCATTGCGACCGATCAACTCGGAATGAGGGCCAATATACGGGCCGATTAATAAGACAGTCTTTCTCAAACATTTAAATAAACCACAAAAATACAAAAACAACATACACAATGTCAAAGGCAACATTAAATACATTACAAAATTAGAGATGAGCGGGTTCGGTTTCTCTGAATCCGAACCCGCCCGAACTTCATGTTTTTTTACACGGGTCCGAGCGACTCGGATCTTCCCGCCTTGCTCGGTTAACCCGAGCGCGCCCGAACGTCATCATCACGCTGTCGGATTCTCGCGAGGCTCGGATTCTATCGCGAGACTCGGATTCTATATAAGGAGCCGCGCGTCGCGGCCATTTTCACACGTGCATTGAGATTGATAGGGAGAGGACGTGGCTGGCGTCCTCTCCGTTTAGAAATTAAAATAGATAGGAGAGTGAGAGTGAGACACTTCATTTACTTACTGGAGCTTAGGAGGAGTTATACTAGTGACTGATGACCAGTGACCTGACCACCAGTGCAGTTTTATAATTTATTATTATTTAATAATCCGTTCTGTTCTTGTTCTCTGCCTGAAAAAAACGATACACAGTGACTCAGTCACACTCACATACCATATCTGTGCTCAGCCCAGTGTGCTGCATCATCTATGTATAATATCTGACTGTGCTCACACAGCTTAATTGTGGGGGAGACTGGGGAGCAGTTATAGGTTATAGCAGGAGCCAGGAGTACATATTAAACAGTGCACACTTTTGCTGCCAGAGTGCCACTGCCAGTGTGACTGACCACTGACCACTGTGACCAGTGACCTGACCACACTGACCACCAGTATAGTATATTGTGATTGAATGTCTGCCTGAAAAAGTACACTCGTCGTGTGACTTGTGTGGTGTTTTTTTATTCTATAAAAATTAAAAAACTCATTCTGCTGACAGACAGTGTCCACTCCAGCAGGTCCGTCATTATATAATATATACCTGTCCGGCTGCAGTAGTGATATATATATATTTTTTATATCATTATTTATCATCCAGTCTACTAGCAGCAGACACAGTACGGTAGTTCACGGCTGTAGCTACCTCTGTGTCGGCACTCGGCAGTCCATCCATAATTGTATACCACCTACCCGTGGTTTTTTTTCTTCTTTCTTCTTTATACATACTACATCTCATTATCATCCAGTCTATATTAGCAGCAGACACAGTACAGTACGGTAGTCCACGGCTGTAGCTACCTCTGTGTCGGCACTCGGCAGTCCATCCATAATTGTATACCACCTACCCGTGGTTTTTTTTTCTTTCTTCTTTATACATACTACATCTCATTATAAACCAGTCTATATTAGCAGCAGACACAGTACGGTAGTTCACGGCTGTAGCTACCTCTGTGTCGGCACTCGGCAGTCCATCCATAATTGTATACCACCTACCCGTGGTTTTTTTTCTTTCTTCTTTATACATACATACTACATCTCATTATCATCCAGTCTATATTAGCAGCAGACACAGTACAGTACGGTAGTCCACGGCTGTAGCTACCTCTGTGTCGGCACTCGGCAGTCCATCCATAATTGTATACCACCTACCCGTGGTTTTTTTTTTCTTTCTTCTTTATACATACTACATCTCATTATCAACCAGTCTATATTAGCAGCAGACACAGTACAGTACGGTAGTCCACGGCTGTAGCTACCTCTGTGTCGGCACTCAGCAGTCCATCCATAATTGTATACCACCTACCCGTGGTTTTTTTTTCTTTCTTCTTTATACATACTACATCTCATTATCAACCAGTCTATATTAGCAGCAGACACAGTACAGTACGGTAGTCCACGGCTGTAGCTACCTCTGTGTCGGCACTCGGCAGTCCATCCATAATTGTATACCACCTACCCGTGGTTTTTTTTTCTTTCTTCTTTATACATACATACTACATCTCATTATCATCCAGTCTATATTAGCAGCAGACACAGTACAGTACGGTAGTCCACGGCTGTAGCTACCTCTGTGTCGGCACTCGGCAGTCCATCCATAATTGTATACCACCTACCCGTGGTTTTTTTTTCTTTCTTCTTTATACATACTACATCTCATTATCATCCAGTCTATATTAGCAGCAGACCCAGTACAGTACGGTAGTCCACGGCTGTAGCTACCTCTGTGTCGGCACTCGGCAGTCCATCCATAATTGTATACCACCTACCCGTGGTTTTTTTTTCTTTCTTCTTTATACATACTACATCTCATTATAAACCAGTCTATATTAGCAGCAGACACAGTACGGTAGTTCACGGCTGTAGCTACCTCTGTGTCGGCACTCGGCAGTCCATCCATAATTGTATACCACCTACCCGTGGTTTTTTTTTTCTTTCTTCTTTATACATACATACTACATCTCATTATCATCCAGTCTATATTAGCAGCAGACACAGTACAGTACGGTAGTCCACGGCTGTAGCTACCTCTGTGTCGGCACTCGGCAGTCCATCCATAATTGTATACCACCTACCCGTGGTTTTTTTTTTCTTTCTTCTTTATACATACTACATCTCATTATCAACCAGTCTATATTAGCAGCAGACACAGTACAGTACGGTAGTCCACGGCTGTAGCTACCTCTGTGTCGGCACTCAGCAGTCCATCCATAATTGTATACCACCTACCCGTGGTTTTTTTTTTCTTTCTTCTTTATACATACTACATCTCATTATCAACCAGTCTATATTAGCAGCAGACACAGTACAGTACGGTAGTCCACGGCTGTAGCTACCTCTGTGTCGGCACTCAGCAGTCCATCCATAATTGTATACCACCTACCCGTGGTTTTTTTTTTCTTTCTTCTTTATACATACTACATCTCATTATCAACCAGTCTATATTAGCAGCAGACACAGTACAGTACGGTAGTCCACGGCTGTAGCTACCTCTGTGTCGGCACTCGGCAGTCCATCCATAATTGTATACCACCTACCCGTGGTTTTTTTTTCTTTCTTCTTTATACATACATACTACATCTCATTATCATCCAGTCTATATTAGCAGCAGACACAGTACAGTACGGTAGTCCACGGCTGTAGCTACCTCTGTGTCGGCACTCGGCAGTCCATCCATAATTGTATACCACCTACCCGTGGTTTTTTTTTCTTTCTTCTTTATACATACTACATCTCATTATAAACCAGTCTATATTAGCAGCAGACACAGTACGGTAGTTCATGGCTGTAGCTACCTCTGTGTCGGCACTCGGCAGTCCATCCATAATTGTATACCACCTACCCGTGGTTTTTTTTTCTTTCTTCTTTATACATACATACTACATCTCATTATCATCCAGTCTATATTAGCAGCAGACACAGTACAGTACGGTAGTCCACGGCTGTAGCTACCTCTGTGTCGGCACTCGGCAGTCCGTCCATAATTGTATACCACCTACCCGTGGTTTTTTTTTTCTTTCTTCTTTATACATACTACATCTCATTATCAACCAGTCTATATTAGCAGCAGACACAGTACAGTACGGTAGTCCACGGCTGTAGCTACCTCTGTGTCGGCACTCAGCAGTCCATCCATAATTGTATACCACCTACCCGTGGTTTTTTTTTCTTTCTTCTTTATACATACTACATCTCATTATCAACCAGTCTATATTAGCAGCAGACACAGTACAGTACGGTAGTCCACGGCTGTAGCTACCTCTGTGTCGGCACTCGGCAGTCCATCCATAATTGTATACCACCTACCCGTGGTTTTTTTTTTCTTTCTTCTTTATACATACTACATCTCATTATCATCCAGTCTATATTAGCAGCAGACACAGTACAGTACGGTAGTCCACGGCTGTAGCTACCTCTGTGTCGGCACTCGGCAGTCCATCCATAATTGTATACCACCTACCCGTGGTTTTTTTTTTCTTTCTTCTTTATACATACTACATCTCATTATCATCCAGTCTATATTAGCAGCAGACACAGTACAGTACGGTAGTCCACGGCTGTAGCTACCTCTGTGTCGGCACTCGGCAGTCCATTTATAATTGTATACCACCTACCCGTGGTTTTTTCTTTCTTTCTTCTTTATACATACTACATCTCATTATCATCCAGTCTATATTAGCAGCAGACACAGTACAGTACGGTAGTCCACGGCTGTAGCTACCTCTGTGTCGGCACTCGGCAGTCCATCCATAATTGTATACCACCTACCCGTGGTTTTTTTTTCTTTCTTCTTTATACATACTACATCTCATTATCATCCAGTCTATATTAGCAGCAGACACAGTACAGTACGGTAGTCCACGGCTGTAGCTACCTCTGTGTCGGCACTCGGCAGTCCATCCATAATTGTATACCACCTACCCGTGGTTTTTTTTTTCTTTCTTCTTTATACATACTACATCTCATTATCATCCAGTCTATATTAGCAGCAGACACAGTACAGTACGGTAGTCCACGGCTGTAGCTACCTCTGTGTCGGCACTCGGCAGTCCATCCATAATTGTATACCACCTACCCGTGGTTTTTTTTTCTTTCTTCTTTATACATACTACATCTCATTATCAACCAGTCTATATTAGCAGCAGACACAGTACAGTACGGTAGTCCACGGCTGTAGCTACCTCTGTGTCGGCACTCGGCAGTCCATCCATAATTGTATACCACCTACCCGTGGTTTTTTTTTTCTTTTTTCTTTATACATACTACATCTCATTATCATCCAGTCTATATTAGCAGCAGACACAGTACAGTACGGTAGTCCACGGCTGTAGCTACCTCTGTGTCGGCACTCGGCAGTCCATCCATAATTGTATACCACCTACCCGTGGTTTTTTTTTTCTTTCTTCTTTATACATACTACATCTCATTATCATCCAGTCTATATTAGCAGCAGACACAGTACAGTACGGTAGTCCACGGCTGTAGCTACCTCTGTGTCGGCACTCGGCAGACCATCCACAATTGTATACCACCTACCCGTGGTTTTTTTTTTCTTTCTTCTTTATACATACTACATCTCATTATCAACCAGTCTATATTAGCAGCAGACACAGTACAGTACGGTAGTCCACGGCTGTAGCTACCTCTGTGTCGGCACTCGGCAGTCCATCCATAAGTATACTAGTATCCATCCATCTCCATTGTTTACCTGAGGTGCCTTTTAGTTGTGCCTATTAAAATATGGAGAACAAAAATGTTGATGTTCCAAAATTAGGGAAAGATCAAGATCCACTTCCACCTCGTGCTGAAGCTGCTGCCACTAGTCATGGCCGAGACGATGAAATGCCAGCAACGTCGTCTGCCAAGGCCGATGCCCAATGTCATAGTACAGAGCATGTCAAATCCAAAACACCAAATATCAGTAAAAAAAGGACTCCAAAACCTAAAATAAAATTGTCGGAGGAGAAGCGTAAACTTGCCAATATGCCATTTACCACACGGAGTGGCAAGGAACGGCTGAGGCCCTGGCCTATGTTCATGGCTAGTGGTTCAGCTTCACATGAGGATGGAAGCACTCAGCCTCTCGCTAGAAAACTGAAAAGACTCAAGCTGGCAAAAGCACCGCAAAGAACTGTGCGTTCTTCGAAATCCCAAATCCACAAGGAGAGTCCAATTGTGTCGGTTGCGATGCCTGACCTTCCCAACACTGGACGTGAAGAGCATGCGCCTTCCACCATTTGCACGCCCCCTGCAAGTGCTGGAAGGAGCACCCGCAGTCCAGTTCCTGATAGTCAGATTGAAGATGTCAGTGTTGAAGTACACCAGGATGAGGAGGATATGGGTGCTGCTGGCGCTGGGGAGGAAATTGACCAGGAGGATTCTGATGGTGAGGTGGTTTGTTTAAGTCAGGCACCCGGGGAGACACCTGTTGTCCGTGTGAGGAATATGGCCGTTGACATGCCTGGTGAAAATACCAAAAAAATCAGCTCTTCAGTGTGGAGGTATTTCAACAGAAAAGCGGACAACAGGTGTCAAGCCGTGTGTTGCCTTTGTCAAGCTGTAATAAGTAGGGGTAAGGACGTTAACCACCTCGGAACATCCTCCCTTATACGTCACCTGCAGCGCATTCATAATAAGTCAGTGACAAGTTCAAAAACTTTGGGCGACAGCGGAAGCAGTCCACTGACCAGTAAATCCCTTCCTCTTGTAACCAAGCTCACGCAAACCACCCCACCAACTCCCTCAGTGTCAATTTCCTCCTTCCCCAGGAATGCCAATAGTCCTGCAGGCCATGTCACTGGCAATTCTGACGAGTCCTCTCCTGCCTGGGATTCCTCCGATGCATCCTTGCGTGTAACGCCTACTGCTGCTGGCGCTGCTGTTGTTGCTGCTGGGAGTCGATGGTCATCCCAGAGGGGAAGTCGTAAGCCCACTTGTACTACTTCCAGTAAGCAATTGACTGTCCAACAGTCCTTTGCGAGGAAGATGAAATATCACAGCAGTCATCCTGCTGCAAAGCGGATAACTGAGGCCTTGACAACTATGTTGGTGTTAGACGTGCGTCTGGTATCCGCCGTTAGTTCACAGGGAACTAGACAATTTATTGAGGCAGTGTGCCCCCATTACCAAATACCATCTAGGTTCCACTTCTCTAGGCAGGCGATACCGAGAATGTACACGGACGTCAGAAAAAGACTCACCAGTGTCCTAAAAAATGCAGTTGTACCCAATGTCCACTTAACCACGGACATGTGGACAAGTGGAGCAGGGCAGGGTCAGGACTATATGACTGTGACAGCCCACTGGGTAGATGTATGGACTCCCGCCGCAAGAACAGCAGCGGCGGCACCAGTAGCAGCATCTCGCAAACGCCAACTCTTTCCTAGGCAGGCTACGCTTTGTATCACCGCTTTCCAGAATACGTACACAGCTGAAAACCTCTTACGGCAACTGAGGAAGATCATCGCGGAATGGCTTACCCCAATTGGACTCTCCTGTGGATTTGTGGCATCGGACAACGCCAGCAATATTGTGTGTGCATTAAATATGGGCAAATTCCAGCACGTCCCATGTTTTGCACATACCTTGAATTTGGTGGTGCAGAATTTTTTAAAAAACGACAGGGGCGTGCAAGAGATGCTGTCGGTGGCCAGAAGAATTGCGGGACACTTTCGGCGTACAGGCACCACGTACAGAAGACTGGAGCACCACCAAAAACTACTGAACCTGCCCTGCCATCATCTGAAGCAAGAAGTGGTAACGAGGTGGAATTCAACCCTCTATATGCTTCAGAGGTTGGAGGAGCAGCAAAAGGTCATTCAAGCCTATACAATTGAGCACGATATAGGAGGTGGAATGCACCTGTCTCAAGCGCAGTGGAGAATGATTTCAACGTTGTGCAAGGTTCTGATGCCCTTTGAACTTGCCACACGTGAAGTCAGTTCAGACACTGCCAGCCTGAGTCAGGTCATTCCCCTCATCAGGCTTTTGCAGAAGAAGCTGGAGACATTGAAGGAGGAGCTAACACGGAGCGATTCCGCTAGGCATGTGGGACTTGTGGATGGAGCCCTTAATTCGCTTAACAAGGATTCACGGGTGGTCAATCTGTTGAAATCAGAGCACTACATTTTGGCCACCGTGCTCGATCCTAGATTTAAAGCCTACCTTGGATCTCTCTTTCCGGCAGACACAAGTCTGCTAGGGTTGAAAGACCTGCTGGTGAGAAAATTGTCAAGTCAAGCGGAACGCGACCTGTCAACATCTCCTCCTTCACATTCTCCCGCAACTGGGGGTGCGAGGAAAAGGCTCAGAATTCCGAGCCCACCCGCTGGCGGTGATGCAGGGCAGTCTGGAGCGACTGCTGATGCTGACATCTGGTCCGGACTGAAGGACCTGACAACGATTACGGACATGTCGTCTACTGTCACTGCATATGATTCTCTCACCATTGAAAGAATGGTGGAGGATTATATGAGTGACCGCATCCAAGTAGGCACGTCACACAGTCCGTACTTATACTGGCAGGAAAAAGAGTCAATTTGGAGGCCCTTGCACAAACTGGCTTTATTCTACCTAAGTTGCCCTCCCACAAGTGTGTACTCCGAAAGAGTGTTTAGTGCCGCCGCTCACCTTGTCAGCAATCGGCGTACGAGGTTACATCCAGAAAATGTGGAGAAGATGATGTTCATTAAAATGAATTATAATCAATTCCTCCGTGGAGACATTGACCAGCAGCAATTGCCTCCACAAAGTACACAGGGAGCTGAGATGGTGGATTCCAGTGGGGACGAATTGATAATCTGTGAGGAGGGGGATGTACACGGTGATATATCGGAGGATGATGATGAGGTGGACATCTTGCCTCTGTAGAGCCAGTTTGTGCAAGGAGAGATTAATTGCTTCTTTTTTGGTGGGGGTCCAAACCAACCCGTCATTTCAGTCACAGTCGTGTGGCAGACCCTGTCACTGAAATGATGGGTTGGTTAAAGTGTGCATGTCCTGTTTATACAACATAAGGGTGGGTGGGAGGGCCCAAGGACAATTCCATCTTGCACCTCTTTTTTCTTAAATTTTTCTTTGCGTCATGTGCTGTTTGGGGAGGGTTTTTTGGAAGGGACATCCTGCGTGACACTGCAGTGCCACTCCTAGATGGGCCCGGTGTTTGTGTCGGCCACTAGGGTCGCTTATCTTACTCACACAGCTACCTCATTGCGCCTCTTTTTTTCTTTGGGTCATGTGCTGTTTGGGGAGGGTTTTTTGGAAGGGACATCCTGCGTGACACTGCAGTGACACTCCTAGATGGGCCCGGTGTTTGTGTCGGCCACTAGGGTCGCTTATCTTACTCACACAGCTACCTCATTGCACCTCTTTTTTTCTTTGCGTCATGTGCTGTTTGGGGAGGGTTTTTTGGAAGGGACATCCTGCGTGACACTGCAGTGACACTCCTAGATGGGCCCGGTGTTTGTGTCGGCCACTAGGGTCGCTTAGCTTAGTCATCCAGCGACCTAGGTGCAAATTTTAGGACTAAAAATAATATTGTGAGGTGTGAGGTATTCAGAATAGACTGAAAATGAGTGTAAATTATGGTTTTTGAGGTTAATAATACTTTGGGATCAAAATGACCCCCAAATTCTATGATTTAAGCTGTTTTTTAGTGTTTTTTGAAAAAAACACCCGAATCCAAAACACACCCGAATCCGACAAAAAAAATTCGGTGAGGTTTTGCCAAAACGCGGTCGAACCCAAAACACGGCCGCGGAACCGAACCCAAAACCAAAACACAAAACCCGAAAAATTTCCGGCGCTCATCTCTATTAAAATACAAACTATAAACTTACCAGCCTTCTTTTGCCGATCGGAGTCCTTCACATAAGTCCCACTCATGACCTCTATAGGAATGAGGCTCTGCAGGGGCAACTCATAATCCAAATACGTCGCCACAAACGGGGCACCACCACCAGTTTGGCGTGCAGACTTGGCCTCCCTTGCCATTTTGGCTTTCACACGACGCTTTATGTCATAAAACCTTTTCCTGCAGGTCTCCTCGGTTCGCCTCACTAAGCCCTCACAATTGACTGCAGCAACCACCTTATGCGACATTTGTGCCTTCTTCCTGGACGACACCTTAGCTGCCTCTTGGCCAAAAAGCTGACGATGATATTGCATTATCTCGTGAACTAGGACCACATTCTCCTCATAAGTAAATTTTACATTGCGCCCTGATTTGGTTGTGGTACGTGGCTGCGGAGCCACATCACTCTCACTAGAGGACTCAGGTACCTGCTCTGCAACCCCCTCCTTCTCACCCCCCTCATTAACCTCCACCTCACTAACCTCCTGCACCTCCCCTGCCTCACTAACCTCAGAATCCGACATGATTGAGACAAACAACACTGAACAAATAGAAATAATTTTACTAAAAAAAACCTCCTCTACCTCTAAAACTAACACAACACACACACACACACACACACACACACACACACACACACACACACACACACACACACACACACACACACACACACTTACAGTGACAAGAGACTCTTAAAAAAACCACAAGGACAGAAAATATGACACACTAATAAGTATCAAGACAACAAACAACACAAGACACCTTTCACAGCACAGCACTCAACAATAGAAAAACTACAAAACCACTCACTTACCAAACTACTCACAACGCTACCTCTCTCCTCTCCACTGACTAAACCCACGAGGTTCGGTCGTTTGGGGGCGTATTTACATGGTTGCGCATTGACACTCCCTCGTATTCCTCTAAACCAATCATGACTCACACTAGAAAACGAAAAGAAAAAAAAAACGGCCGCATTGGTGACGTATCACGGCCGAACACTCTTAGTACGAATGACGCATGGAAAAAACCATCTTCGGCCGAAAACAAACACATTCGGCCGCGAAAAACTACGAAAAACTATGAATGACCGCGACATTGACCACTACGAATAGGACGAATACGAAAGCTTAGTAAATGAGCGAACATAAATTCAAAAAGTTACAAATGCACACTACCGATGACATTCGAGTTTAAACTCCCACCAAATCCCGACAAATACGAATCTTAGTAAATATACCCCACTGTTTCCGTGGACTGGAATGTCTTGCTTTGACATCTGTTAGGGATTCACATCACATGCTGCCTATATAGACCACCTGCAGAATTCATAATGCTCCTCTTATGAAATCGTACTGAACAAAAATGCGCATAACAAATGCTCTCGTACATCAGGATTTATAAGGAAATGGTGCAATTGACTTAATCTTGAATAGCCGCTCCTGAGATTGGAGATCATGCTGACACCAATGATTGCCAGTGGGACTGGTGAATACATTATACTGCTAACCTGCGTTTTCACAATGCTGCATTGAGAAGGCGCTTTATGGAATAATTTATCCCAAATCAGAGCATGAGTGATTCCAACAGTGTCAGTTACTGTGATCTGCCGTTACCGAGTAATAGAAAATCCAAATGGTTCCTTACATGTCTTCTATATTCACTTAGCATTTTATCGTTTTGATAAAACGTAGTTACTGTACGAATTCACAAGTCTGATACTTTGGTTCTAATAAGATTATTACATTGCTTTTAAAGTGATTCAAATGCTTTCTTTGTTTGCCATATCCGCTGTCTATTATCATGCTTTATATAATTTTTGCCATTTGCAATTTGTTTCTATTGGTGTTGACTCTCCAGTAGTGTATCGTTTAGTTGTTGCATTTCATACAGATGATTTAACACAAATGTAAAGTATGATAGTGATTTTGAGGGTGATTTAATACGTCAAGTAGTCCTCAATGACGCCTCTTTGGTCCTTTTTCTTTGAGAAAATGAGCTTAGATTGCTACTGTAGTAAGCGTGACTTAGGGGTATATTAAATTGAAGTCGAAAGCTGCCGTCTGTCGAAAAGACGTCAGTTTTCAACTTTTTTAGGTCGGAAAGGGTTCCGACCTATTCAACCAAACCCCCAATTTTTTGACAAGTCGAGGAATTCGACTTGTCGAAAAGCACGTGGAACGGCGGAATAGCTGCCGATCCACGTGCTTGTGTCGAAAACGGGGCCAAAACCAACAGGTTTTGGCCCCCTTTTCAACCATCCCACTTCGACTTTAAAAAAAGTCAAAGTGAGATGGGGAGAGCAGCGCCGGAGACTGGAGAAGAGCCGAGCGGGGACAGGCAGAGCTGAGGCGGGGATGGGCAGAGCCGAGGCGGGGACGGGGAGAGCCGAGGCGGGGACCGGGTGAGCAGCACTGGAGGATGTCACAGCCGCCGCTCACAGCAGTGTCCACCCGGCTCCAGCAAGTGAGACCTCGTTTGCTGGAGCCGGGTGGACGCTGCCGTGAGTGGCAGCTGTGATACAGGGACAGAGAGGAGGGACTGGAGAGGCAGAGAGACTGGTGGGGCGAGACGGGGGAGAGCTGCGGGCAGACGGGGAAAGCAGCGCTACAGCAGTGGCTATATAGCCACTGCTGTAGCGCTGCTCCCCCCCCCCCCGCTGCGCGTTTCCCCTCCCTCCCTCCCCCCCCCCCCCCCCCGCGCATCTCAATTTTCAACTTTTTTAAAAGTCGAATTGAGATATCATTGGATCCATTCCGACACATGAATGTCAGAATGGATCCGACTTCAATTGAATATACCCCTTAGTGAGAAGGAAGATTTGAAGGCAAAAAGAAAATGCTGATTATATTTGCAATTGGTCAAAAGATGTGCGTAGCATTCTATAGTGAGTAACACTGGTTCCTTTGCTGGGATGCAGTCACTATGCCGGCAGTGGCAATGTTGGCAGTCATGATATCGACACCAGGAGGTCGACATTAGTAATGTTGGCATGGTTAAAATGCTGACATCTGGAAAATTTCGACATGAACAGAATGTTGACATAAGAAATGTGGACATAAACAGATGTCAACATTTGTAGTAGGCTTATGCTGGCCATACACCAGGACGACCAGCATCCGATCCGATTCCAGGCACGATTTCCCTTCAATTCCCCCGGCAGCTTTGGACACCTGATTTGGGGCTCTGGACTGTTATGAACCTGACAGTATTTCTCATATTCTGTGGTTTACCTCAGCATATCCTGTAACCTGCCTAGACGCAGAAGAGAGGCCAAGATGATCGTGGCTCCATCTGTACATAATAACATCGTTATCTAGCCAGACAGCAAGCGGGTACAATGACCATCATACATCTGCCCCCATGGTACGATGTGCATACAATTACGACGGATAATATGGGCTGCACGTTTGATCATTTGACGTGACGTGCGACCTGCATCGCATTGTAATCGTACATAAAACATGTGCACACAATGCGTCAATCGACGTGTCGATATTGTATATTCATACATGATATCGACCTGATGTATAGTATGGCCAGCATTAGAGATGGGCGTCGGCTGCTGTGTTTTGGCTTTGGTGCTTATTCATCTTTGTGTGTTGGTTTTGGTTCGTATTTGGTTTTTGGTTCGGTTATGGATTCCTTTAAAATTGAAAAAAATCACTAAAAATCGTTAAACCAGCTAAAATCATATCATCAAAAATCATATAATTTGGACCCGTTTACATGCAATCCAATGCTCACGTTCCGAACTGACAACAGACCCGACCCTGGGCTCGGTTCCACTGGCCATATCTACCCAATGGCCAGGATGGCAGCTGCCAGGAGAGCCAGACAAAGGGGGGCACTGCCACCCGTAGCCAAGGGTTAGATTCATCCCGGATACCACCCAGACCTACATATATCCCTTTTAGCAAAATCCGTGATTGTGACCATGTTCTCTATCGGAGCCGCAGCTACAGAAAGCTCTAGAGCTCTCTGCATACAGAACGCAAGCACAACCGCCGCAGCAGCTCCCGCCAGCTTCACAGCAGCTCCCGGTCTGGTTCCTGTCACACTACTAGCTGTCTTTCTGTTTAGATGTTAATATAGGTTAAGGATTGAAATGCCGGCGGTTGGGATGCCAGTGGTCAGAATACCGACCACAGCATACCAATGATCAGAATCTTGACCTTCCCCCACTGACCCCTAGCCCGAACCCTCCCTTCTAGCAGCCACAACCTAACCATACCACCCCCGCAGCCTAACCCTCCACGGTGATGCCTAAACCTATCCCCCTTCCCGGCAGTCTAAACCTAACCCCTGCGGGCCACAGCCTAACCCTAACCCTCCCCTCCACAACCTAAACCTACGTGGGTTTACCTCTCCGGCCAGTCATAATTCCGGCGCCAGGTAACCCTGATCGGGATGCCAGTGTTGGCATTCTGAGTAGTGTCGGGATTCCGGCATCTGTATTCTGACTGCCGGGATCCTGACCAGATCCCGTTTATATATATATACGTATGTGTGTATATATGAAAAACAATAAAGGACAAAGGCACCTCCTAGTGCATTATTGTGTAAACAACACCAGTATGTGCTGAATAGGCTACAAGGAACCCGTACCATGTGAACAAATTGTAACAGCTTATCTCATTTACTTGGAATGATCCACACAAAGTAACCAGCACTGTGAGTTTTCATATTTTAATGGGTCTCCTAACATAATTAAAAAAACATAAAAACAGACATACTGTACATAGTGCAATCCAGTTGTTTTTCAGAATCGAGGGTTTGGTGTATACCTCTATGGGGAGCTTGGCCGTCCCATACATGTGGATTTACCTGTGCACTTTTACTGACTATTTATAGTTGATATCATTTTATATGCTTTCATTTGTAATTATAGACGTGATACCGTGTGATTTGTTATATTTCTATATGTGTATACGACTCAGAACCCCTAAGTTCAGGTGTGTTAGTATTTCAAGAAAACCGATCCACACATCTCTACTCACTATTAGGGTTAACGTTAGGAATAAGATTTGGGTTAGGGATACACTGACATTAAAAACACAGTGTCAACATTCTCACTATGTCGACATTACATCAGTGTTGACCTGCTGAATGTCATGGCCAATGTCGACATCATTAACATGTTCAATGTCAACATAACAATCCGTGTCAACATGATGAATGTCGGCAAAATACACCAAGCCCTCTTTGCTTGCCAAGGATTAACCAGTACCGCACCATAGCCAAAGAATGAAACTAATCTGATATCGGTAAATGTTTAATCATTGAGCGTGCTTAGTGTTGGTCCTGGGGTAATGCAAGCATTTGTGCAAGACAAGTCTCATATCTTTCTACGGCTTGTCTAAATCACAATTACTTTTCCGGGAAATGTGTCCGCAATGAACCTTATACAGATAGAACCATCTTTATCTTGATCTTTAATAGGATTAATTGAGCCAGGGCAGTTGGACTTAATCCCCTGCTGTAATGACTTAATCCCCTGCTGTATTGTTCTCTCTGTATTGTATTGCAGCTGAGAACAATAGATGAAAGGCTAATGATAAACCATGGTGTGCCTAGAAGCAGCAGAGAGGCCAAGATGATCGTGGCTCCATCTGTACATAATAACATCGTTATCTAGCCAGGCAGCAAGCGGGTACAATGACCATTTTGATAAATCAGCTCCATACCTCAGTAGATTATGGTGGACTGTCAAAGTTTCCAGGGCGACATCAATATGAGGCTTTCAAAAGTGTCTAAGGAGATTTCTTGCATGTTTGTGTAAAAATAAAAATACCCTCTTGCTCGTGTTTTGTAGAAAGTATTTTTCCACGTAAATGTGTACAGTGCATACCTCTCATATGCAGCTAATCCCTAATACATCTACGGGGATGTAGGTGGTCACAATACCTCCCCCTACATCCCGCCCCCTTAGAATCCCGACAGTCGGCATGCCGACCAGCAGGGACCGCAAGGGCCTTGTTGCTCTCGTCTCCTCCTCCCCCCCCTCCCCCCCCCCCCGATCCCCGCGCTGCCAGCCATCTTGATGTGCTGGGATCCCAGCATCAGTATGCTGACCGGGGGTCACGCATACCCAACCCCATCTAGGTATCCCTAGATGGGGTTGGGTATGTTGCACAGTTTTGCACAGTTGGGTTGCAGAGTTTTATATTAGGAAAATAAATCATTCCTTGTTGCAGTTTTATTGTACGATTCTTGTTTTGCCAATAATTTTATTAATTCCATAATAAATGCTTTTCCTCTTAGGGATAAACAACATCGGTTACATCTGAATAGTATAAATAGGGCGGGATGTAATGGAATTCGAGTTGGACCGACGTGTGGGATGACGCCCAAACTTGGGCAATTTTTTAAAGGAGCAGTCATTTCAAAGGCATAACCTTCTGAGGGGATCCTGGTTACCCCTCTGTTTCGAAGGTGACAATGTTCTCCTGTAATCAGTATTGCAAACCTCACACTTAAGCATGTATTAGGAATAACTTGACCACTGAATTGCATAACATTGCACCGTGACTAGGTACTAGATGCCAATTCTCACCCTCCAGCTCAGTTGGACAGTGTCCCCCCGCTGGCCGCTGAGTCCGCTCCCGAGCCGGCTCCATGTGGCAATGGCATCCTGCCCCAGCCCAGTTTGTGATGTCATGACGCTCCGCTGCTCATTGCATATGCACGATCATCAAGCGGCACTACACGGGAGGGGAGGGGGGAGTAAGGGCCCGTGACGCATCCGCAGCAGCAGCGCAGCACTGACTGTCACTGTCTATCAATGACAGACTCAGTGAAGTCAGTGAAAATCGCGGTACATGCTGGAGTACCCTCTATGTGCGGCGCCTTACTGGTCCCGTGGGTGCTCATCATTTTCCGTGGGTGCTCGGGCCCGGGAGCACCCACGGAATCGGCGCCTATGGTGACTAGATACTGTAGACCTAATTATATTCAGCTTTTTGCAGCTGGAGGTAACTTTCTTAGCAAGGACTAATTCATTGGTGTTATGTGAAATATGCAAATAACACAAGTTTCCTGGAGATAATTAGCTGTAATGTGCTGCATTGGACATCATTTATAATATTAAACTGTACAGGGTAAGCCACGGTACCTGAATGTGGCTTGCACTGTACCTGAAATGTACCACAGACGAAACATGTGAACTGGAAGCTACATCCACTTCCGGTCCACGGCTGTGTGGATATTGATAGAAGTCCCAATAGATCCAGAGGGGAAGACATGTGACTCAGACGTGGCCTGATTCATCCCCACAGATTCAACAAATGCAAACTTTATCAAAAGCTGCAATAAAGCAAAGATGACTATGTGCCCTGGGTATGTGGTCAGGGGCAGGTGCAGATAGCCAATGACATTAATGGTCCCCAGTGCTAAAGAACTGCTGGTGATTGGCTGTTTGTGAATGCTCCACTAATTGGTGATATATTTGCCACCAGAGCATATATTGGCCCTCATTCCGAGTTGTTCGCTCGGTAAAAATCTTCGCATCGCAGCGATTTTCCGCTTAATGCGCATGCGCAATGTCCGCACTGCGACTGCGCCAAGTAAATTTGCTATGCAGTTAGGATTTTTACTCACGGCTTTTTCATTGTTCTGGCGATCGTAATGTGATTGACAGGAAATGGGTGTTACTGGGCGGAAACAGGCCGTTTTATGGGCGTGTGGGAAAAAACGCTACCGTTTCCGGAAAAAACGCAGGAGTGGCCGGAGAAACGGAGGAGTGTCTGTGCGAACGCTGGGTGTGTTTGTGACGTCAAACCAGGGACGACAAGCACTGAACTGATCGCAGATGCCGAGTAAGTCTGGAGCTACTCAGAAACTGCTACGAGGTGTGTAATCGCAATATTGCGAATACATCGTTCGCATTTTTAAGATGCTAAGATTCACTCCCAGTAGGCGGCGGCTTAGCATGAGCAAATCTGCTAAAATCCGCTTGCGAGCGAACAACTCGGAATGAGGGCCATTATGTATATTACTCCATTGTGTCAGCTTTTTTTCCTACATGAGACCCAAGTGGTACTGTATGTGCCGTATTAAGGAGGTTGTTTCAGCAGTTTTACTAATAATATTATCAATTGTTTTGTTGCAAATAAAATAAATGATTGAAACCAGTATCATGAAATAGATGATGCTTAGCATATGGTCACAACTGCAACTGTTTTTAATAAGTGAAAATTGCATCTGAAATTTGGGGAACAATTGTGACAACTCTGTGTCATGCCCTGTGTGGGGTAATTACAGGGTAGTCTAATATATTACAGAACATATATACTCACTGGGGTAAATTTACTAAGATGGGAGTTCTATTTAAGCCGGGATGTTGCCCATAGCAACCATAGAACTCCCATCTTAGTAAATATACCCCAATGAGGTAATTACAGGGTAGTCCATTATATTATAGATTAGAACATATATACTCACTGGGGTAAATTTAATAAGATGGGAGTTCTATTTAAGATGGGATGTTGCCCATAGCAACCAATCAGATTCCAGGTATTATTTTCTAGAGGGTGCTAGATAAATTATTTTATTTATTATTTATTATTTATTAGCAGTTTCTTATGTAGCGCAGCATATTCCGTTGCGCTTTACAATTAGAACAACAGTAATAGAACAAAACTGGGTAAAAACAGACAGACATAGAGGTAGGATGAGAAGTAGAATCTGATTGGTTGCTATGGGCAACATCCCATCTTAAATAGAACTCCCATTTTAGTAAATTTACCCCACTGTTGGAGATTACAGGACTTGTCCAGGCTGTCTGACCTAAGTAGCACGTGTAGCCTTATTCGGTTAATAAGACACCCATTGTACAGCAATGAAAAAAAATATATATACAGTATATTTGAGGTAAAAATGTATTAAATTATAATTATTATATATCCACATATAAATGTTAATAGTAATGAAATGAATGTGCTATATATGTTCATAATAGATATTTTGTGAAAACAAGGAGTATGGAGAGTTCAGTGGTTCAGCTGGGTCACTGGGGAGGCTTCTAGGGCTCTGTGGTGGCAGAGCCCTGCTCACTGTATACACGTCCCCTCCTCCTCGCAGCTGTACAGGGGGCACAGGCAACTGCCCAGGGGAACCATGTCCCCTCAGCAGATTTGTGTGTCGTTGGGGGACACCAACAACTATCTTGCCTATGGGCACCTACAGGGCTGGTTCTTGGCCTTGTGGCGCCCCGGGCAAAATATAGGGGCGTGGCTTCAAATGGGGGCGTGGTCACGACGCTGAAATAAAAAATTCAATTAAAAAAAAGTATACTTACCATCCCCGTTCCTGATCCAGACCGCTGCAGACCCCCTCCGCCGGCGGCGCCGCTCTTCTCCTCTCCTCTCTATGGGAGAGACGTTATTACGTCTCTCCCATAGAACAGCATAGACACTAGTGATGAGCACCGGAAATTTTTCGGGCTTTGTGTTTTGGTTTTGGGTTCGGTTCCGCGGCCGTGTTTTGGGTTCAAACGCGTTTTGGCAAAACCTCACCGAATTTTTTTTGTCGGATTCGGGTGTGTTTTGGATTCGGGTGTTTTTTTCAAAAAACCCTAAAAAACAGCTTAAATCATAGAATTTGGGGGTCATTTTGATCCCAAAGTATTATTAACCTCAAAAACCATAATTTCCACTCATTTTCAGTCTATTCTGAATACCTCACACCTCACAATATTATTTTTAGTCCTAAAATTTGCACCGAGGTCGCTGGATGACTAAGCTAAGCGACCCTAGTGGCCGACACAAACACCTGGCCCATCTAGGAGTGGCACTGCAGTGTCACGCAGGATGGCCCTTCCAAAAAACCCTCCCCAAACAGCACATGACGCAAAGAAAAAAAGAGGCGCAATGAGGTAGCTGTGTGAGTAAGCTAAGCGACCCTAGTGGCCGACACAAACACCTGGCCCATCTAGGAGTGGCACTGCAGTGTCACGCAGGATGTCCCTTCCAAAAAACCCTCCCCAAACAGCACATGACGCAAAGAAAAAAAGAGGCGCAATGAGGTAGCTGTGTGAGTAAGATAAGCGACCCTAGTGGCCGACACAAACACCTGGCCCATCTAGGAGTGGCACTGCAGTGGCACGCAGGATGGCCCTTCCAAAAAACACTCCCCAAACAGCACATGACGCAAAGAAAAAAAGAGGCGCAATGAGGTAGCTGTGTGAGTAAGATAAGCGAACCTAGTGGCCGACACAAACACCGGGCCCATCTAGGAGTGGCACTGCAGTGTCACGCAGGATGTCCCTTCCAAAAAACCCTCCCCAAACAGCACATGACGCAAAGAAAAAAAGAGGCGCAATGAGGTAGCTGTGTGAGTAAGATAAGCGACCCTAGTGGCCGACACAAACACCGGGCCCATCTAGGAGTGGCACTGCAGTGTCACGCAGGATGTCCCTTCCAAAAAACCCTCCCCAAACAGCACATGACGCAAAGAAAAAAAGAGGCGCAATGAGGTAGCTGTGTGAGTAAGATAAGCGACCCTAGTGGCCGACACAAACACCGGGCCCATCTAGGAGTGGCACTGCAGTGTCACGCAGGATGTCCCTTCCAAAAAACCCTCCCCAAACAGCACATGACGCAAAGAAAAAAAGAGGCGCAATGAGGTAGCTGTGTGAGTAAGATAAGCGACCCTAGTGGCCGACACAAACACCGGGCCCATCTAGGAGTGGCACTGCAGTGGCACGCAGGATGGCCCTTCCAAAAAACCCTCCCCAAACAGCACATGACGCAAAGAAAAAAAGAGGCGCAATGAGGTAGCTGTGTGAGTAAGATAAGCGACCCTAGTGGCCGACACAAACACCGGGCCCATCTAGGAGTGGCACTGCAGTGTCACGCAGGATGTCCCTTCCAAAAAACCCTCCCCAAACAGCACATGATGCAAAGAAAAAAAGAGGCGCAATGAGGTAGCTGTGTGAGTAAGCTAAGCGACCCTAGTGGCCGACACAAACACCGGGCCCATCTAGGAGTGGCACTGCAGTGTCACGCAGGATGTCCCTTCCAAAAAACCCTCCCCAAACAGCACATGATGCAAAGAAAAAAAGAGGCGCAATGAGGTAGCTGTGTGAGTAAGCTAAGCGACCCTAGTGGCCGACACAAACACCGGGCCCATCTAGGAGTGGCACTGCAGTGTCACGCAGGATGGCCCTTCCAAAAAACACTCCCCAAACAGCACATGACGCAAAAAAAAAAAAGAGGCGCAATGAGGTAGCTGTGTGAGTAAGCTAAGCGACCCTAGTTGCCGACACAAACACCGGGCCCATCTAGGAGTGGCACTGCAGTGTCACGCAGGATGGCCCTTCCAAAAAACACTCCCCAAACAGCACATGACGCAAATAAAAATGAAAGAAAAAAGAGGTGCAAGATGGAATTGTCCTTGGGCCCTCCCACCCACCCTTATGTTGTATAAACAGGACATGCACACTTTAACCAACCCATCATTTCAGTGACAGGGTCTGCCACACGACTGTGACTGAAATGACGGGTTGGTTTGGACCCCCACCTAAAAAGAAGCAATTAATCTCTCCTTGCACAAACTGGCTCTACAAAGGCAAGATGTCCACCTCATCATCATCCTCCGATATATCACCGTGTACATCCCCCTCCTCACAGATTATCAATTCGTCCCCACTGGAATCCACCATCTCAGCTCCCTGTGTACTTTGTGGAGGCAATTGCTGCTGGTCAATGTCTCCACGGAGGAATTGATTATAATTCATTTTAATGAACATCATCTTCTCCACATTTTCTGGATGTAACCTCGTACGCCGATTGCTGACAAGGTGAGCGGCGGCACTAAACACTCTTTCGGAGTACACACTTGTGGGAGGGCAACTTCGGTAGAATAAAGCCAGTTTGTGCAAGGGCCTCCAAATTGCCTCTTTTTCCTGCCAGTATAAGTACGGACTGTGTGACGTGCCTACTTGGATGCGGTCACTCATATAATTCTCCACCATTCTTTCAATGGTGAGAGAATCATATGCAGTGACAGTAGACGACATGTCCGTAATCGTTGTCAGGTCCTTCAGTCCGGACCAGATGTCAGCATCAGCAGTCGCTCCAGACTGCCCTGCATCACCGCCAGCGGGTGGGCTCGGAATTCTGAGCCTTTTCCTCGCACCCCCAGTTGCGGGAGAATGTGAAGGAGGAGATGTTGACAGGTCGCGTTCCGCTTGACTTGACAATTTTGTCACCAGCAGGTCTTTGAACCCCAGCAGACTTGTGTCTGCCGGAAAGAGAGATCCAAGGTAGGCTTTAAATCTAGGATCGAGCACGGTGGCCAAAATGTAGTGCTCTGATTTCAACAGATTGACCACCCGTGAATCCTTGTTAAGCGAATTAAGGGCTCCATCCACAAGTCCCAAATACCTAGCGGAATCGCTCTGTGTTAGCTCCTCCTTCAATGTCTCCAGCTTCTTCTGCAAAAGCCTGATGAGGGGAATGACCTGACTCAGGCTGGCAGTGTCTGAACTGACTTCACGTGTGGCAAGTTCAAAGGGCATCAGAACCTTGCACAATGTTGAAATCATTCTCCACTGCGCTTGAGACAGGTGCATTCCACCTCCTATATCATGCTCAATTGCATAGGCTTGAATGGCCTTTTGCTGCTCCTCCAACCTCTGAAGCATATAGAGGGTTGAATTCCACCTCGTTACCACTTCTTGCTTCAGATGATGGCAGGGCAGGTTCAGTTGTTTTTGGTGGTGCTCCAGTCTTCTGTACGTGGTGCCTGTACGCCGAAAGTGTCCCGCAATTCTTCTGGCCACCGACAGCATCTCTTGCACGCCCCTGTCGTTTTTTTAAAAATTCTGCACCACCAAATTCAAGGTATGTGCAAAACATGGGACGTGCTGGAATTTGCCCATATTTAATGCACACACAATATTGCTGGCGTTGTCCGATGCCACAAATCCACAGGAGAGTCCAATTGGGGTAAGCCATTCCGCGATGATCTTCCTCAGTTGCCGTAAGAGGTTTTCAGCTGTGTGCGTATTCTGGAAAGCGGTGATACAAAGCGTAGCCTGCCTAGGAAAGAGTTGGCGTTTGCGAGATGCTGCTACTGGTGCCGCCGCTGCTGTTCTTGCGGCGGGAGTCCATACATCTACCCAGTGGGCTGTCACAGTCATATAGTCCTGACCCTGCCCTGCTCCACTTGTCCACATGTCCGTGGTTAAGTGGACATTGGGTACAACTGCATTTTTTAGGACACTGGTGAGTCTTTTTCTGACGTCCGTGTACATTATCGGTATCGCCTGCCTAGAGAAGTGGAACCTAGATGGTATTTGGTAACGGGGGCACACTACCTCAAGAAATTGTCTAGTTCCCTGTGAACTAACGGAGGATACCGGATGCACGTCTAACACCAACATAGTTGTCAAGGCCTCAGTTATCCGCTTTGCAGCAGGATGACTGCTGTGATATTTCATCTTCCTCGCAAAGGACTGTTGGACAGTCAATTGCTTACTGGAAGTAGTACAAGTGGGCTTACGACTTCCCCTCTGGGATGACCATCGACTCCCAGCAGCAACAACAGCAGCGCCAGCAGCAGTAGACGTTACACGCAAGGATGCATCGGAGGAATCCCAGGCAGGAGAGGAATCGTCAGAATTGCCAGTGACATGGCCTGCAGGACTATTGGCATTCCTGGGGAAGGAGGAAATTGACACTGAGGGAGTTGGTGGGGTGGTTTGCGTGAGCTTGGTTACAAGAGGAAGGGATTTACTGGTCAGTGGACTGCTTCCGCTGTCACCCAAAGTTTTTGAACTTGTCACTGACTTATTATGAATGCGCTGCAGGTGACGTATAAGGGAGGATGTTCCGAGGTGGTTAACGTCCTTACCCCTACTTATTACAGCTTGACAAAGGCAACACACGGCTTGACAAATGTTGTCCGCATTTCTGGTGAAATACTTCCACACCGAAGAGCTGATTTTTTTGGTATTTTGACCAGGCATGTCAATGTCCCTATTCCTCCCACGGACAACAGGTGTCTCCCCGGGTGCCTGACTTAAACAAACCACCTCACCATCAGAATCCTCCTGGTCAATTTCCTCCCCAGCGCCAGCAACACCCATATCATCCTCATCCTGGTGTACTTCAACACTGACATCTTCAATCTGACTATCAGGAACTGGACTGCGGGTGCTCCTTCCAGCACTTGCAGGGGGCGTGCAAATGGTGGAAGGCGCATGCTCTTCACGTCCAGTGTTGGGAAGGTCAGGCATCGCAACCGACACAATTGGAGTCGGACTCTCCTTGTGGATTTGGGATTTCGAAGAACGCACAGTTCTTTGCTGTGCTTTTGCCAGCTTGAGTCTTTTCATTTTTCTAGCGAGAGGCTGAGTGCTTCCATCCTCATGTGAAGCTGAACCACTAGCCATGAACATAGGCCACTGCCTCAGCCGTTCCTTGCCACTCCGTGTGGTAAATGGCATATTGGCAAGTTTACGCTTCTCCTCCGACAATTTGATTTTAGATTTTGGAGTCCTTTTTTTACTGATATTTGGTGTTTTGGATTTTACATGCTCTGTACTATGACATTGGGCATCGGCCTTGGCAGACGACGTTGCTGGCATTTCATCGTCTCGGCCATGACTAGTGGCAGCAGCTTCAGCACGAGGTGGAAGTGGATCTTGATCTTTCCCTAATTTTGGAACCTCAACATTTTTGTTCTCCATATTTTAATAGGCACAACTAAAAGGCACCTCAGGTAAACAATGGAGATGGATGGATACTAGTATACTTATGGATGGACCAGCGACTGCCGACACAGAGGTAGCTACAGCCGTGGACTACCGTACTGTGTCTGCTGCTAATATAGACTGGATGATAATGAGATGAAATCAATATATATGTATATATAATATCACTAGTACTGCAGCCGGACAGGTATATATATTTATTATGTAATGACTGATGACGGACCTGCTGGACACTGTCAGCTCAGCAGCACCGCAGACTGCTACAGTAAGCTACTATACTATAGTAGTATGTACAAAGAAGAAAGAAAAAAAAAAAACCACGGGGAGGTGGTATACAATTATGGATGGACTGCCGAGTGCCGACACAGAGGTAGCTACAGCCGTGGACTAACGTACTGTGTCTGCTGCTAATATAGACTGGATGATAATGAGATGAAATCAATATATATGTATATATAGTATCACTAGTACTGCAGCCGGACAGGTATATATATATTTATTATGTAATGACTGATGACGGACCTGCTGGACACTGTCAGCTCAGCAGCACCGCAGACTGCTACAGTAAGCTAGTATACTATAGTAGTATGTACAAAGAAGAAAGAAAAAAAAAAACCACGGGGAGGTGGTATACAATTATGGATGGACTGCCGAGTGCCGACACAGAGGTAGCTACAGCCGTGGACTAACGTACTGTGTCTGCTGCTAATATAGACTGGATGATAATGAGATGAAATCAATATATATGTATATATAATATCACTAGTACTGCAGCCGGACAGGTATATATATTTATTATGTAATGACTGATGACGGACCTGCTGGACACTGTCAGCTCAGCAGCACCGCAGACTGCTACAGTAAGCTACTATAGTAGTATGTATAAAGAAGAATGAAAAAAAAAAAAACCACGGGTAGGTGGTATACAATATTATATATATATATATATATATATATATTATATACAATTATATATATATATATATATTAAACTGGTGGTGGTGATTGATTATTAAACTGGTGGTCAGGTCACTGGTCACACTATCAGCAACTTGCAAGTAGTACTCCTAGCAGACAATCACAAAATATATTATACTAGTCTGGTGGTCAGTGTGGTCACAATGGCAGTGTGGCACTGACTCTGGCAGCAAAAGTGTGCACTGTACGTTATATGTACTCCTGAGTCCTGCTCTCAGACTCTAACTGCTCCCCACTGTCAGTGTCTCCCCCACAAGTCAGATAATTAATACAGTCACACTATCTAATCTATATCACTTCAGCAAGTAGTAGTAGTATAGTAGTACTCCTCCTAATAATGCTCCCCAAAATTACTACTACTGTGTCTCTCTCTACTGTCTCACTCTCTTCTCTAAACGGAGAGGACGCCAGCCACGTCCTCTCCCTATGAATCTCAATGCACGTGTGAAAATGGCGGCGACGCGCGGCTCCTTATATAGAATCCGAGTCTCGCGATAGAATCTGAGCCTCGCGAGAATCCGACAGCGGGATGATGACGTTCGGGCGCGCTCGGGTTAACCGAGCAAGGCGGGAAGATCCGAGTCGCTCGGACCCGTGTAAAAAAACATGAAGTTCGGGCGGGTTCGGTTTCCGAGGAACCGAACCCGCTCATCTCTAATAGACACTAGAGGTCAATTATGACCCCTAGATTCTGTGCCACTATGCTGTGCGGTGCGCGATGACGTCATCGCGCATCGCACAGCAAAGGTCCTCTACATGAAGGGAAACTAGACGCTACGCGTCTGGTTCCCTTCAAAGCGGGGGGGCACAGCAGGGCACTGCGGGGGGAACAGTGGCGGATCTTGCCCTGGTGCGGCGCCCTCCGGATGGCGCCGGCACCCTCCGGATGGCGCCGGCACCCTCCGGAAGGCGGCGCCCTGGGCAAAAGTACCGCTTGCCCGTGGCAAGAACCGCCACTGGGCACCTAGTATGAACCTACGCCTCTGTATTGTATTGTAATTAGGTGTAAATATATCCACAGTTTAGTGGTAATCTCAGCCACATTATATCGTATTAGTAGACCTGAGATACACACTGTCATTTTGGCTCATTTTGTCCTTGGAATGAATCACAGCAAACAGTACAGACTGCTACTTTGCACAAACATATGGAAATAAAGACTAGGGGGGTCATTCAGATCTGATCGCGCGTCGGACAACAATAACAGCTATCGCCGGTCAGCGACGGGATGGTGCGAAAAATCTGATCGCACGGGCGTTTGCAAGGTAATTGACAGGAAGAGGCTGTTTGTGGGTGATTCTTCTGAGGAAATAGCCGTTGTTATTTGGCTGAGAAACGCGTCAAGAGTTACTCCTAAAACAGCATGGACACTAGTATTTGGAAGCGGTATAGAAGTCTCCATTGCAGGTGACGCTCCTGCCATTACAAGTGGACCCGATACCGTGAGCCCAGCCGAGAGCTCAGCCGCCTGCCCCGAGGGCTTAACATAGCCAGTACAGCCAAATGCTGGTAGTGTGATCTGGACATCGGGAGGCGGGCTATTAGATCCTAAACGGCAGTAAGGTGTTCTACGGGACGGAGATAAACGCCTGGCAGGAGGCGCGGCAGCTGATAACATCCTGCCGGACATCGGGAGGTGGCCGTCTGATCATCAACGGCAGTGAGGCGGCAGAGTGCTGCACAGGACAGAGATAAACGCCTGGCAGGAGGCGCAGCCGCTGGTGTCATTGGTGAGACACAGCTATTTACAATCCTTATACAGCCTGATTGATGATCCATATTTCTACTGGGGAGCACGGTAATTTAATATCAACAAACAGGAGCCTAATCACTTATGCTAGTCTAATTACCAGACGGGGACACCTGTGAGAAATTATTCCAATTATCCGGTTTGAGTATTCCCGGTGAGGAGATCAATTGACTGGCAGTGTGTACTGCTCCATCCACAAACATAGCGGGCTCAGGGGCAGATGTATTAACCTGGAGAAGGCATAAGGAAGTGATAAACCAGTGATATGTGCAAGGTGATAAAGGCACCAGCCAATCGGTTCCAATATGTAAATTAACAGTTAGGCTCTGATTGGCTGGTGCCTTTATCACCTTGCACATATCACTGGTTTATCACTTCCTTATGCCTTCTCCAGGTTAATACATCTGCCCCTAAATCTCCAGTGATATTGCCAATAACCTAGAGTTATACGGTTCCGGTATGAATGGTCGACCATGTTATGGTCGACAGTCATTAGGTCGACCACTATTGGTCGACATTGACATGGTCGACGTGGACACATGGTCGACACATGAAATGGTCGACACATGAAAGGTCGACACATGAAAAGGTTGACATGAGTTTTTTTACTTTTTTTGGTGTCGTTTTTTGCTTAAAGTGACTGGGAACCCCAATTAGTGCACCGCGTCCCCTCGCATGGCTGCTTCGCTCGCCATGCTTCGGGCATGGTGCCTTCGCTCCGCTACCGCTTCGCTCGGCACAGATTACCGTTCCAATTGTAGTCCACGTGGATCGTAAAGTATGGAAAAGTTCCCCAAATGAAAAAAAAGTTAAAAAAACTCATGTCGACCTTTTCATGTGTCAACCTTTCATGTGTCGACCATTTTCATGTGTCGACCATGTGTCCATGTCGACCATGTCAATGTCGACCAATAGTGGTCGACCTAATGACTGTCGACCATAACATGGTCGACCATGTGAACGGATACTGAGTTATACCACTATCCCAGCGGGAGGATTTAAGCAAGCATTAATTATTATATTACTCCAGATATGCTCGGGACTGTGATCTACTAATTATATAACCCTTAGAGGGTTGCTTTTAACATTGAAAGGCTGTTGATTGTTTTATTTGATGCCCATTGTGGGAGAAGATTTACAACAATTACCTATTTGAGCTATTGATACAATTGTTGCTTTATAATAAGGTGCATTTGTTGTATTGAAATTGTATCCACTGTGCACAGTTGTGTTGCAACTAAGTATTACAAAGACAAAAGTAGTTTTTGGAATACTATGATGTTCACTGGTTATAGTTGGATCTCTTATATATAGAGATCTGTAGGATTGATACTAAATGTGAATGCATATAGTTTTGGTGATTTAAATATTTTAAATAAAATATTTCTTAAAATTGGACAGCGCTTTCAAAAAAGTTTTTTGTCTATTGTTTGTGGGTGGTAACTGACCGTTTATTGGGAGTGTACAGAAAAACGCAGGCGTCCCCAAGCGTTTTCAAGGAGGGTGTCTGACGTCAGCTCCGGCCCCAATCAGCCCATTCTGATCGCACTGTAGGAGTAAGTCCTGGGCTGCGCAGAGACTGCACACACTGGATTTTTGCAGCTCGGCGTACACATGGGATCGCACACTTGCACGGCGAATTTACACTCCCCCTGCAGGCGGCGACTATCTGAACACAGGACAGCAAAATTAGCAGCCCAGCAATCAGATCTGAATTACCCCCTATAACCAGTGACTCACATAGGCAGCCATTGAGATGTACATATGTGAGATGTGAGATGTACTGCACACCTCACAGCAATGTTTTATAGAGCCAAAGTGCAAACAATGACCCACAGCCGGTACACTTGTCATATTTGGTTTATTTGATCAATTATTGGATTTAAATGTTAATTACAGACAAGATTGTGAGTATAAATTTTTACAAGGCACTAATAAAGGGAACAAGAGCTGTAACAAGTAATGGCCCCCATACATCAGTGACGGGATCCAGTCAGCATGCGGTGGTTTGGGATGCTGTCTGACGGAATACCGTAGAGGAGGGGTTAGGGTTAGGCTGCTGGGAGGGGGGGTTAGGTTTAGGCACTGCCGCTGAGGGTTAGGTTTAGACTGGGGGGGTGGGGTGTTAAGGTCAGGCTGTGGGTAGGGAGGGTTAGGATTAGGGGGTTAGGGTTAAAATACTAACCTAGCAGGTGTCGGGATTCTGTGCGTCGAGATGCCGCTGTTGGTATTCTGACCTCCGCATCCCAAGCATCAGGATCTCGATACCATCCCATCAGCAACATACAGTATTGATGCTATTGGACGATCCCTCGACGGTCGGGTTGGGAAATCAGGGATATTAAACATGTTTAAAAATTCTGTTTTCCCAATCTCAACCAAAAACAGTCAGGATCGGCAAATGAGAGATTTTTAACATGTTTAGTTTCCCCAATTCCTAGTGGATCGCTGATCATCGCTGGCCGGACGAAACCGGGGCCGCAGAAGTATGGGGGACATTACTCAGATGAAGCCATTTTGGCCTGAGAGCCATTATTTATCTCTTTAGTATGGAATCAGTAGTAAATTACAATACTGTACCACACACAGCTGTATAACTCATTTTATAACATAATTAGCATTCCGCACCACTCCCCACTTCATCTGGGTTTTATAATTTGGTGGCTTTTATGTAACAAATTATTTTTTAAGAATTTTGTGAGCGCCCCACATAAGAATTCTTACCTCTTTCCTATATGCTTCCAATAACCGTATAAGCTAGTTAACCCTTTGGACATCACTGCAGAATGGGTAATATTTAACACTATTGCCGTCAAGGTATCTGGTCTGTAGGTAGACACTCCATTCAAGTGAATGGGGCGCGTCTCCGTCATGGACGCGCGCCCGACCGGGGACGCTCTCAGCGATAGGCACGCCCAGGCGGGCGCGCCTACTAATAGACTAGTGTGGCTCCATCTGTAGCATTCTGTTGTGGATCAGGCTCTAAGGACAGGATGGAGGATTTGTTATTATAGTTATTGCAGTATGCCCTACCACCCCCCTTACACACATTATGCCAGGTAGAGCCTCTTATACAGGTTACTGCCACTGTCCCCTGCCCGTCATTAACCAGCCCTCTGGTCCGGCCACGGCACTGTCTCCCAGCTCCCGACCAGTTCATACCTCACTTCAGTTTATCCTTACCTCATACCTCACTTCAGTTTATCCTTAACCAACCCAATGGGGTTTAAGTCTAAAGACTGTGAGGCCATTCCATGATTTCAAGCCTACAGCCTTGTTCTTTTCCTCGAAGGTAGATCTCATAAAGCCTGGATATTATCTTCAGGTAGGATGATCCTTTGAATCAAAAACATTCATATAGGGTATTCAAAACTGTGCACTTTTTCCCGTTGAGGGGTATTCTTCATGAAGAAAGTCATTGTTTATTAATTTCCAGTTGTGGTTTGAAGTACATATTAACTCCACACATTGATAAAATCAAGCATGAATAACGTGTAAAGTCTATCTTATTCAAGCAATTATTTGGAGAATTACTCTTTATGCTGTATATAAATATTGATATAGGGTATTCAAATTGTGTACTATTTCCCGTTGAGGGTTATTCTTCATGAAGAAAGTTACTGCTTATCTAATTTTTTCGTGGTTTGAAGCACATACAAACTCCACACAGTGATGAAATCAAGTTTTTTGTTGTGATTTGAAGCACATACAAACTCCACACAGTGATGAAATTGAATATGATTAATGTGCTGTATCATCCCTCTGCTTCCATATGATGGTTTATTGATTGATATGAATCCTGAATTGAAATCAATGATATGTAATACCTTCCAATTCCATATTTTGATTAATCATAAATTATACCATGCATAGGAATTTTGAATGATGTTCTGATGCACGTACAAACTCTACACAAACGACAAATTGTGCATCATCCTTTGTAGAGCTGCGCCCTCCAGCCCTATATATTCATAATTGGGGTTGGAAATATACAGATTTCTGTTTATCTACTTGCATTTATGATATGGCAAACATATGAATTGTGTATGGATGTTTTGTGTTTTCTTCATATCTGATGGTTAGAAGTCGCACATAGGGAAGTCCACTCTCCTTACTATTGTGGTAATTGGTTATAGACCATGGGAGAGACTATAATTTAATATTGGTGCTCGATAAGTTCTTGTGGTAAACCAGCTTACTTATATATGATATTACTGATATCTGGTATGAATATTTTTTTCGCATGAAAACTTAGAGCATTATTACTGATTAATATTTTCGCTCATGGCAGATAAAGGTCTGCCACACCAATTAGTATTTATCTCTGATCATACCTCTATGAATGGTCTTATGACCTTATATCCATGTATGTAATACATTTTCTACATACTATTACCTAGTGATTTTGTGTAATTTACAGTTTTATCAAGTGATAATAAAAGTTACATTTTAATCTATAGATATAAAAAGCGTGCCCCGAGTCAGACTTTTAGTCTTCTTTTGCCCTGCTCTCTTGCAGGTCGACCTTCTTTCCAGGATGATGCTTTGACCAACTAGGCGTAGACCAGAGGGTATTGCATGGCACTGCAAGATGCTGTGGAAACCCTTTTGGTTTTGGGTGCCAGTTACTCTGTGCAAGTCGCCAACAACACTAGAGTCGGGTGATTTATCAGCTTTTCTTCTGAGGCAGAGGAGCTAGCTCCATATTTGTGCTGCCACCATCTATGTAAATAAATGGCACTTTTTTCAGTCATATAGAAGATGGGGCACTCCCAATTATTTAGAAAAATTGGTCCTCATGTTATTGGGGTAATGTGTTGATATTTCCTGGTCAGGTTTCTAGAAACTTATCTTAAATGCAGAATTCTAATGCCAGTATGTACACATACTTACTGAAGATAGACTGATTACATTGTACAGCACAAGGCTGCCACCTAGTGACAGATTCAGTGCAGTAAATCTATATATATATATATATATATATATATATATATATATATATAAAAATAGATGTGTGTATGTTCCAGCATAACTCTGGAATGCCTGGAGCAATTTACACCAAACTTGGTACACATATGATTTACAATCTGGAAAACAATACTATGGGGGCAAGATACCCCTAGCACCCCTAGGGGTGGGGGTGGGAAGGGGGTGACATGTAAAAATACATAGTTTTCGGGGGCGCTAAGATGAATAGTGACACTTCCAATGCCGTTTCAGTCCAAGGTCAGCCCCCATCAGCATGGGGGGTGAGAAGGGGTGAAAAATAAAATGTATATATATATATATATATATATATGTGGCACTGCAGTGCTACTAACTCACAAAGTCAAAGGGGATGGAAAACTGTGCAGCCTGCCCAAGTGTCCTCCTCCTCTCAAAGCTAGCAGCTCCTCGCAGCACTGGGTGGGGCGCAGAGCAGTGTGGGAGACCGAGTGAGCCGGGACAGGGAGAGACGTCTGACGCAGTGACATGCGGTGGGGTGAGGCAGAGCCTTTCCTGTCATACTAACATTTGTGCCAGAGTTTTTACTGTATTAAGTATATGAAAAATACAAAGAATATGTTTAAAATATCTTCTTTGCATTATTCTAATCATTTTTATAGCCAAAACTCTGGTGTAAAAAGTCTATGGCAGGTAAGGCAGTGCCTCACCTTCTTATCTTTTCAACACATCTCTGATCAAAACTCACAAAATTTCCAGGAATTTATACTGCTGCACCTGTGTATAATGTCCCCATGTACCTTTTGGCTCATATATTGCACGTAAATCTGGCTCTGGTGCTAGCCAGTGCCTCCTGAGCAATTTAGCTCACCGCACGTCCCTGTGACCACTCTGACGTCATCACTTCTCTCCCGAATTGCTGGGGGAGGGGAATGAGCCAGCATCCAGGGCAGATTCCTGGCAGGCTGAGTGTCAAGGCAGAGAGAGGCAGAAACCCGGGAGCTGGCGGCCGCGCTCCTGAGTCCCCTGCAGAACCGGCGGTGGTGGGAGACAGGTGCTGGCAGGACTCAGAGACCTGAGATCGCGGCAGAGCGGGGGGAATACGGCACTCAGAGTCCCTTCAGAGGCGGCGGCTCAGGCGGGCGGTGGGAGACAGACGGCAGCGATTGAGAAGCTAAGCAAGGAGACCTAGGGCCCGTTGGAATAGTCAGTCTATCCCTGCAAACCTTACATATGTAACATACAGTGGGCGGAGCTTGGCCTGTCATCCCAGCATTTACAGCACTGAGCTGAGCAGCAGCAGAGACGGGACTGAGCAGGGCAGCAGCAGAGACGGGACTGAGCAGGGCAGCAGCAGAGACGGGACGGGGCAGAGAAGGAGGCGGATTATTCTCCTCAGCGCCAGCCTTTTGGCAGCATAAATCCGAGGAAGGTCCGTCAGGAGGTGTGGCCTGACAAAGATTGGCAGTGGCGGGCGCAGCATGTACTGTTGTCGGTCTAATTAGTTTACCAGGAAGCCCTTCAAAATTCAAGTTATATGCACGGAATTACTTGACATTACGTAGCAAAGCACGGGTATTCTGCTAGTAATAAATAAAAAGCCCAGCTTGATGCAAAGAATTTAGGGAGACTTTAACAGATTATTCATGCTTTTAATGGCTCCTTAATACTAAGGTGATTGTTACTACCCAGCGGGTTGTCAAAGTAACAGATAATTGTCAGCTATGACCTATAGATTTCATTGACAATAGAAATAGATTATAAGCAAGCCTGATTTGCTATTTATTTCTATTGTCGTTTTAAATCAAAACCACTGAACCAGCAGCTTTGACACTTCTGAAGGATTCTGGAGCCATTGCCTGACTGGGAGCTATGCCGTGGTTGTGATCCGGGACACCCACTGGTATTTCTTTAAACATCATCTATACAGAGAGTTAATTTACACTGGTTTTCATGCACAGTCGGTAATTGCACCTTTATTCACACCATCTTGTGGAATGCTTATCTTTTATGTGTGTTTTTTATACCTTTATACTTTGAAAAAAAACTGCGTGTTTAGATTAAAATGTACTACACTATGGACCCTATTCAGTATGGATCGCATCTGAGCTGCGATCGCATACTGACGATTATCAGGCCAGTGCGCACGTGCAGCACTTGTTCTGCGTGTGCGCGGCCCAGTGATGCGAATGCCTTTGCATGACTGACAGGCAGAGGCATTCGCAGGGCGGTCAGGGGTGGCGAAGCACAGTGGTGTCACAAGGGGGGTGCGGCCCGCTCCTTGGTGTCACCTGCCGAGGGGTGACACCAAAATGCCGTCTCCTGTCACTGAGCAGAATACTGTACTGTTACATTATGTGTAGCACTCGGCTCCTCCTCCCGAACCCCCGGAGTCACAAAAAAAGAGGGGTCGGGATGCAAAGCACCACCCCTCCTGTGAAGTCCCACCCCTTTTCTCTGGCGAAGCAGCATTAAGGGGGTGGCGCAGCATAAAGAGGGGCCGGTCTGGGCCATTTTTAGGGTGGCCGCGTAACGCCATATGTGGCCGCTGCAATGGGAAACATGGATGCTCTGCTCCTGCATTCACAGCCAGGCTGCACAGGCAGGGGGCATCCCTAATTCAGCGGTGTGATTGCAAATGAATTGCGAACGCTTCGCTGGTGTCCATTTGCATGCTGGGTGGCCTTGCCCTGTACTAATTTAGGAAAACTGCAATTGAAGCTGAATAAGGTCCAAAATACGTTTTTGTCTCTCACCTATTTTATGCATCTGACTATAACGTCTTGTGGGAGATGGTGAAGAAGGAGAGATTAACAAGATTCATATGCTCTGACAAACCCACAATTGCACTGTGGTCGGAGAAGAGGAGGAGTCCTTATACAATATGGGATGTATCATTCTATAATTCTATATTATATTACTTATTTCAATAATAAGTGTCAATAAAAAGGACATTATACATTTTGGTTGCATTAGTTGCTTAGTTAAGGAGTGAGGTTCTCCTTATGTGTGTCCTCTTTACAGGCAGCTTTGGCAGTGTGCGCATTTGATGCTACCTACCTATTGTTATTATTATGCATATTATACTGTATCATGTAAGGTGGCAGTGTTTGCTGGGGAGGCCTGGAGATGCAGCTCCATCTGCCCCATTATTAATCCGGCCCTGGGCACAGGTACTGTAGCTATGTGCAGTGGCGTAACTAGAAATTTTTCTCCCCCAAGCCAAAAAATTCTTCGGCGCCCCCCCCCCCCCCCCCCTTCATGCTCCATAATTGGGAGCAAGAAAGGGATAAATATGCGCGCGCCGAAGGCGTGCGCGCCCAAAAAGGGGCGTGGTTTTGTTGGAGTGGGCGTGGTTTCGCATAAAGGGGCGTGGCATTGCAGGAAAAGACTACCTTATACCCCAGTTTTGCAACCTGCACGCCCATACGTTGGCCACCACAGGAAAGAAAAATAATCCTGATTCATGCCCCTTACATTATTTGTCATTTTTCCTCCTTATAGTAATGCCCAGTATACATTATGCCACATACTGCAATGGCCCTTAGACATTATGCCGCACACAATAATGCACGACACAATATGCACACACTGTAATGCCCCCGACACATTATGCCACACACCGTAAAGTCTGTGACACATTATGCCACACACCGTAATGCCTGTGACACATTATGACAGGAATATAGAATTATAGAATGATACATCCCATATTGTATAAGGACTCCTCCTCTTCTCCGACCACAGTGCAATTGTGGGTTTGTCAGAGCATATGAATCTTGTTAATCTCTCCTTCTTCACCATCTCCCACAAGACGTTATAGTCAGATGCATAAAATAGGTGAGAGACAAAAACGTATTTTGGACCTTATTCAGCTTCAATTGCAGTTTTCCTAAATTAGTACAGGGCAAGGCCACCCAGCATGCAAATGGACACCAGCGAAGCGTTCGCAATTCATTTGCAATCACACCGCTGAATTAGGGATGCCCCCTGCCTGTGCAGCCTGGCTGTGAATGCAGGAGCAGAGCATCCATGTTTCCCATTGCAGCGGCCACATATGGCGTTACGCGGCCACCCTAAAAATGGCCCAGACCGGCCCCTCTTTACGCTGCGCCACCCCCATAATGCTGCTTCGCCAGAGAAAAGGGGTGGGACTTCACAGGAGGGGTGGTGCTTTGCATCCCGACCCCTCTTTTTTTGTGACTCCGGGGGTTCGGGAGGAGGAGCCGAGTGCTACACATAATGTAACAGTACAGTATTCTGCTCAGTGACAGGAGCCGGCATTTTGGTGTCACCCCTCGGCAGGTGACACCAAGGAGCGGGCCGCACCCCCCTTGTGACACCACTGTGCTTCGCCACCCCTGACCGCCCTGCGAATGCCTCTGCCTGTCAGTCATGCAAAGGCATTCGCATCACTGGGCCGCGCACACGCAGAACAAGTGCTGCACGTGCGCACTGGCCTGATAATCGTCAGTATGCGATCGCAGCTCAGATGCGATCCATACTGAATAGGGTCCATAGTGTAGTACATTTTAATCTAAACACGCAGTTTTTTTTCAAAGTATAAAGGTATAAAAAACACACATAAAAGATAAGCATTCCACAAGATGGTGTGAATAAAGGTGCAATTACCGACTATCCATGAAAACCAGTGTAAATTAGCTCTCTGTATAGATGATGTTTAAAGAAATACCTGTGGGTGTCCCGGATCACAACCACGGCATAGCTCCCAGTCAGGCAATGGCTCCAGAATCCTTCACAACCTACCGGATAGTCCATACAAATCCCCACGCGTTTCTGGGATCTTGTTCAAGGCCAGGAATAGTGTGTGAGATGCAGCATCGCATGTGATAAAATAGAGAGCAGAAAAGTACCAGCCGGTCAGCTCCTAACTGTCATTTTTCAAACACAGCTTGTGACATGACAGTTAGGAGCTGATTGCTGATTGGCTGGTACTTTTTCTCTCTCCATTTTATCACTCTCCAAGCGACGATGCATTGAGCCCAGTGTGCTATCCTCATCTCCTTCACAGAATGAAATACCACATCTAACCAATCATCTGTAGTATGGGTAATTTCACTATACATAACACACCTGCCTAAACATGGCTGCCTCTCAGTGCGGCACATCCCCGCACCAATCCAGGGGCAAACACAGGATTTCTAGAGGGGGGTTTCCAAATGCAGTCTACAGTCTCCCACTCTGCAAAACATTGGAGCAAGTGCGGGAGTCTGAGGGAGCAGTAGAAGAAACAGTACTGACCCTGGAACATATATGTGCACATTAGTCTTATTAAACACTTGATAGTGTATGGAATACAGTATTAATAATTAACACTACAGATGGTCTATAGGAGAGACTGTATAAAACATATGTAACTAATCTAAATAAAATAAGTGGTCAGTAATAGGTTAAACATACCATCATAAATACACAAACATAACAGAACCAGTAGAGACAGAACTGCACTTTCTAAGCACACATTATCCCACCTCATGCCTCATCTTCCTGGCAGCTACTCTCAAAATACTAATGCTCATTACTTCCTTTCAAAACAATAGTAATGATTGCCCCTGTTCAAAATATGAACCATTTCTTCTGTTCACATTTTATGGTATCACTAAATATGTCTATCATCATATCTGTGCACGTATTACATGTATATGTAACATACCTCCCAACTTTCTTCTGCTGGAAAGAGGGACACACGCACGGCGAATACGCGTGCGGTCCCGAAAAGGGGGTGTGGCATATGAAGGGGGCTTTGTTGGGGGGACCCACGATCGCGAGCCACGCCCCCATTTTCGTCACTGAGGGGGCATGCCCAGCGCTCCGTGAGCTGCTGGCATGCCCCCTCTCCTCCTGTCTCCCCTGAATAGACGCTGTGCGCATGCGCACAGCGTCTATTCACTGCTGCTCTAGCGAGTGCAGGAGCCTCCCATCTGCCCCCCACCACCACGGGACACTGCGGCCCGCGGGTGGGACAGCGGGACAGTCCCGCGAAAATCGGGACAGTTGGGAGGTATGATGTAATAAACATGTTTTTTTCTTTTTTTTTTATTAGTCCCTTTTCTCTAGGAAAAAAAGCTTTTATGCATATATTAAATGTACAGATAAGGATTGCAAGTGTGTGTGCGTGTGTGTTTAATACCCCTTTCACACTGACAAATACTTCCCGGGTTATTGCACATGAACGCGCATCAACCCGGGAATTTGCGCAATGTGAAAGGGTCCTGTAAGAATATCCCGGGACGAGCGTCCCAGCATTTCATCCCAGGTCTCGACCTGGGTTGAACCCAGAATCGACCCGGGAAGCTGTGCAGTGTGAACGGGTATGCCGGGTCAAGGCGACCCGGCACCCGTTCTCTGCATAGGAGGAGGCGGTGCTTGGAGAGGATTATCTCCAAGCACAGCCTCCAATAGCGTCAGCGGTGACGTCACCAACCCGGCAATATGCCGGGTCGGGCCGCAAGTCTGAAGGGGTCTCAAGCAGGGTTGCACCTGGGAAGCACCCGCGTACACATTCCCGGGTGTGACTCGGCTATTGTCAGTCTGAAAGGGGTATAATTTAGCAGAGATGCCTTTCTTGCCAAGCGTTATCACACTGTAGTCAGGGGAAAGGGACAGGAAAGAGTTCCTTAGCACTATAGTTGCTACTGTATGTAAAGGTGGGTACACACTAATAGATATATCTGCAGATCAATTGATCTGCAGATATATCTATGGACGGATCGGACAGTGTGCTGTGCATACACACTGCCCGATCCGTCGGGGACTGACGTCATGAACTGGGCAGGCGTGTACATACGCCCGCCCAGTTCAGCTGTCAATCACCGCCGGCCGCCGCAGAATGTGTACGGGTGGTCGGCCGACCGCCCCGTACACACACAGCGACGCGCCAATATATCGGTAGATATATTGGCCGTCGGCTGTGCTGCGCGGCCGACGCGATACGTCTGTGAACGACGGAGTTCACAGACGTATCGGCCGTATACACTGGCCGACGGTCCCGCGATATATAGGCCGTTCAAGAGAACGGCCGATATATCGACCAGTGTGTACGGGCCTTAAGTAACATCAGAGAACAAAATAGTCCGTTAGGAAGACAAGGAATGACAGTGCTTTAAGTAACACTCAAGCATTAATTAATTGATTATAGGAGGTCCCACTAAAAGTTTAGGTTTAGGCATGGGCTCAAATGTAATAGCCTGTGATTTGCGGACAAGGGTGTGTTTCAAACTACATATGAAATTGATTATCGTTGATCATCATTATCACCTGTTTGGTATGATTGGTTAATCATACACCTGACTATAATCCTACAAAATCCCTGACTTTGTGCAAGTGTACCTAGAGGAATTGATGCTGTTTTGAAGCCAAAGGGTGGTCACACCAAATATTAATTCGCTTTAGATCTCTATTCTGTTCATTTACTTTTAATTTAGTTAATTTATAAAAAAATAAACTAGTAACACTTCTATTAATGAAAGCATTCTTACTTTGCAGTATTGTTTTCAAACCTAAAACTTTTGCACTGTACTGTATATATTGCAATGCTCCAATAATTGAACAGTAGAAAGAAGGTGCACTCACCAAGCTTGAACACAGAAGCAAATGATTTATTCAGACAGGGGTGTGTTACATTACATCAACGTTTCAGTCCCTACACAGACCTTTGGCAAGATATCCTGTGTAATTCATGAATGTCCCAGTTTACAGGGATAGTATGGTAAGCCTAGCCTACATATATACGTACACACATATACATACACCATGGGTCTTCAACCTGCAGCCCTCCAGCTGCTGTGGAACTAAACATCCCAGCATGCCCTGACACAGTTTTGCTATTAAGGCATTCTAAAACTGAGGCAGGGCATGCTGGGATGTCTAGTTCCACAGCAACTGGAGAGCCGCAGCTTGAATACCCATGACATACACCAATCATTTCTCCTCATCAGGACACCATTACAGAGATAACTTACTGGGCTTCTGCCAGCAGCAGATCCTCCTGTAATCTGGGACGCAGAGCTTTGGACTAACAGGCTCAGGAGGACCCCAATGCAATGAAGAGATTTTATAAAAAATTGATACAGCATGCAAAGCTCCTAAGGGGAACATTTACTAAGCAGTGATACGAGCGAAGAAGTGAGCCAGTGGAGAAATTTCTCCATCAACCAATCAGCAGCTCTGTATCATTTTATAGTATGCAAATTATAGATGTTACTTCAGTGCTGATTGGTTGCCATGGGCAACTTCTCCACTGGCTCACTTCTCCGCTCTTATCACTGCTTAGTAAATGTACCCTTAAGGCTGGAATGATAAGCATTGACAAAGTTGTTCACTAGCCAATCAAGTTCCTAAACTCACTTACAGTAACTCGTCCAGATTACCACCACATTAATTTATTTGAAAATTGGCATTACAATTACAGTATATTGTTACGGAATCTGAAGCCACCCCAGCTTTGCAGTGGCACGCGCTTGCAGATTAGACGTCGGTTGCCTAATGTCATTGAGCCAATCATCCTGACGGGGCCGCAGAAGGTAATATTGCATCCCAATGATTCCGTCAGATTTTCTGTCTGAATGTAACCGCTTACAATTTCCTGTTAGCATTAGTGATGAGCGGTTTCGGTTCCTCGGAATCCGAACCCCCCCGAACTTCACCCATTTTACACGGTTCCGAGGCATACTCGGATCCTCCCGCCTTGCTCGGTAAACCTGAGCGCGCCCGAACGTCATCATCCCGCAGTCGGATTCTCGCGAGATTCGGATTCTATATAAAGCCGCGCGTCGCTGCCATTTTTTACTCGTGCATTGGAAATGATAGTGAGAGGACGTGGCTAGCGTCTTCTCAGTTTCTATGTTCAGGGGGCTGCAAATATCTGTGCTCAGTGTGCTGCAAATATCTGTGCTCAGTGTGCTGCATATATCTGTGCTCAGTGTGCTGCAAATATCAACGTTCTCTGCCTGAAAAATGCTCCATATCTGTGCTCAGTGTGCTACAAATATCTGTGCTCAGTGTGCTTTATTGTGGGGACTGGGGACCACCAGTATTATATAGGAGGAGTACAGTGCAGAGTTTTGCTGACCAGTGACCACCAGTATTATACGTTCTCTGCCTGAAAAACGCTCCATATATGTGCTCAGTGTGCTGCAAATATCTGTGCTCACACTGCTTTATTGTGGGGACTGGGGACCACCAGTATTATATAGGAGGAGTACAGTGCAGAGTTTTGCTGACCAGTGACCACCAGTATTATACGTTCTCTGCCTGAAAAACGCTCCATATCTGTGCTGCATTGTAGTATATATAGTAGGAGTACAGTGCATAATTTTGCTGACCACCATTATATAATATATAGCAGAAGGCCACTGCTCTACCTACCTCTGTGTCCTCAAGTATACTATCCATCCATACCTGTGGTGCATTTCAGTTTTGCACAGTTTGCTGACCACCAGTATATAATATATATCAGTACGGTACAGAAGGCCACTGCTCTACCTACCTCTGTGTCGTCAAGTATACTATCCATCCATACCTGTGTTGCATTTCAGTTTTGCACAGTTTGCTGACCATCAGTATATAATATATAGCAGTACGGTACAGTAGGCCACTGTTCTACCTACCTCTGTGTCGTCAAGTATACTATCCATCCATACCTGTGGTGCAATTCAGTTTTGCACAGTTTGCTGACCACCAGTATATAATATATAGCAGTACGGTACAGAAGGCCACTGCTCTACCTACCTCTGTGTCGTCAAGTATACTATCCATCCATACCTGTGGTGCATTTAAGTTTTGCACAGTTTGCTGACCATCAGTATATAATATATAGCAGTACGGTACAGTAGGCCACTGCTCTAGCTACCTCTGTGTCGTCAAGTATACTATCCATCCATACCTGTGGTGCATTTAAGTTGTGCGCAGTATATATATAGTAGTAGGACAGTGCATTGCCACTCCTAGTTGGGCCAGGTGTTAGTGTCGGCCACTTGGGTCGCTTAGCTTAGTCACACAGCTACCTCATTACACCTCTTTTTTTCTTTGCATCATGTGCTGTTTGGGAACTATTTTTTTTGAAGTGCCATCCTGTCTGACACTGCAGTGCCACTCCTAGATGGGCCAGGTGTTTGTGTCGGCCACTTGTGTCGCTTAGCTTAGCCATCCAGCGACCTTGGTGCAAATTTTAGGACTAAAAATAATATTGTGAGGTGTGAGGTGTTCAGAAGAGACTGGAAATGAGTGGAAATTATGGTTATTGAGGTTAATAATACTATGGGATCAAAATGACCCCCAAATTCTATGATTTAAGCTGTTTTTGAGGGGTTTTTGTAAAAAAAACACCCGAATCCAAAATACACCCGAATCTGACAAAATAATTTCAGGGAGGTTTTGCCAAAACGCGTCCGAATCCAAAACACGGCCGCGGAACCTAATCCAAAACCAAAACACAAAACCCGAAAAATTTCCGGTGCACATCAATAGTTAGCATATGTTTAAGTTAGGAATGACAATAAACAAAGTGCAAGGGCAGTCCTTTAATGTCGTCAGTGTGGACTTGTGCAGTGAGGTCTTCTAACATGTGGGTTCATTCAGATCTGATCGCTGCTGTGCGATCAGGCACTAACTGCGCGTGCCCCACAATGCGCACGCGCGTCGGACAGCAACAAAAGGGCATCGCTGATCGGCGCCGGGATGGTTCGAAAAATCCAATCGCACGGGCGTTCGCAAGGTGATTGACAGGAATAGGCCATTTGTGGGTGATAACTGACCGTTTTCTGGGAGTGTCCGGAAAAACGCAGGAGTGTCCAAGTGTTTTCAGGGAGGGAGTCTGACGTCAGCTCTGGCCCCGATCAGCCTGTGATCGCACTGTAGGAGTAAGTCCTGGGCAGCACACAGACTGCGCAAAGTGAATTTTAGTAGCTCTGCTACACATAGGATCGCACACTTTTACGATGAATATACACTCCCCCTGGAGGCGGCGACTATCTGAACGCAGGACAGCAAAATTAGCAGCCCAGCAATCAGTTCTGAATCACCCCCATGGTCAGTTATACGTGGGGCTCTCCTGTATTGATAATGCCACCAATCAGATCATGCTCATAACTGATGACAGTAATAAGACACAATAAGCCAGATGTACTAAGCCTTGGCGAGTGATAAATTGCACAGTGATAAAGTACCAATTAATCAGCTCATACCTGTCTTTTTTCAAACCCAGCCTATAACATGGCAGTTAGGAGCTGATTGGCTGGCAGTTTATCACTTTTCAAGGCTTAGTACATCTCCCCATAATGTGATTTACAGCGAGGTGTTTACAGACTGAAGGAATTGGTAAACAATAAGAATATAACAATACATTTTTACTACAGGAAATATTAAGACAGACAAGTGAACTAAAAAATGGAAAAGAAAAAAAGTATCATTGCAAACATGTAATAGTCACTTAGTAAGGATGGGTAGCGACTGCTAGTTGATAAATATAATTGGAACTAGAATATAATGGTAAATACAATTTACATTTCACAAACTTTAATACAATGTTATTTATTTTGTAAGCTATGGCGTTTTATTAATTAAATATTTTATAGCGTATGTACATGGAAAAAAAATTATGTACAGTATCGCTAGCTGATGTAACATGGTCGGTGAAATCACAATATATAGTTTAGGATTCTCTTGTTGTGATTACTGAACACCTAATGAAGAAACTCATCAGTGAAACAGGGTCTGAAACTCACTATCTTGGAATAAATGACTCCTAAGGAAGATACTCATTTGTATGTGTGCGTCTTGTGTAGTGATGAGCGGGTTCGGTTCGTCGGAATCCGAACCCCCCCGAACTTCACCCATTTTACACGGTTCCGAGGCAGATTCGGATCTTCCCGCCTTGCTCGGTTAACCCGAGCGCGCCCGAACGTCATCATCCCGCTGTCGGATTCTCGCGAGATTCGGATTCTATATAAGGAGCCGCGCGTCGCCGCCATTTTTCACTCGTGCATTGGAAATGATCGTGAGAGGACGTGGCTAGCGTCTTCTCAGTTTCTATGTTCAGGGGGCTGCAAATATCTGTGCTCAGTGCTTTATTGTGGGGACTGGGGACCAGCAGTATTATATAGGAGGAGTACAGTGCAGAGTTTTGCTGACCAGTGACCACCAGTATTATACGTAAACCCAGGGCTGTTTCTAGCCAATTTGGCTCCCAGTGCGAGATTTAAAAATGCGTCCCCCATGACATAAAAAAATGTGCCCCCCCCCCCCCACACACCTAGATAAAAAAAACAACTTGCGCGCGCACCCGAAAAGGGGGCGTGGCCTCATCTAAATGGGTGTGGCCTCGTCTGAAAAGACTACCTCACAATCCAGTTTTTGACCCTGCTCCAACAGATCACGACCACCACAGGAAAAAAAAATTCTACCATATTAAGCCCCACACAGTAATGCCCCCTGCACCATATTATGCCACACAGCGCAATGCCCTTGATACATTAAATCCCCACACTACGGCAGGCAAGAGTCCCCATTTCACACATTACGGCAGGGGTCCCCATTTTACACATTGAGAGAGAAAGAGAGAATACTTACAGAGGCGATTACCGCTCTTCGGCCCGCCTCACCAGTCGCTCCTCACGCCGGCCTTTCCCTCTTCCTAACTTGGATCCCCCTCTGTACTCCGCTCGGGGGGGGGGGGAGTTTCGCGGAGTGACGGGGTTGCGTCGTGACGTAACGACGCAACCACGTCATTCCGTGAAACTCCGCCCCCCGAGCGGGTTACTCGGGGAGAAACAGGAGGGGGAAGCAGGGAGTCACAGTTAGTGCCGCGGCGGGCGCCCAGTGCGGTTGCACTGCTCGCCTGCCCCAAGAAACGGCCCTGCGTAAACCTCACACGTCAGATGCATCCACGCGCCACTCAAGCACACTTATCTTATAAAATAAAGACACAACAACTGTAATTGGCTTGAAAGGGGTCAGCTTTTATTTTCTGACTGAGAGGAAGGCCTATTAAATACTAAAACTAAAATGCAGACTTCCCTCTCTAACTAAGGTGGCGGGGAGAAGAACGGTTAAACATGATAAACGTAACATGGGTGATCAACATTATAATACAGAAAAACAAACAATAAAAAACATATGTGTGAGGGAGCCATCTGCCCCAGATGTTCCGGGATCGGCCTCCTGCCTCCAAAAATTAATTCTATTAGTGCTGCGCTCAATACTAGTATGTCAATGAGATTAGTGCGTGTTGACAATTTAATGTTAGTTTTTTCAGAAACCCGCCCTCTTCTCCTTCAGTGATCTACCCTAAATGGGAGCTACTTATGGCACAAATTTGTAAATAGGAAAAATCAAATAACCGGTATATATGTATAAAAGGATTGACCAAATGGATCCTTTTGAGCACTGTTAATAGCTTTTTATTACTTTTTGTTAGTCCGCTTAAAAGTCTGCTTGAAAATAAAAGTCTCTTAATTAAACCGTATAAAGCCCAGTCTCTAATGTCGGATTGCGGCGTCCCGCAAATCCATTGAATGTCAAGTCTATCAAAACTTCATGTGCACAGAAAAATTCCAGCTGTAGAAAAAAAGAGAATCACCGGTCTTCACGTTCAGAGGAGCCTCAGGTTAACAATAAGAGAAAATAGAAATGGAGGGGGATCCGGACTGGCTCCTGCTATCCAAACCCCGTCACCCGTGGTGCGTCCTGGTGCAGCCGTCCCCTGGGTGTCGGTCGGTCTGGTAGTGGAACCTGTCTAGGGCTGGGGGAGACTCAGAGTGCGCTCTGCCTCCATCCCAGACATCGAAAATCAAAAAATCCAAGGACAGGGGTCGACCTTCTGCCACTACCCCTGCCCACCAACAGTTGCAGGGACGGAGGTACGCTCTGCCCCTCCGTGGTAAAAATTGGGCCACCGGTCCCGCCATCCACATATGTTTATACCAGTTATATGGACCCACTTGGTAAAGTGATGCCCGTAAACTAATTATAAAACTATAAAATTTACCTAAAAGTACACCCAAACTTACTAACCTTGAACTCATAATTAAAATTAAGTAACCGTTCAGAAACCGGCCAACTGCCAGGTTACCAACCTGCCACCGCCACCGAACTCCGAAAAGACTAACTAAAGGGACCTAAAAAGCAGAACAAAACTAACTAAAGAGACTTAAAAAGCAGAACACGAACTAACGCAAGAAAAAAACACCTAAAGGGACCTAAGAACGTGAATAATGTACTCCAAGAAGATCAGCAAGCCAGCCGGCGACAAATGCACCCCGTCAGACCAGTACTGTGTCGGATCACGGAAGGAGATACCACCGTGCGGCACGACCAGCCCGCCATTCTGGAGGACAGCACGACTGACAACCGAATTGACTCGCCTCCGAACTAGGTCAATCGCCCCGGGGTTAAAGGCTCCATGCCAAGACCGCCGGATGTATGACCAGAGGATCAGGCAAAACGGCCAGTCAGCCAGAAGTTCCAACAGCTGACGTCTGATCTCGAGGCGAATGTCGAGCCCAGTGCGGCACACTAGATCATTGCCACCCAGATGCAAGACCAGAAACAGCGGGTACCTAAATCGGCCATCTGCCGCCCGAAGCCAGTCCCGCAGGCCGTCCCAGCGGAGGCCTCTACGCCCCAACCAGCGCACCGCCTGCAGCTCCGGAAACCGGGTTATGTCGCAGGCCAGAGCTGACACGGACAGCCAGTAGATGTATGAATGGCCGACAAATCATATAAAGTGCAGATCTAACCACCGTCCTGCAAAAGAAGGGTGTGACGCAGGTTAATACACGAAATAAAGATAGTATGTGTAGTAAATGGGCAACCTAACTGCGTCCCTAAGGGGAAGGGGGGGGGGGGTTGGGGGGATGGGTCGCCCAATTTGACTTGAGGCAAAAACACAAAACTTCGTTAGCCGGCAAAAGCCGTAATTAAAACGAACGATAAAACAAAAATTCCTCAAGGCCCCCGCAATCGCAAAGTGCAACTGCGACGAGCAGCTAGTCCTCAAAGGGGCGCACTGGGAGGAAAAGGCCTGATATAGCGTCTGACTGCACCAGACCTCCACCTACCCAGTGCCTGGACTTCGACTTCGGACCAACCCGCCGCAGCGGCTGCTGAAGCAGCGCCGATGCGGAAAGAGTGAGTCCCATAGTCGGCCGGAGATAGACCCAGGTACAAAAGACAACGTCCCAAAACCGATCGGAATTGATATCTGGTCAACGGGGAACCGTCACAATGGACGAGCCACACGGTGGGTGTTGGAGGGCGTACGGACAAATAAGCCTGGGCTGCGGCAAACGGACAAATGCCCCGCGCACGAGCCTGACCCATTCGAACCCACTGCCCCCAGCCGGCTACGTCAGTCTTGGAGCGCTGAATCCGACACCACAAACCGTCGGGGCATACGACGACGTGGGCCGCCAGCATGGGCGAGGCAGACGTCCGAAAGACGGACACCAGCTCACCCACCCTGAACGCACCGTGGAAGGCCATCGTAAAGGCCACCATGAAGAGGCGAACCACGTATCCTTGTATGGTATCCCCGTATCCTCGTATCGTGAGCGCTGAATCCTACACCCCAAACCGTCGGGGCGTACGTCTACGGCTTTTATGGACTGAAAGGAAGGCCAATTAAATCTAAACTGGGATGAAAAAAGTCCCTCTCTAACGAAGGGACGGTTGAAATATTTATCACACATAGCAGAAAGCGGACAGCACATGAAAATAAAATATCTCAAAATTATAAATGTAATAATAACCTAAATGTTGGAGGGCCTTCTGCCCCCGATGTTCTGGGATCGGCCTTCTGCCACCATCCCTGAGGGCCTGCTGCCCAGATGTTCAGGGATCGGCCTTCTGCCACCATCCCAGACATCCCGAATCCAATGCAACTATGGGCCATCTGCCTTGTGAGGGGTCTTACCACTATGGCCCCTCTCCAGAAGGTAGCGACTCCACCGCTCCCAAGCGGGCAGATAATCTGCGAAACTTGCAGGAGCCAAAGACCTGTGGGCTAAATCCTCCAATCCGCACACAGAAGCAGGACAGAAGTCCCCTTGGATTAGAGCTGCAGGAGCCAACTGCCTAAACCACTGCTAGTTGCCGCGAGAAAGGGTATCATCAATTTCGTCGCGTTCGGCCGGGACATGCTTGGCTCGCAACGTAATGTCGTTCAACCCAGCATAGCAAGACTATCTGTGCAAAGACCCGCAGTCCGGCAAGGATGTGGACTCCTGATTAATGATGGCAAAAACACAGTGTTACGCAGTGCATAGCGCCAGAGCTCCAATGCGCCCAGTATGGGAAAAATTTCCAGCAACAGCAAGAATCGCAAGCACCAGAGGCGTACGTGAAAAGCTCCAGGGAGGTGGTGAAACGAACTAGAAATCCGTCCCAAATACGTAAATCCCTCGAGTGCTAAACCAAGTAAATGATGTGGGCGTCTAACCCCAACTGTCGCCCGTTCCAAGTTCCTACCGAAAAACCTTACCCCATGGGGATAACGTTGCAAGCAAAAAGAAACAGGCACAAGAAGGATTGAGCCTGTTGTAGAGTAAGCTTGCCCGCGGCGAGCCCATAGAGGATACCATCGTGAAGACGCAACACCTTGTCCCCAAGGAGCCTACAGAGACCACCGACCATATCCATCTGAATCCCGAGGTAAACAAGGAGGCGCAGGGACCCTGCCAATGCCCTCTGTAGCAAGACGACGCAGCGAACAGAGCCAGGTGTGCCGATCAAAAGAAAATCGTCCAAGTAGTACGAAATACCCCGCTCGCCCGTCGCCTGCTGCAGACCCCAGCGGAGGAAAGAACTGCACCTTACGAAGTATGCACAAGAGAGAGAAAAACCCACAGGGAGGCAGCGATCAATGTAGTAGCCATTATCCAGTTAAAAACCCATAAATCGAAAGGCGAAAGGGTGCAGCGGTAGGAGCGAAACGCTGACTCGATGTCCAATTCACACATCACCGCCTCCGGACCAAACGACCGAATGGCGTCTATGGCCGAATCAAACTTTCAGATAGGTAAACGACCCTACCTGATAATAGGGCTAGCCTCATTAACCGATGACCCGAGAGGACAGGAAAGATGGCTGAGACAAAATTCGCCCACGGACTTCTTGGGCACTATGCCTACAGGGGACAAGACCAAATCTGGTAAGGGGGGGGGGGGGGGTTTCCCGGAAAAAGCCTATCATCCTGCCCAACGACACTGCAGCCGCAACCTTCTGCCAGAGCACGGCCGGAAACTCCCGAGCTGAACGCAAGTTCATACTAGCCCCGGGACCCGCCAGTCCATGTACCGGCAAGGGGAAACCAGATGCGAAACCCGAGTGTAAGAATAGGGCGTCCACCGGCCGCGGGTACCGTCGCAGCCAGGGTATGAGCGCCCGTAGTCTAATTGGGGTGGGGGCTGTGGCCAGCGCCTGGGGCCGTGGGAGCGCGGGTCTGCGGGCCGGAATTACCCCCGTGCCCTGGACTGGGGCTGTCCTTGATCCCGTGGCCTCCGCCACAGCTGATGCATGAGTGACGAAAACGACACCGCCGCCCCAAACCGCATAGGGCAGGATTGAAAGCGAAGCATTAACCATGCCCCGCACGCAATGTACCCCCTCGAAAGCCGGCAGAACGAGAGGCAGGTCGTTGAACCCATCATCCCGCTGTACCGGCTGAACCCTGCGGCAGCTCCCAGCACAATGCCACATCCTTTTAACCGAAGTTATAGATCTGCCGCCCATGCTGTTTGCGCCGGAAGTCCTCATAGTAACGTCGCCAAGTATAATACAGCACGTGTATAAGGAACTGATGGCGCACAATGTTTATGTGTTCGTCCGGGCGCGTCTCTGAGTAACACGCCGCAAAGATCAACATGCACCTAACTCAAGTCGGGTAGGAGCGCAAAGCGTCCTCGCTGCCCCGGCCCTTTTGCTTAGCCGAAAGCAAGGCTATACGAGCATCACTAGTAAGAGCAAAATATAGACAGATAGGCCCTTACGGATCCGGTCTCGGACCCGGGGCCGGAGACCACGGTGCACTGCCGTGTTGGCGCAGTGAACGGTGAATGGCGGACAAGATGGTGGTGTCCACCAAGGGTGCAGCCGCCGTGGCAGGGGCTCTAAGATCAGACTCGGCACGCGAGTCGCGCGCCCCACGGGAGGTTCGCAAACCTCCCGTCGGGAGCAAGGACCCGGATGATCCCTCACTGTCAGGTACAACAGCACATACGCTCTGCTGTGATACCCCCTGGCCGAACCGCCTGCGCCGCGACCTCCTCCTATCCCGAGCAGTAGCCCCCAGGGGGAGAAGCCGGAGAGTCGCCAGAAGTAGAAAGAGGCAGCTCAACGTCGGACTGAGGGCTATCCGCTGCAGCGACGGAAGCAGACATCTGAACGCGGGGAGGGACAGATCGCTCGCCTCCTGCCGTCGCACGTCGCCCCCGTATGAGACCGGTAGGGGCTGCACGGTGACGGCTGGCGGCGGCACGAAGTGGCGCACGAGCCGACCCGGGAGGGGCTGGCACCACGGGTCCAACCACGGCAGGAGAGTCCAGGTGGCCCGTCCCACCGCGGGCGGACGCGGCACGCCCCAGGCACGCCCCAGGCCGTCAGTCCCAGCAATGTCCGCCGGCGGCAGCAGCCCATCCACAGCCGCAGAGCGGGTGCGTCGCCCCGCCCTGCCACAGGAGGGCGCCTGCCAGTGAGCATGTACCTGGGGAGCAGGAACAGGCCTCATATGGGCCCCCCTATTCACCGTGTGAGAAGTGGCACGCGCGCGCTGCCCACACCCCTGGCGGCTGGCAGCCGTGCGATCCCCCCTCCCTCCCGATGGGAGTGTGTCCCCCCACCCTAGAGTGTTTGTAACTTTTTGAGGCTGCCCCCCCCCCCCCGGGTGGGAGATCGCCGCCGATGCGCAGGGCGGGAGATCGGTCCCGGCCCCACGTGGCTAGCCTGGCCGCCAGCAGCCCTGAGCGGCGGATCCAGGGACGGCAGGACACCGTCCCTGGCAGGCCGCCTCAGGCGGCCGCGAACCCCCGGCGCTCCGTCCAGCGCCGCAACCAGCGGCGGTGACGGAGGCCTCAGGGAATTGCGGGCGGGCGGCCGAGCACGGCCGCGCACGGCCGCAGGCTCCTGTACAGCGGGCGCAGCAGGTCTACCCCGTGCCGGCCGGACAACAGCAGTGTCCATGAGCCGTGCGGGGAGCCCTACACTGCGCCTAGGTCTCAACATGAGGCGAAAAGAAGTGGGGAATGGGAGCTGCAAATGACAAGGACAGGAATAGGGTAGGAGAAGGTAAGATAAAGAAAAAGGCAGAGAGAGGTCAGAAGGGAGAATATAGGGAGAAGAAGGAATAAAGAGCTAGGAAAAAGGAAAGGGTTATAGGAATTTAAGTAGATTACAAAATGATTACTTGCAGTTCAACGAGAAGAGCTGAACAGAGGCAGGAAGTACCATGTCAGCAGCCTATATGCATGACAGGCCAGCCCCTATCCACAATCCAGCCAATCAGCCTCCCGGACCTTCTCTCTACGTTCCTCCCACCACAAAACGTTAACCCCTTCCAAGCCAAGTGATGCATTGAGAGGCGATCCGCAAGCCCAGACGGTGCGTTTACGCTGCTCGGTCACATTATGTTCCCTACGCAGTCTTTCTCTGCCTGAAAAACGCTCCATATCTGTGCTCAGTGTGCTGCATATATCTGTGCTCACACTGCTTTATTGTGCGGACTGGGGACCACCAGTATTATATAGGAGGAGTACAGTGCAGAGTTTTGCTGACCAGTGACCACCAGTATTATACGTTCTCTGCCTGAAAAACGCTCCATATCTGTGCTCAGTGTGCTGCATATATCTGTGCTCACACTGCTTTATTGTGGGGATTGGGGACCACCAGTATTATATAGGAGGAGTACAGTGCAGAGTTTTGCTGACCAGTGACCAGTGACCACCAGTATTATACGTTTTCTGCCCGAAAAACGCTCCATATCTGTGCTGCATTGTAGTATATAGTAGGAGTACAGTGCATAATTTTGCTGACCACCAGTATATAATATATAGCAGTACGGTACAGTAGGCCACTGCTCTACCTACCTCTGTGTCGTCAAGTATACTATCCATCCATACCTGTGGTGCATTTCAGTTTTGCACAGTTTGCTGACCACCAGTATATAAAATATATCAGTACGGTACAGTAGGCCACTGCTCTACCTACCTCTGTGTCGTCAAGTATACTATCCATCCATACCTGTGGTGCATTTCAGTTTTGCACAGTTTGCTGACCACCAGTATATAATATATTGCAGTACGGTACAGAAGGCCACTGCTCTACCTACCTCTGTGTTGTCAAGTATACTATCCATCCATACCTGTGGTGCATTACAGTTTTGCACAGTTTGCTGACCACCAGTATATATTATATAGCAGTACGGTACAGTAGGCCACTGCTCTACCTACCTCTGTGTCGTCAAGTATACTATCCATCCATACCTGTGGTGCATTTCAGTTGTGCGCATTATATATAGTGGTAAGCCATTGCTATTGATACTGGCATATAATTCCACACATTAAAAGATGGAGAACAAAATGTGGAGGGTAAAATAGGGAAAGATCAAGATCCACTTCCACCTCGTGCTGAAGCTGCTGCCACTAGTCATGGCCGAGACGATGAAATGCCATGAACGTCGTCTGCCAAGGCCGATGCCCAATGTCATAGTAGAGAGCATGTAAAATCCAAAAAACAAAAGTTCAGTAAAATGACCCAAAAATCAAAATTAAAAGCGTCTGAGGAGAAGCGTAAACTTGCCAATATACCATTTACGACACGTAGTGGCAAGGAACGGCTGAGGCCCTGGCCTATGTTCATGGCTATTGGTTCAGATTCACATGAGGATGGAAGCACTCATCCTCTCGCTAGAAAACTGCAGTGCCACTCCTAGATGGGCCAGGTGTTTGTGTCGGCCACTTGGGTCGCTTAGCTTAGTCACACAGCTACCTCATTGCGCCTCTTTTTTTCTTTGCATCATGTGCTGTTTGGGGACTATTTTTTTGAAGTGCCATCCTGTCTGACACTGCAGTGCCACTCCTAGATGGGCCAGGTGTCTGTGTCAGCCACTTGGGTCGCTTAGCTTAGTCATCCAGCGACCTCTGTGCAAATTTAGGACTAAAAATAATATTGTGAGGTGTGAGGTGTTCAGAATAGACTGGAAATGAGTGTAAATTATGGTTATTGAGGTTAATAATAATATAGGATCAAAATTACCCCCAAATTCTATGATTTAAGCTGCTTTTGAGGGGTTTTTGTAAAAAAACACCCGAATCCAAAACACACCCGAATCCGACAAAAAAATTTCAGGGAGGTTTTGCCAAAACGCGTCCGAATCCAAAACACGGCCACGGAACCGAATCCAAAACCAAAACACAAAACCCGAAAAATGTCCGGTGCACATCACTAGTCTTGTGGCATTTTCTTTACATTGGTTTCTAGACCTATGGAGGGGGTATTAAAGCTAACCTGTTCCAGTAAACCATTGGCAGTGGATGTGCAATACAGGAGTACACCTTAAAGTTCCACATAAGAAACATATGTGAGATTGTTTTGGAAACCGTTAAGCCAGAAGAAGATTGTTCGCTATTTATTATCTGCCATATGTTGTGGAAATGAGGTCAGTGTTTGGGCTAATCCAGAAACCCTGGACTCATCCAATAACAGAAAAAAATGTCATTCCATTAGGACCGCTCCTAGAAGATTTTTCGTAGGGATAAGACTGTTCACAGGGCTAGACCGACCTGCAGCTAGTGAGAGAATGAGACTGTTCACAGGGCTAGACCGACCTGCAGCTAGTGAGAGAATGAGACTGTTCACAGGGCTAGACCGACCTGCAGCTAGTGAGAGAATGAGACTGTTCACAGGGCTAGACCGACCTGCAGCTAGTGAGAGAATGAGACTGTTCACAGGGCTAGACCGACCTGCAGCTAGTGAGTGAATGAGACTGTTCACAGGGCTAGACCGACCTGCAGCTAGTGAGAGAATGAGACTGTTCACAGGGCTAGACCGACCTGCAGCTAGTGAGAGAATGAGACTGTTCACAGGGCTAGACCGACCTGCAGCCAGTGAGAGAATGAGACTGTTCACAGGGCTAGACCGACCTGCATCTAGTGAGAGAATGAGACTGTCCACAGGGCTAGGCCAACCTGCAGCTAGAGAGAGAATGAGACTGTCCACAGGGCTAGGCCAACCCGCAGCTAGAGAGAGAATGAGACTGTCCACAGGGTTAGACCGACCTGCAGTTAGTGAGAGAATGAGACTGTGCACAGGGCTAGGCCAACCCGTAGCTAGAGAGAGAATTAGATTGCCCACAGGGCTAGAACGACCTGCAGCTAGTGAGAGAATGAGATTGCTCACGGGGCTAGACCGACCTGCAGCTAGAGAGAGAATGAGACTGTCCACAGGGCTAGACCGACCTGCATCTAGTGAGAGAATGAGACTGTCCACAGGGCTAGGCCAACCTGCAGCTAGAGAGAGAATGAGACTGTCCACAGGGCTAGGCCAACCCGCAGCTAGAGAGAGAATGAGACTGTCCACAGGGTTAGACCGACCTGCAGTTAGTGAGAGAATGAGACTGTCCACAGGGCTAGGCCAACCCGTAGCTAGAGAGAGAATTAGATTGCCCACGGGGCTAGAACGACCTGCAGCTAGTGAGAGAATGAGATTGCTCACGGGGCTAGACCGACCTGCAGCTAGAGAGAGAATGAGACTGTCCACAGGGCTAGGCCAACCTGCAGCTAGAGAGAAAATGAGATTGCCCACGGGGCTAGACCGACCTGCAGCTAGAGAGAGAATGAGACTGTCCACAGGGTTAGACCGACCTGCAGTTAGTGAGAGAATGAGACTGTCCACAGGGCTAGGCCAACCCGTAGCTAGTGAGAGAATGAGATTGCCCACGGGGCTAGACCGATCTGCAGCTAGAGAGAGAATGAGACTGTCCACAGGGATAGACCGACCTGCAGCTAGTGAGAGAATGAGACTGTTCACAGGGCTAGACCGACCTGCAGCTAGAGAGAGAATGAGACTGTCCACAGGGCTAGGCCAACCCGCAGCTAGAGAGAGAATGAGACTGTCCACAGGGCTAGGCCAACCTGCAGCTAGAGAGAGAATGAGATTGCCCACGAGGCTAGACCGACCTGCAGCTAGAGAGAGAATGAGACTGTCCACAGGGTTAGACCGACCTACAGTTAGTGAGAGAATGAGACTGTCCACAGGGCTAGGCCAACCCGTAGCTAGTGAGAGAATGAGATTGTCCACGGGGCTAGACCGATCTGCAGCTAGAGAGAGAATGAGACTGTCCACAGGGATAGACCGACCTGCAGCTAGTGAGAGAATGAGACTGTTCACAGGGCTAGACCGACCTGCAGCTAGAGAGAGAATGAGACTGTCCACAGGGCTAGGCCAACCCGCAGCTAGAGAGAGAATGAGACTGTCCACAGGGTTAGACCGACCTGCAGTTAGTGAGAGAATGAGACTGTCCACAGGGCTAGGCCAACCCGTAGCTAGTGAGAGAATGAGACTGTTCACAGGGCTAGACCGAACTGCAGCTAGTGAGAGAATGCGACTGTCCACAGGGCTAGACCGACCTGCAGCTAGAGAGAGAATGAGACTGTTCACAGGGCTAGACAGACCTGCAGCTAGTGAGAGAATGAGACTGTTCACAGGGCTGGACCGACCTGCAGCTAGAGAGAGAATGAGACTGTTCACAGGGCTAGACCAACCTGCAGCTAGAGAGAGAATGAGACTGTTCACAGGGCTAGACCGACCTGCAGCTAGTGAGAGAATGAGACTGTTCACAGGGCTAGACCGACCTGCAGCCAGTGAGAGAATGAGACTGTTCACAGGGCTAGACCGACCTGCATCTAGTGAGAGAATGAGACTGTTCACAGGGCTAGACCGACCTGCAGCTAGTGAGAGAATGAGACTGTTCACAGGGCTAGACCGACCTGCAGCTAGTGAGAGAATGAGACTGTTCACAGGGCTAGGCCAACCTGCAGCTAGAGAATGAGACTGTCCACAGGGCTAGACCAAGCTGTAGCTAGAGAATGAGACTGTCCAATGGACTAGACCAACCTGCAGCTAGAGAATGAGACTGTCCACAGGGCTAGACTGACCTGCCGCTAGAGAATGAGACTGTCCACAGGGCTAGAGCAACCTGCAGCTAGAGAATGAGACTGTCCACAGGGATAGACCAACCTGCAGCTAGAAAATTAGACTGTCCACAGGGCTAGGCCGACCTGCAGCTACAGAATGATACTGTACACAAAGCTAGACTGCTTGCAGCTAGAATATGAGACTGTCCACAGGGCTAGACCATCCTGAAGCTAGAGAATGAGACTGTTCACAGGGCTAGACCCAGCTAGAGAACACGGCTGTCCACAGGGCTAGGCCGACCTTGAGCCAGTTAGAGAAAGAGAAAATTCACAATACAAAAGAAAACAATTCAAAATACAATAGAAACAGCAGGAAAATATTTATGAAAAGAGCCTGTGTGTTATTAACATTAACATTTATTTATATAGCGTTAGCATAGTCCATAGCGATTGCGCTTCAAAATTGGATACACATCATAAAACAAGACCATATCATAAAACAGACATTCTGACAGAGAAGTAAAGAGGGCCCTTCTCGCAAACTTACACTATACAGGGAATGTGATCCATAAGGATAAGTGCTACATATGGAAAGTGCTGATTGGGACTTTGTATGGAAGAAAGCTCCAGGCTTCAGTCTTTAGTTTTACCAAAGTCGGAAAAAACTTTTTATCCGAGACAAAATCAAATCTGAAAGACTGTGAGAATGTGAGGAGCAAATAGATCACACATATCTGATAGGATGAGGAATGGCAGAAATACATCACAGCAGCAGCAATTCAGTGTTCGAGGCACAGGTGAAGAAATTGCTGTCATTCTTTTTAATGTTATTGCCTATTCTTTTTATGAAAATAAATATCAATCTTGGTGAAGCCTAAATGTTAGGGAGTGTACACACAGGGCGGGATGTACTAATGTACATCGCGGCCCATCGCCGCCCTGCGCCACGATGCTGATCGCATATGTACTAACATATGCGATCAGTATTGCGGAGGACAGCTCTTCCGATAAGAGCTGTCCTCCGCGATGCGCAGCGGCAGCCTGACTTCCGGGATTTGGCCCCAGGAGTCAGTCTGCGCATGCGCGGGGCGACGGGGGCGGCCGCAGGGCATGCTGGGAGGGATCCGATCGGATCCCTCACACAGCGCTACGGAGAGAAGCCCATAGGCTAAAGCTGGCGTACCCTGCCGCGGCGCTATCCTGCCGGCCGGGGGTTAGTACATCAGGAAAATGCGGTAAACAGGGAGTTTACCGCATTTTCCGCTTAGTACATCCCACCCACGGTGAGATATTTTCTTTCAATTTTGACTATATAGTCAAAATCGCAAGAAAAGTTAGTGCAGATCGCAAGGTGAAAGTCACCTTGCGATCCCAATTCGATCCCGATGCGCGGTCCCGCCAGGTCGGCATCGCAAGAAAAGATAGACTGTGCAGGCAGGTCACTCCTTGGTAGATCGGTGTACTATCTAGTACAGTGTTTTTCAACCACTGTGCCGTGGCACACTAGTGTGCCCTGAGCAGTCTCCAGGTGTGCCGCCATAGAAGCACAGCCAGGCCCGTCAGTGTTTTGCCGCTACTGAGGCCCTGGAACGATCAATACTGGTGGGTTTAGTGGTTGCAGAGCCAGTTCTTATTTTGGACTCGGGCAGTGTTGGGCTCTGGCACTGCTCCTGATTGGCTGTTGGTCCGTGAACACGGACCGGCACCTGATTTAAGATACCCGTGCCATCGCCGGAGACCGGACTGGGGAGCAAGAGAGGTGTGCGCTGTGCTCTCCTGCCCTCGCTGCAAGCAAGATGGTTGGGCTGCAAAGGACCCCTGCCAGACCCCTGCCCGCGGACCACAAAAGTATGCGGTAGGGGCTGCAAGTTTGACACCCCTGCCCATGAGTTTCTGTCACGGCACCCCAAGACCATAATTTTTTAGTGAGAAATGTAGAAAAAAATATAAAATGAAGTAAATTGTGTTTATAATATGTCATCCTTAGGTTCAGTTATGTGGTGAAGGACTGGTTTTGCCAATTAAATTCAGTATAAGTAATTTGAATTGTTCATGGACCACCAAACTACAGCACCACTGCAAGGCCCCCCTTATCCCCCCCCCTTTCCCGAGGAACCCCAGGGTCTCACGGCCCCCTGTTTGGAAACTACTGCCATAAAATAAACTTATTTTTAACTACATGTAATACACCTTAGATCTCAGTTCCTTTAAGGTTTTATATCCTTGTATACAGTAAACTACACATATTTGAAAATCCTACACCAGGCACAAGTAATAATTCAGATGCGTTGTTGACCGGCGGCCGGGATCCTTGTGGTTAGCATACCGACGACGGGATCCTGACTGCCAGCATGCCGGGAGAGGGGCAAGCGAAATGAAGCCCCTTGCTGCGGGCTTCACGCTGCGGGCTCGGAGGCTTGCTGCGCTCGCTACAGGTTCTATTCCCACTCTATGGGTAGTGGGAATAGTCCTCGGCCCCACTGACTGCATTCGGTGGCCGGGATCCCGGTGGTGGTAAGCTGACCGCCGGGATGGTGACTACATCCCATTTAGATGACTATGTGGGAGTTTTATCATTATTATCCTATTTGTATGTAAAAAGTGTTGAAAGGGGAGAGCGCTACTGCGCAGATTCCATACTGTTCCTTCAGGAAGGCTTCACTCCCTGTACCAAGATGGCTGCTGACCTAAATCCTGCACATAAATGCGGCGGCATCTTGTCAATGTCTTAGAGCATCACAGTGGGAGACAGTAGTTTTTCACTTAACTCCTCAGAGACCTGAGATTATCAGAGATCCACAACACTTCCAGTGATCCTGCCGAATAACACCCCTCTCATCTCAACCTCCGCTCAGTGAGAACCAGTGTGTAACAGTGATTAAGTGGGGTTCATAGAAATATTTTATGCAATTCACAGTATGAGCTTACCATCTTCGGAGTGTTGGAGAATTATTATACATTTTTATATTTTATTTTGGTCAGATTTTTTTTTAAAATTATTTTATAATGTAACTGGACCCTCTATTGTTATTTTCCCCTCAGCTCACATTAAAATAGTTATAAAGGAGAATGATATCTAAAAGCAATTATAGAGTAAGACCATTTTCCTTACTGCGTAAGCTGCAAACTAGTTGTCCTGTTAGTTGCTTTTCATTTTACCTTTGTATGCCTCACTGCCATGTTTTACTTATTGCACAGTGTAATCTATGTAGTGGACCCAAAATGGCTGCCTCACATGGTACTCTCTTGTGTAGAATAAATAATGCATGGTTCTAAACTCTCCTAATATAGGCCCTCATTCCGAGTTGTTCGCAGCGGATCATCGCATCGCAAACGGCAGGAAAACCACAAACTGCGCATGCGCAAAAGCGTAAATATGCATGCGCAAGCATAGCGATATGACACTTGTGCAGAATTACTACAAAGAAAACTGCTCGGAATACACAAACGAAAACGGGGAGTGACGGAGGCGTGGCAGAGGCACGGCTTCGCAATCCTACGACATGGGCGTGAAAGTGGGCGGCTAGTGTGGGAGTATGCATCCAGCAGTAGGCGTGTTTTTGGCAAAAATGCGTATCCTATGTTAAAAGTACTTGACAAATTTTCGCAATCTACACGCAGCAGAAGAGTGAGTCTGCAGCTACTCAGCACTTGCGAAGTACTGTTTCAAGCGTGTGTCTGCTCTAATTAGCAATTAATTAGCAACTGAATTCACCTGTTGAGCATTTACTTGCAAAACACTGCTCTTACTAAATAATACAAGCAGCAATTATATGACCACTTCATATTTGTATTGTTAGCACAAACAAATCTGACACACTCACATGCACTGTATTTTTTGAACCAATAAAAATTAACTGATGTTAAATGCATGTTGAATTTTTTTGTTTTATAATCTCAAATGTGACTAAACTAACTAATAAACTACATCAGCTAAATCTTCTCAACATAGACATATTCCTTTGTACATACCAATTAACATGAGCACCATAAGGCAGCCTACATTTAATGTGTTTTGTTAAAAAAAAAAAAAATTAACAATATGTGTCCATATCTAATACTATGGCATGTTGCCCCTAGTAACCCAATTTTTTATTTTTTTTATTTGTTAATTTAAGTGTTGTGCAAGGCATACAGATTAAAAATTACACTATGCAATGTTTGTCTTAATATTCTGATTGTTCCCTTGTTCCACAAATGTTAATATGCCATGTTCAAGTTTACAGGGCACAGTTTTCATGAGTGCATAACCTTTAATAAAACACACAAACAAATGTAAAGTAATTTTTTTTTACTTCAAATAAAGGACAAAATCAACACAACATGGCTACAAATGAGCATCACATACAGAGATGGACATAGCAGCAAGCAGATGGCATTAGGCAAATGCACAGAGCAGAACCCAGTACTATGGTAACCCCTTATTCTGCCAGAATTAGTTTTTATCAATTAAGTAAGTGAACCCCCAGCCAGACTAAACTTTTAGGGGAACTGAGGTAGATTCCGGAACAAACACACAAACACAAACATACACAGCACGCTAGGAAGAGGAAGATGGCTCAGGTGTAGGCACAAATAACTCACAGGCTACAATTATAACAAAACATTTCACTTTGAGGGAGTTCTACATTCTGGCCACACAAGCCAAAATAAAAAAATACATTGAGGCAACATGTAAAACATGGGTGCTGCCCATCTGGAGAGACATCACTTTCTCTTTTTTTCCCCCGCCTGATGATGTTCTTCTTGGCTTGGTCTGCGGAGCGACCTTCGAGGGCCCTGCCCAGTGGGATGTTCTTCCTGGGCAGGGGGAGGGGAGGGAGCTGATGTGGCTGGCTCTCTGCCACTGTGGGCAAGGGAGACAGCGATGTCCTGGAGCCCTTGCCGAATGGAATTGGCAAGTTCATGGAAGGAGGAGGCGAGTTGATCTTGTCCCTGCCTGATCTCTGCCAGACCTTGGCAGATTTGAGCTACACCTTGCTCCACACTGGTTCTGTGCTCAGTGAGCCGGACAGGTATCTGGCTTACCTCCCGGAGCATCCTGTCCTGAAAAGCATTCAGGCTCTCACCATACCTGGCTATTTCAGTCAGGATTTCCGGGATAGCAGAGGGTTGGGTGGGGGGGCCAGTTGGAATCTGGATGGGTGGGATTTGTGGTCCCACACTGCCAGACACACTAGGTCCCTCCACCTCAGCCACATAACCCTCCTGTGACTCTACCTGCTCACCCCCCTGTGCTGTGTTATGTGCAAAGCAAATAGAAGAATGAGTGGAAAAAGAGTAGAGAAAAACAATATGAGACTTTTGTTTACATTTTAAATTTAAAAAAAAAAAAGTGTGTAAACTTACCTGGCAAGTCATGTGCATGGAGTATTTCAGGCAGGTCCGTGTCCATATAAAACACCCCAACCCCCTCCTCGTAGCTCACACAGTCCATCGCTATCTCCTCCATATCTGTGTATTCCACAGTGGCAGCTGGTCCTCCCCCTGTTGCCTTCGAGGCATTCCACTCCGCAGACCTCTTGCCCTTCAGGCGGGATTTGAAGTCGGCCCAACTACATATGTGGTGAAAAACAGGGGCAAGGTAGTGTTACATTTTGGAAACCTGCTTTAATATATAGTACACATGCTATGCATTTGGTTGCTATAGGCAACATCACATCTAAGTTACTTTATAATAATATTTGGCACAGAAAATGGACTGCCAATATACACTTACCGTCTTCGAACTTCCTGCGAGGTGCGGACTATTGAGCCGACTTCATTAATAGAATTAGTGATGTCCCTCCAAATTCTGTCTTTGGTTGCAGCACCCATGTTTTTGGGTCCTCGATGTATTTTTTCATGGCCTGTGTGACCAAAATCCGTAACTCCCTCTTAGTGAATGCGGGCTGTCTCTTTTTTTTCTGGAAGTAGCCTGTGAGCTATCATCCTGACCTTCATCACCATCTTCCTCTTCACTAGCTGCTTGTGTAGTTTGTGTTTGAGCTGCTAGTCCAGAATCACCCTCAGTTTCCCCACTTGCTATGTCTGGCAGGGGATTCACTCCTAACTCCTGGGTAGCAGAAGGAGTTTGTATAGTACTGGGTCCTGGAACTTCAGAGTCTACATTAGCAAAATCAAGCATCTGCCTCCGCAGTGCTAATCTTCTCTGTGTTAGTGCTGCCGTCTGCTTCTGCACCTCGTCCATCTCTGCTGCCGTCTGCTCACGAGTAGCCATGTTGCTGGTAGCATGTGTGTATGCACGAGTGTTTGGGTATTTATAGCTGCTTGCGTTTTCCGGTGCGGAATTCCGCGCAGGTGTATATTTTGCTAATTGGTCCAGTAATTGCTGCACTGGCTATGTGAACGCCCTGCATGCACCTGTGTGGGTGTATGCGTAAAATTAATGAAGCACGGTGGACATTTCTGAGCACATTTCTGAGTGATTTTAGTGAATATTTTATATTGTTTCAGTAGTTTTATTTATATAATATTCTCCTTTCCATATATGTTGTGGAAGATTGTTGTATCCAATGGTTTTTATTAAAAACAAAATGTTATTTTGTAAGATATATTTGAAGTATAACCTGATTTTTTGATGAGAATCCATATGTGTGTGTGTGTGTGTGTGTGTGTGTGTGTGTGTGTGTGTGTGTCCGCGGGTGCGAATCTCCGCACATGAGAACTGTACAAACTGTCCTGCACATCAATGTACACATATCAATAAAGTTGATTACAGATGACACCATACATTTCCAACCAATCACATGCAACCAAAAACTATAAATATAAGCCCATATATGGAAAACGCCATTGCCATGATGCGCGCAGCAGCTTTCACGCGCCGCGAGCTGCTCGTCCTGGTAGCGGTGATGGACCGCCGCGTAGGCCGCGCAGGGCCCTTTGTCCCAAATAGGGTAAAGCGCGAGGCCTACGCGGAGGTCCGCCGCTTATTGCGGACGCGGCCGGAGGTCCGTGATCCAGCTCGAGAGGCGCTGGAGCGATCTCCGCAGGCGTACGCCGGACCTGTTGGCGGAGCTAAGACAACAAATCCGGACCCTACGTGGGCGCAGTAAGTAATATATTACAGTGCATAACAGATTTTCGCAAATACTTTGCATACTTTCACTAAGTGAGAGTGTGAAAATTAGCACACTTACAATAAACTTGTAGAATAAACATGAGTGTGTGTGGGTAGGGCAAGCAGTACTGACTGTGCAGCAAGGTGCTTCTGAAAAAGTGCATGTTGTTGTACAGAGTTGCTACACAGGCTGTCAACTGAACCCTCTAACTTGCTCAGTGTTATGATTCTGATACTCAGGTCAGGGGTGATCTTATACGGTAGGACCTGAATACCAGAACGTAATGCTGGGAAAGGGGAGTGAAAAGGGAATAGCCCCTGGCACCCTATCTCCGTTGTCTCGCCCGTGCTGTCAGTACACTCTTGCGAGACTATGGTTGCTTGGGCCCATGGCAGCTGCGTTTGAAGGGCGGATTACGTCTGCCCAACTCCGATGCCCCCTCAGGTCTTAATGAGAGACAAAGAGTGAACCGAGACAGGGTGATAACAAGGGGCCCTCTAACTGAACAACAAAGCCAGGGGCTACTAACAAAGCTGAAACTAAAGTATGCACGGATTTCCGCCAGGGAAAAGAACAACAAAATACTCCACTTGTCCACTCTGCTACACGGCACCGCCGAGTACCGGAGAGGACTGTGGAAGCGGATACCTCCGCAAATGCTCCAATAACAGAAAACAATATAAAGCGGTTTAGGCCGCAACTCGCGGCGGAGCCGCCACTCACGAAACCAAGCAAGATCCTCTATCGACTGCCACAGGTTAACGAGGACCAGAAGAACTCCTTAGGATAAGATGGCTACTCCAAGACTCAGGAACTCAGAGAACTGGAAAGACCGGGCACAGCAGACCAGGAACAGACGTTCACCGAACATGAGCAGCATGCAGGAAGCTATCACCGGCGTCTGTGTGAGGCACTGAGGAGGCTTAAAACAGGGAACCCTCCAATCAGAGTCCAGAGCCTAATTACCCAAAATGTCGTGCAGCTGCCTTGCTGCACGACCAGAGAACATGTGTGAGTGCATATTAATTAAACACCAGCAACGGGGAACGCGGTCCGCCTGTGGCGTCCCCATTGCTATGGAGCCGGCGGCTCGACACGCACGCGTCCTGGCGTTGCTAGGGACCCGGCGGCTCAGCGCGCATGGCGTCCTAGTGTTGCTAGGGACCCGGCGGCTCAGCGCGCACGGCGTCCCTAGCGTTGCCAGGCGCCGTGCAGAAAGGGGAGAAGGTGCAGCGGCCGGCTACGGACCGCTGCGCCTAACACTCAGTGTGGTAATTTTAATTGGGTTTTTCTTTTTAAAGAACTGGAGATGTTGCCTATAGCAACCAATCAGATTCAATCTATTATATTCTAGAAGCAGCTTAATAAATGTTACATATAATCTGTTTGGTTCTATGGGCAACCTCACCAGTTTCAAAATTAGAAAAACCTATTAATGTTAACCCTGTATCATTAACATGGGATAGAACAGAGTAATAGAAAAATGCTGTTGTTATAAATTTTCATGCTACAAACAAAATATTACATATGTCATTCTAGGCCGAGCACAACGGCAAGCTGCTGCTGCTGGGAGCCCCGACCAGTCCCCTTTTGAGCCCCCCTCCCCTTCTCACACCCATTCCCCCTCTCCTTCCCAGTCCCCTTCTCAGCCCCCCTCCCCTTCTCACACCCATTCCCCCTCTCCTTCCCAGTCCCCTTCTCAGCCCCCCTCCCCTTCTCACACCCATTCCCCCTCTCCTTCCCAGTCCCCTTCTGAGCCCCCCTCCCCTTCTCACACCCAATCCTCCACTCCTTCCCAGTCCCCTTCTCAGCCCCCCTCCCCTTCTCATACCCAATCCCCCTCTCCTTCCCAGTCCCCTTCTCAGCCCCCCTCCCCCTCTCTTTCCCATTCCCCCTCTCTGTCCCCTCCACCTCTGTAGGACCAAGCACCACTCCGCCCACCTCACCCTCTCTTTCCCATTCCCCCTCTCTGGCCCCCTCCCCCTCTGTGACCCAACCCACCTCTCCGCCACCCTCCCCCTCTCAATCTGACCCACCCTCTGTGCCAAGCTCCCCCTTCCAGCCTCCTTCCACCATCCAGCCTCCTACCCCCATCCAGCCTCCTTCCCCCATCCAGCCTCCTTCCCCCATCCAGCCTCCTACCCCCATCCAGCCTCCTTCCCCCATCCAGCCGCCATCCCCCATCCAGCCGCCTTCCCCCATCCAGCCGCCATCCCTACCTTCCGAATGGGCAGCAGAGGCCCCGGAGGCACTTCTGGGAGGAGAACAAGTGGGACAGGACAGTAAGTTGAAACTCATTGACATTTTTTTATTAACCGAATTTCACTACACATTCTAATAAATGCAGTGTTGTACTGTTTAAAATCTTTTGCCAAGGTAAAATGTTTGTCTTCTTCATCATGGTATGGATGTTGCTTTTACATTTGTGTGAGGAACATTAGATGTACAGTGTCTACGTCTGCAATGTTGAGGATGCCCACTCTAGGTCGACACTCATTATGTCGACAGGGTTGCCCAGGACAACAGGGTTTGTATGTGCAACATTATCTGCTAAACAGTTAGACGTGAGTGGAGTGTAGTATGTTGTTGGACTTTTACACTTGTGGTTGGGTATTCCAATATTTGCACATTGAATTTGCATGCTTCACTTTGTTAGGCTGGCTAAGGACACAGTGATTTTTGATGTGAAATTTACACTCACTCTGACCCCAAAACTGTGTCTTGACATGCTGGTATATGTAGTTTCACAACAGCTGGAGGGCCTCAGTTTGGACAGGCCTGCATTAAAGTGTGCTATGTGCCTTGCTTGTAAAATAAGTAATGTGAGTAAGTTAGTAATGTTTATGTTGCCTCTTAATTTCAGATGTTGCAGTTGGAGATCCCACAACTTTTGCGGGCATTCTGGCCAACATGCGGCTAAATCTTCTAGCCTTGCTGGAAAATGTTGACCAGCTACAAAAATTTGGTTAATTTTTATAAAAATATATGTTAAATTTTCTGTTTTAAAATAAAAAAAAATAAAAAAAATAAAAACTATATATTTCAAGATAAGCGGGTGTTGTGTTTATTAAGGCAATAAAGGAACACAAGATTGCCTAGCAGAAAATTATTACCTTAAACATTTCACACATCTAACGTAAGATTTATTTAAAAAACAAAAATACAGTTAGGAGGTTATTGTCTAAATAAACATGTAAACACCTTCATTCACTAACTAAACATCGACACAAAAAAACAAAAAATAAAAAACAAAAAACCAGGCACATTTAAAACATCTATATTTATATTTTTAACATTTAAATGTTGATGGCCAATTATGCCTACAAAGTGTTCTTCAGGTATTTTAAGAATACTTAATTGGTCATGAACATTCTCATTCATTACACTAATTGGATTGGTAATTGAGGAGGGCTTGTGGACTTTAAACTGAAAGGTGTAATTTCACTTAATAGAAAAAAAAACCCATTGTTGTGCGATTTTCCGCAAAAGTGTGCACTTTTAAGAAGAATGTGTAAATCTACTAAAACTTCATATTTTTACGTTGACGTTTGTGTTAATGCTATGCCTTCGCATTGCTGCGATGTCATTTGGCGTACGCCCACATTGTGTAATACTGCGAACGAATTGGCAAAAATACGTTGGGGCGGATATTCGCAATTTTGCAACATGTTCGCAATTTTGCGCATACCTTGTGCGAACGAAAAAAATAGCGAACAACTCGGAATGACCCCCCCATATTTGTCTCCCTAAATATGTGTCATTTCTTCACCTTTTGAGAGAATTTATTTATTAAGACAACTTCAAGCAAAATATATTTAAAAAATAAATGTCTATTTTTATTTTAAGTAAAATTTAGCCTATTTTTGTTCTACTTCTTCTTCTTCTCCTTCTTCTTCTTCTTTGTTTTCGTTTTCTTATGATGATGATGATGATGATGATTATTAGTATTATTATTTTGTAATTATTAATATTATTATTTACTCTGCATTCTAAAATAGGGAATTTCAGACTAAGATTAGTCCAGTAATCTTACAAACTTGTCCTATAAGAGGAACAAGATGGCGGGAACCTCATGACTCATGAAGTCATCCTTCAGCACTCAGGAGAGGAAACCTCCTTGTGGAGGGAACCTCTGGGGACCCATGGCTGAAGAACTGCCCATCCCTCTAGGCATTAAGAGACTATGCAGAGTTTGCCCCAGTGACGTGCGGTGAGGTCAGTGGCTGGGGAGGCACTGGCAGCTAACCATACTCCTCTTCCCCCCTCCCCACCATAGAGTGGGGGGGGGGGGAAAGTGTAGTCCCCCATACATTGCTAAAACCAGCAGCAGGCAGAACCAGCCAGGGGGGATAATGCCATAGCAGAGGAGACACTCAGTGTGGGGTCCCCCTGTCATAACATTAATCTGCCCCCCAAGCTAGTCAGTCCAGGGCTGGAATTCCTCGGGAAGTGGGGACCCCAAAAAATAAAAATGGAGTCCCCTTCCCAAGCTGATAGCCCAGTGCTATGCCCTGCACCCCTGGTGGCGGTGGGTGCAGGGTTAATTGTTAATATTGTTCTTTACAAGTGGCCTACAGGTCCCAGCAAGCCTGCCCCAGCAAGCTGACACTTGGAGAACCACAAGTGCCAGCATGTCCAGACATAAAGGGCCCGTTGGCACCTGTAGTCCACATGTAAAGAAAATATTAAAATAAAAGCACCAGACCGTCTTTAAAAAAAAAGTTTATTAGTCAGGGTCTTCACCTGGGGGCGGCGGCCTTTAAGCTTTTTTGCATGGCCGCCGCCTCTCCAGGACTTCCGATTCCTTCACCTGGGGGGCCGCCGCCTCCCCAGGGCTTCCAGAGTCTTCACCTGAGAGGCAGCGACCTTTAAGCTCTTTTGCATGGCTGCCGCCTCCCCAGGGCTTCCGGCGTCTTCACCTGGGGGGCCGCCGCCTCCCCAAGGCTTCCGGCATCTTCACCTGCGAGGCAGCGGCCTGTAATCTCTTTTGCATAGCTGCCACCTTCCCAGGGCTTCCAGCGTCTTCACCTGGTGGGCGGCGGCCGTTAAGCTCTTTTGCATAGCACTTGGAGAACCACAAGTACCAGCATGTCCGGACATAAAGGGCCCGCTGGCACCTGTAGTCCAACTGTAAAGAAAATATTAAAATAAAAACACCACACCATCTTTAAAAAAAAGTTTATTATTCAGGGTCTTCACCTGGGGGCGGCGGCCTTTAAGCTCGTTTGCATGGCTCCCGCCCATCCAGGACTTCCAGCGTCTTCTTTCTTCAGGAGCTCTTCCGCCGTCGGACTGATGCCGATGCCTCGCGCTGACTTATATAAGTCAGCCGGAGGGGGCGGGGTGATGACGCAGTGAGCTGTAATTGGCTCGTGGTTGCCATCTTGAATTTAAAAAATTACGCTGAGGTGCCATTTTTGAAATTGGTACCGCTCCGCTGCCAAACTCTGCAGAATGGCAGTGCCACTAATACTCTCACTGCCACCGATGCCCACACCTCCGCGCACCCATATAGTGATGGCAGCGGATCCAGTGACGGATCCTCTGGCCAATCATATGTATAATTTACAATTCAAGTGCACAGACGGGACCTGATCCATAGACGAGGAGGTGGGCCCCCAGACAGTAGGGCCCACCGGTGGTTTCCCCTGTACCCCTATGGGTTATGACTGTCCCCCTCCCCCCACACTCCCTGAGTGGGAATGAGGGGGGAGGGGGACAGTCATAACCACCATAGCATTCATTTCTGACGCTAACAGGAATTACAACTGTACTAATGTAGCTATTCTCGTTGTGGCTACATCTTAAGGCGATTGCACCTTGTTAGTCGCGACCGCACCGCGTACATCTGGACATCTAAGACATGTGTGTGCCCCATTCACATGGATGGGGGCGGCAAATGCCGCAACTCGACATAGCTAGGCACAGGTGCGCATTGCTGCGTCGAGGGTGCACGTTTCCCTCAGATGTAGCCATGATCAGCATGGCTACATCTGTATATAGTATTGGATAAAAACAAAGGTAATGATTAAAGCACAATTTAATACTCTTACATCTCTACATATTAATAAAAATGGATCAGCGTGCAACACTGGCACACTGGGATTTAGGCAGGCAGAGAGAGAGAGAGTAAAGCACCCTTCATATATCTCCAATGGCCCATTTGCAGCCGCTTGTGGATGTTAAGTAATGGCACTGTCCCAGTAGGTGTGAGATTTTGTTTTTATCCAATACTATGCTATCCCCAAGGTCGTAAGTCATATATTATAATAGTCATGCTAAACGTCTGCCGACGATTCAAAATAAGCTGCTCTTATCTTTGTCCAGTCACTAACCTTCTACCAGTGTGCTATGCCGTGCCAGGCCAGGCCTCTGAAAGCATATGCAAGAGACAGCAACAGCATAGCCCTGACATAGGCAGTTTCCATCATGACATCACAGCATGACCTCGTTGCCGATTTTCGTTATTTTGCGATTTTCCGCTTACTGCGCATGCGCAATGTAAATTTGCTATGCAGTTAGATATTTTACTCACGGCATTACAAGGTTTTTTCTTCGTTCTGGTGATCGTAATGTGATTGACAGGAAGTGGGTGTTTCTGGGCGGAAACTGGCCGTTTTGTGGGTGTGTTGGAAAAAACGCTACCGTTTCTGGGAAAAACGCGGGAGTGGCTGGAGAAACGGGGGAGTGTCTGGGCGAATGCTGGGTGTGTTTGTGACGTCAAACCAGGAACGAAACTGACTGAAATGATCGCAATGGCTAAGTCCGGAGCTACTCAGAAACTGCTAAGAAAGGTCTATTCGCAATATTGCGAATCCGTCGGTCGCAATTTTGAGAAGCTAAGATTCACACCCAGTAGGCGGCGACTTAGTGTGTGCAAAGCTGCTAAAAGCAGCTTGCGAGCGAACAACTCGGAATGAGGGCCTTAGTGGCATCTAATCTTGTGATGTATATTTTATATTTTACAAATAGAGCCTGATTAAGGTTGGATCACAATCGCAATAAGCGATCCAACGGTAAAAATTGCTAAGAGGATGCGGGATCCTGCGCAGGGCCCATCCTGCGCATGCGCCTGCATTTTCAACGGCGCCCCACAGAAAATGCGATTGCTTCTGCCTGTCTATGAGGCAGTGATGGTCACGGGGGTGGGGGAGGCAACGCTCCATTTCAAAGACGGAGATGGAGTATTGCGGGGACGAGACTTCAAGACAGGGGCGGCAACGGAGAAACAGGGGGCGTAGTCGGGGCAGCTGCATGACATCACACGCAGCCGATGCTATCACAAAAATGGCTGTGGGTCTCATGCGGGCGCCTAACATGTGGGGCATACTAGCCCTGTGCTGGGCGTCCCCCGCATGTCAGAGAATCTGATCATAAATGTGCTAAATTTAGCACATCTAGGATCAGGTCTGAATCACCCCCATGGAACAAAAAAAAAGGCCCAAATTATGTGATTTTAGTTTTGTTTGTCAATTTTTGAAAACAAAAAAACAAAACCAGTCACGGCAGTTTGGCAAAAACCAAATACAAAGCCGGATGACGAATCAGGGCCAATTGCAAATCCAGCAAAAATGGTCCTGTGCACATCTCTAGTAATATTCTAATACCACATTGAGTTTGCTAGCATTGTATGCCTAGGGATGTGCTGATATGAGACATTCCCTTTAACTCCTGTTTTATTGAGTTTAATAAATTATCCCTGTAGTTTAGCTGGTCATTCAAAACTTGGGATCAGTGCTACTCACTATATGATCACATTCAGCATCAGTTTCAAGAAACATAGCTATAAGGAATCAACAAAAACATTCAACTTTAGAAAAGCTAACCTCAATATGCTAAACGACATTGACTGGGAAGTTTTGTTTCATAGTAAAGACACATCGGAAATGTGGGATGCTTTAAAAGTGTTGCTTGATAGCAATATTCACAAATTCATACCCTTGGGCAGTAAATGCAAGAGTAATAGACTCAAATCAATGTGGCTTAATAAGGATGTCAAAGAAGCAATGGCTAAAAAGAGGTGTTCTTTTAAAGCATTTAAAAAGTAATGGAGAGGAGGAGTCATTCCAGTATTACAAAGAATGCAATAAAAGATGCAAAAAAGTAATAAGGGCAGCTACAATTGTAAACGGAAAACAAATTGCTATAGAGAATAAAGCCAATTCCAAAGAGTTTTATAAATACATAAACATTAAAGGGTTAAAAAAAATAGAACATAGGCCCATTAAAAGATGAACTACGAGCCTTGGAAACGATGTCAAAATAAAAGCGGATATACTGAACAGCTTTTTTTCACCAGGGAGGATCAGACGGTGTTAGTAGTGCATAACGACAGTGAAGGTAATGATTCTTGGCTAGATGCTTGTTTAAGTGAGGAAATAGTCCTGGAGAGACTAAGCAACATAAAGATTAATAAATCACCGGGACCAAATGGTTTTCATACGAGGGTTATTATGGAGCTTAAGGCACAGCTTGCAAGACCCTTATACTTGATTTTCTATAGTTCCATTAAATCGGGTATGGTACCGATGGATTGGCGTATAGCTGAGGTAGTGCCATTATTTAAAAAGGGTTCTAAAAATCATCCTGGGTACTATAGACCAGTTAGTTTAACCTCTATAGTGGGTAAAATATTGGAAGGAATTTTGAGGGATAGCATAGAGGATTATCTGCGGAATACTACGTTTATGAGCAGGAGTTACCATGGGTTTGTGAGCGACAGATCATGTCAAACTAACTTAATTAGCTTCTACGACGAAGTGAGCGATAATCTTAACCAGGGAAAAGTAGAGGATGTGGTCTATTTAGATTTTGCAAAAGCCTTCAATACAGTGCCTCACAAGAGACTGATCATCAAATTAAGGGAACTTGGCCTAGGATACACTATTTGTACATGGATAGGTAATTGGCTGGATAACAGGGTACAACGAGTAGTGGTCAATGAGATGTTCTCCAGCTGGGCACTAGTAGTCAGCGGTATATCACAAGGGTCCATATTTGGTCCGCTACTGTTCAATATATGTATTAATGACCTAGGAATAGGCCTGGGAAGCATAGTATCAATCTTTGCAGATGATACTAAACTGTGTAAGGTAATTAATTCAGAAATAGATGTGGAGTCTCTACAGAATGACTTATTTAAACTTGAATTCTGGGTGTCTAAATGGGGAATGAGGTTCAATATTGAAAAATGCAAAGCTATGCATTTTGGGATTAAAAACAAACTTGCATCCTATTCACTTAATGGGGAAAATATAGGGGTATCAGTAGTGGAAAAAGATTTGGGGGTCCTCATAGATAATACACTCAATAGCAGTACACAGTGTCAAAATGCAGTGAAGAAGACAAGTAAAGTCCTTGCTTGCATAAAATGGGGTATTGAGACCAGGGACGAGGATGTAATCATGCCGCTGTACAAATCATTGGTACGTCCGCACCTGGAATATTGTGTTCAGTTTTTGGCACCATATTATAAAAAAGATATTGGAGAACTCGAAAGAGTTCAAAGGCGTGCTACTAAACTGATTAAAGGGTTAGAGACACTGGAGTACGAGGAAAGGCTAACTATGTTAAATATGTATACTCTAGAAAAGAGGCGTCTAAGAGGAGATATTATTAATATCTTCAAATATGTAAAGGGTCATTACAAGGAGTTAGCAGGGGATTTGTTTATTAATAGAACTCTGTATAGGACACATGGACACTCACTGAGGTTAGAGGAGAGAAAATTCCATACAAAACGTAGGAAGGGGTTCTTCAGGGCAATAAAGATTTGGAACTCCCTGCTGGAGAAGGTAATAATGGCGGACTCTGTAAATGCATTCAAAATCAGATTGGACAGCTTTCTAGCTGAAAACAATATAACCTGGGCAGAGTCAAGGTCTGCAGAAGCATGACCGGAACACCAACTGTCAGTGCAGTGCTATATGCTGGAAGTCCAACTGCACTAAGTGAGTGTAATAATTCCACTCATACTGTATAGTCATTTTGGACAGGTTGGTATTGGGTGACCGGTGGTTGGGAGACTGGCGGTCACCATACCGACGCCGGGATTCCGTCTGTCAGATGGCCAGCAGGGGGGATTTCGGCCAGCACAACAAAGACCCTTGCGGGCTCGTTGCGCTTGTCACATGTTCTATCCCACTCTATGGGAATAGTCCCTGTTGCTCGGCATGCCAACTGGCGGGCTAGTCAGTGTTCATGATGCCAGCGCTGGTATTGTAACCGCATCCTTTTTGGACTTGAGGAGCCTGCACACTGCAAGCATCTGGTTGTTCATTTATTGTTCCTCTCCCTGATGTTAGATCGAGACCATACATACCTCAGTCCTTTTCTAGGTCACTAAGCTATACAACAGTGAAAATGTGATATAAATTCATACAGTAGTTTTTGTGTGATGCCAGAACGTACAGACACAGTCTAAATTTCACTTTTTTTTTGTCTCCATGGTCCATAAACAGTCCCTAGAAGTATAATTCTCAATAAAAAAATGTCTATGTACAGACACAACCCTTACAGTTTTATTATATGTATATATTTTTATTGCAGGGTGTCCCTATTTATCTTTGGCTATGTAAGGTTTTGTGTGAACCCAATTTCCACTGTTGTTATGTTGTTTATTACTGTTCCAGTGTTTCAATGATAACCTCATTTAAGGACAAAACGATGAAAACTAGTGTGCCCTGAGCAGTCTCCAGGTGTGCCGCCATAGAAGCAGATCCAGGCCCGTCAGTGTTTTGCCGTTACTGAGGCCCTGGAACGATCAATACTGGTGGGTTTAGTGGTTGCAAAGCCAGTTCTTATTTAGGACCGGGGCAGTGTTGGGCTCTTCTGGCTTTCTCAGATGTGGCTCAGGCGTTACCTATGGAGAAGCTGTAACATGACATCATAGGACATGCAACTGCACCATGCATCACCATTATATTTGAATGTGCCTTGGCAATACTTAAATCTTGTTCAGTGTGCCGCGAGATGTAAAGGGTTGAAAATCTCTTTGCTACAGTGTCGTCACCATGTTGTTATAAAAACAACAAAAGACGAGCATTGGTAAAGGGGCTGCTGGAGGGGCCTGGCAGAAGCCCCAGTTTGCTACCCCTCCCCAGTATGCCTGTGCTGTAGCCAGTGGCAGTGGTGCCATCTTCATGGTGATTTCTTTGGGAAGATGGCACTGCACATAGAAAGCAAAGACTCTGGCACTGCTCCTGATTGGCTTCTGGTCCGTGAACACGGACCGGCACCTGATTTAAGATACCCGTGCCATCGCCGGAGATTGGACTGGGGAGCAAGAGAGGTGTGCGCTGTGCTCTCCTGCCCTTGATGCAAGCAAGGTGGTTGGGCCGCAAAAGGACCCCTGCCCGCGGGCCACAAAAGGATGCGGTAGGAGCTGCGAGTTTGACACCCCTGCCCTAGAGTTTCAGAATTTCTGTCATGGCACCCCAAGACCATAGTTTCTTAGTGAGAAATTTAGAAAAAAATATAAAATGAAGTAAATAGTGTTTATAATATAGAAACAGATAGTATGAGCGCAAATGACAAGGTAAAAGTTTTCCTGTATATATAGAGAGTCCCGTGGAACTATAAGTCCAAAGATGAACTAGGGACAATATTCCTCAAATTCACTGACTGCCAATAACATTTGATGGAAGGCCCTTGTCAGTGTGCACTTCTGGGATTTCCAGCTGTCGCTTCCCCAGTAGTACCCGATCCCGGACGGGTGGTAGTCCTGCCAAAAAAAATTGAAGAAGCAGGGAGCGCCAATAGTGCATTAAAAGAGTAAAGGAATTTTATTTTTAAAAAATCCAAATTGGTAACAAGTAAAACCCGTACCATAAAAGGCGGTCAAACCACCGCTCGTATAACCGGCATAAGATTTACCCCACTGTGCAAAGCAGCATTCTTTAATTCCAAATCCAAATGTCAGACCACGCCCAAACGCGTTTCGTCATTCGACTTCGTCAGTAGGCCTGGTCTGAAGTCATAAAGGCATTATTAAAAACACATATCATTGTTCTAATTGACCCATACAGGTTACATTCAAATGAATTACAGTATTACAGAGAATACAATGTCGACATTTCTCTAGTACATACAGATGTAGCCACCTTTATCTTGACTGGCTGAGGCGTTTGTCCCGATCGAGCATACGCAGCGTAGGGAGGCGCGCCTAGTCACAGAGAGGCGTACCTAATCGCACGGAGGCAGACAGAGCGTTTGGCGTTACCTTTACGTGTAATACCTGCGATCAGCCACCAGATGTCGCTTTTTACAATCACCACTGAGCATGCGTGTGGTCTCCCGTAAAATACAATACTGAAATATATAATAAGGACTACTTTACTAAGGCGTCTCATTACGCTGCATACAGTAAATACTCATTACGCTGCATTATTTAATACAGTATATACGAACAGACACAGATAGTACAGCATACAGTATATGATCCATCTACAGTACTTTATGAAAATGTGAGCGTCCAAGTTCCGCAGACCAAACAACAGAAAACCAGTAGTGTACACTGTCGCAAATGGACGTGTTAGAAGTTCACTATTGCCTCTTGAGATTAGGAATTTTGTACAGTATGTTAGCGTCCTAATCCCGTAGTCATTACAGCATAATCAAAACCAATGGATTTATTCATCTGTCTGTGGCGAAGTGGTGAAGTGTTCCGCTTCCTATACTCAGAGTCCTGAGTTCGATTCCTAAAGTACAAATGCATGTTAGTTTTTTCCAGACACTTTATTATTTTTTTTATTCACATAAACTAGGGCAAAGCTGCATGAGCGGTTCTACTGTTAAGGTTCTATGCACCGTACAGTACACATACAATTCTGTAGCTGGGCAGACTCAATAGAAATGGCTACCACCTATGACTCCTTGCCCCACAGAGGCCCTAGGCTACGGAGCAAGTAACAGTCCAGATTTTACAGGCTATGGGGCAATGCTGAAGGAGCGTCACAATCCCCTAGCTAAAATACACAGGGGCGATAGGGATAAACTAGGTCTGCACATTACGGTACACCGGACTCAATCGCATAGAACACTGGCAAAATGACCATTACCCCTGAACCCCCACCTCGTGGCAGGCAGCGATGGCTACGGGGCAATGCTGAAGGAGCGTCACAATCCCCTAGCCAAAATACACAGGGGCGATAGAGATAAGCGAGGTCTATGCACATTATGTTGCACCGGGCTCGATCGCATAGCAAACTGACAAAACACAAGTTTTACATAAAGCAGGGCAAAGCTGCAGGAGAGTTTCTACTGTAAAGGTTCTTTGCACCGTACGGTACACATACAATTCTATAGCAGGACAGACTCAATTGAAATGGCTACCGCCTGTGACTCCTAGCTCCATGGAGGCACTCGGCTATAGAGCAAGTAACAGCACAGATTTGAAGCAATGCTGAAGGAGTGTCAGAATCCCCTAGCTAAAATACACAGGGGTGATAGGGATAAGCGAGGTCAATGCACATAACGATACACCGCAAAGTACCCCATGGTTTTGATTATGCCTTTTCTTTGAACACGGTATTTTCCACTGCCTCGCCCTACCCCCATCCCACTTTCCCCTTCCCCCCTGGGAGCCTGCAAAGTACATGCAGTAGACAGGGAGGGAGTTCCGATCAGGTTACAAGACATGTGCAACAGTATACTACTGTATGTAGGAAAATCCTCCACCTACAGTACTCTGATTTATGTGAAACCTGTGTGCACCCTTTCATTGAATGTATAACAAAGAAAAAAAATAATAAAGTGAATGTCACGGGAACATAGAAAAAAAAGGTTGGCACTTTGGGACTCTCAGCGTGGGAGGTGGGAGCCTTCATCGCTAGGTTGGTATGGAATGGGAGACAATTAGCTACCGGAGGGTATTAACCTCAAGTTTCTGTGACCCCCACAAGGCTCATGGCAAGCGTCGGAACCCATGGTGGGTCTGAATTAACGGGCCCATTATAGTCTATGGGAAAATGGGTCCACTTTGCATACTGATATCTCTGGTTCTGGGTGTCCCAGAGACTCAGGACTGGTACCATACAAAAGAGGAGACTCTTGGCTTTCGGGGCAGACCAGCCACTAGTTTATGTGACACTGGAAAAGGAAACGGGAAGCAACCGTGTTTCGGGTCCCCTCCAGTTGTCCGCCTAGCTTGCACAGGATGCAGGGTTTCTGGCTAGATAGGAAATACTGTACAGAAATGCTAAGCATGGTAATTTGACATCCAGGAACATAGGGAGGAGTTTTTATCTCTCTCCATTATACTTAGAAAAATTACACTTGCCACTGTACGTTACAAGCTGTTCGTGCTAATTAGTACACTAGTAGAACATACTGTACAGAGATACTAAGGACAGTGATTTGGCATCCACGAACTTAGGGAGGAGCTTTAATCTCTCTCCATTGTAATCTTTCTAAGTATAATGGAGAGAGATAAAAGCTCCTCCCTAAGTTCCTGGGTGCCAAATTACAGTCTTTAGTATCTCTGTATTCTATGTTCTACTAGTGTACTAATTAGCATGAACAGCTTGTAACGTACAGTGGCAAGTTTAATATTTCTATGTATAATGGAGAGAGATAAAAGCTCCTCTGAAAGTTCCTAGATGCCAAATCACCGTCCTTAGTATCTCTGTACAGTATGTTCTACTAGTGTACTAATTAACACAAATGGCTATTAACGGAATGCCAAATCACCGAACTTAGTATCTCTGTACAGTATGTCCTATTAGGGTACTAATTAGCATGAACAGCTTGTAACGTACATGGCAGGTTTAATATTTCTATGTATAATGGAGAGAGATAAAAGCTCCTTAGTAAGTTCCTGGATGCCAAATCACCGTACTTAGTATCTCTGTACAGTATGTTCTATTAGGGTACTAATTAGCTGTTCGTGCTAACTAGTACCCTAATAGAAAATACTATACAGAGATACTAAAGACGGTGATTTGGCAACCAGGAATTTACGGAGGAGAAAGATCAAACCTGCCACTGTATGTTACAAGCTGCTCGTGCTAATTAGTACACTAGAAGAACATGCTGTACAGAGATACTACGGACAGTGATTTGGCACCCACGAACGTAGGGAGGAGCTTTTATCTCTCTCCATTATTCTTAGAAAGATTACAATGGAGAGAGATAAAAGCTCCTCCCTAAGTTCCTGGATGCCAAATCACTGTACTTAGTTTCTATGTACAGTATGTTCTACTAGTGTACTAATTAGCACGAACAGCATGTAACACACAGTGGCAATTTTAATCTTTCTATGTATAATATAGAGAGATAAAAGCTCCTCCCTAAGTTCCTGGTTGCCAAATCACCATCCTTAGTATCTCTGCATAGTATTTTCTATTAGGGTACTAATTAGCACAAACAGCTAATTGGTACCCTAATAGAACATACTGTACAGAGATACTAAGTACGGTGATTTGGCATCCAGGAACTTACTGAGGAGCTTTTATCTCTCTCCATTATACATAGAAAGATTAAAACTTGCCGCTGTATGTTACAAGCTGTTTGTGCTCATTAGTACACTAGTAAAACATACTGTACAGAGATACTAAGGACGGTGATTTGGCATCCAGGAACTTACTGAGGAGCTTTTATCTCTCTCCATTATACATAGAAAGATTAAACTTGCAACTGTACGTTACAAGCTGTTCGTGCTAATTAATACACTAGTAGAACATACTGTACAGAGATACTAAGGATGGTGATTTGGCATCTAGGAACTTACTGAGGAGCTTTTATCTCTCTCCATTATACATAGAAAGATTAAACTTGCCACTCTACGTTACAAGCTGTTTGTGCTAATTAGTACACTAGTAGAACAGAGAGTACAGAGATACTAAGGACAGTAATTTGGCATCCAGGAATTTAGGGAGGAGCTTTTATCTCTCTCCATTATACTTAGATAGATTACAATGGAGAGATTAAAGCTCCTCCCTAAGTTCGTGGATGCCAAATCACTGTCCTTAGTATCTCTGTACAGTATGTTCTACTAGTGTACTAATTAGCACGAACAGCTTGTAACGTACAGTGGCAATTTTAATCTTTCTATGTATAATATAGAGAGATAAAAGCTCCTCCCTAAGTTCCTGGTTGCCAAATCACCATCCTTAGTATCTCTGCATAGTATTTTCTATTAGGGTACTAATTAGCACAAACAGCTAATTGGTACCCTAATAGAACATACTGTACAGAGATACTAAGTATGGTGATTTTGTATCCAGGAACTTATTGAGGAGCTTTTATCTCTCTCCATTATACATAGAAAGATTAAACTTGCCACTCTACGTTACAAGCTGTTCGTGCTAATTAGTACACTAGTAGAACATAGAGTACAGAGATACTAAGGACAGTAATTTGGCATCCAGGAATTTAGGGAGGAGCTTTTATCTCTCTCCATTATACTTAGATAGATTACAATGGAGAGATTAAAGCTCCTCCCTAAATTCGTGGATGCCAAATCACTGTACTTAGTATCTCTGTACAGTATGTTCTACTAGTGTACTAATTAGCACGAACAGCTTGTAACGTACAGTGGCAATTTTAATCTTTCTATGTATAATATAGAGAGATAAAAGCTCCTCCCTAAGTTCCTGGTTGCCAAATCACCATCCTTAGTATCTTTGCATAGTATTTTCTATTAGGGTACTAATTAGCACAAACAGCTTGTAACGTACAGTGGCAATTTTAATCTTACTATGCATAATATAGAGAGATAAAAGCTCCTCCCTAAGTTCCTGGTTGCCAAATCACCATCCTTAGTATCTCTGCATAGTATTTTCTATTAGGGTACTAATTAGCACAAACAGCTAATTGGTACCCTAATAGAACATACTGTACAGAGATACTAAGTATGGTGATTTTGTATCCAGGAACTTATTGAGGAGCTTTTATCTCTCTCCATTATACATAGAAAGATTAAACTTGCCGCTGTACGTTACAAGCTGTTCGTGCTAATTAGTACCCTAATAGAACATACTGTACAGAGATACGAAGTATGGTGATTTGGCATCCAGTTAAAAGCTGTTCGTGCTAATTAGTATACTAGTAGAACATACTGTACAGAGATACTAAGAATGGTGATTTGGCATCTGGGAACTTCCAGAGGAGCTTTTATCTCTCTCCATTTTACATAGCGAGATTAAACTTGCCGCTGTACTTTACAAGCTGTCCGTGCTAATTAGTACCCTAATAGAAAATACTATACAGAGATACTAAAGACGGTTATTTGGCACCCAGGAATTTAGGGAGGAGCTTTTATCTCTCTCCATTATACTTAGAAAGATTACAATGGAGAGAGATAAAAGCTCCTCCCTAAGTTCGTGGATGCCAAATCACTGTCCTTAGTATCTCTGTACAGTATGTTCTACTAGTGTACTAATTAGCACAAACAGCTTGTAACGTACAGTGGCAAGTGTAATTTTTCTAAGTATAATGGAGTGAGATAAAAACTCCTCCCTATGTTCCTGGATGTCAAATTACCATGCTTAGCATTTCTGTACAGTATTTCCTATCTATCCAGAAACCCTGTATCCTGTGCAAGCTAGGCGGACAACTGGAGGGGACCCGAAACATGATTGCTTCCCGTTTCCTTTTCCAGTGTCACATAAACTAGTGGTTGGTCTGCCCCGAAAGCCAAGAGTCTCCTCTTTTGTATGGTACCAGTCCTGAGTCTCTGGGACACCCAGAACCAGAGATATCAGTATGCAAAGTGGACCCATTTTCCCATAGACTATAATGGGACCGTTAATTCAGACTCACCATAGGTTCCGACGCTTGCCATGAGCCTTGTGGGGGTCACAGAAACTTGGGGTTGGTACCCTCTGGTAGCTAATTGTCTCCCCTTCCATACCAACCTAGTGATGAAGGCTCCCACCTCCCATGCTGAGAGTCACAAAGTGCCAACCTTTTTTTTTCTATGTTCCCGTGACATTCACTTTATTTTTTTTTCTTTGTTGTACATTCAATGAAAGGGTGCACACAGGTTTCACATAAATCAAAGTAAATCTGCAGCAGCGATTCATTCCGCTATATACAAATACACAGCGGTAATGAGTATAAATTAGTGTATTCCAACGCAACTAACTGAGCAACACAGTACTGTAGATCGTCAGCATTTGTGTATTGTACCTGACCTGAACTCCCTCCCTGTCCACTGCATGACCTGTGCAGGCTCCCAGGGGGGAAGGGCAATGGGGGTAGGGAGAGGCGGTGGAAAACACTGTGCTTTTGAAATACAAGTATTAACGTCCGAGTCCCCTAAGGCATAAACCAACACCAATGGGAAGGAAGTGCCAACCTTTTTTTAATGTGTTCCTGTAACATTCACTTTATTATTATTATTTTTCTTTGTTATACATTCAATGGAAGGGTGCACACAGGTTTCACATAAATCAGAGTGGGCGGTGGATTTTCCTACATACAGTAGTATACTGTTGCACATGTCTTGTAACCTGATCGGAACTCCCTCCCTGTCTACTGCATGTACTTTGCAGGCTCCCAGGGGGGGAAGGGGAAAGTGGGATGGGGGTAGGGTGAGGCAGTGGAAAATACCGTGTTCAAAGAAAAGGCATAATCAAAACCATATGGAACTTTGCGGTGTATCGTTATGCGCAAAGACCTCACTTATCCCTATCACCCCTGTGTATTTTAGCTAGGGGATTCTGACGCTCCTTCAGCATTGCCCCGTGACCTACCAAATCTGTGCTGTTACTTGCTCCATAGCCGAGGGCCTCCATTGGGCGAGGAGACACAGGCGGTAGCCATTTCAATTGAGTCTGCCCTGCTATAGAATTGTATGTATACCATATGGTGCATAGACCCTAAACAGTACAACTGCTCCTGCAGCTTTGCCCTAGTTTACGTGAATAACTCCCTCCCTGTCTACTGCATGACCTGTGCAGGATCCCAGGGGGGAAGGGCGATGGCCAAGCGGGAGGCGGTGGAAAATACTGTGCTTTTGAAATGCAAGTACTGTATGAGTCTGAGTCCCCAGTAGCCTCCTGCTAGCCTATTGCCCTTCCCCCCTGGGAGCCTGCACAGATCATGCAGTAGACAGGGAGGGAATTCAGGTCATGTGCAATACACAAACGCTGAATATCTACTGTATAGTAGTGATGAGCACCGGAAATTTTTCGGGTTTTGTGTTTTGGTTTTGGGTTCGGTTCCGCGGCCGTGTTTTGGGTTCGAACGCGTTTTGGCAAAACCTCACCAAATTTTTTTTGTCGGATTCGGGTGTGTTTTGGATTCGGGTGTTTTTTTCAAAAAACCCTAAAAAACAGCTTAAATCATAGAATTTGGGGGTCATTTTGATCCCAAAGTATTATTAACCTCAATAACCATAATTTCCACTCATTTTCAGTCTATTCTGAACACCTCACACCTCACAATATTATTTTTAGTCCTAAAATTTGCACCGAGGTCGCTGGATGGCTAAGCTAAGCGACCCAAGTGGCCGACACAAACACCTGGCCCATCTAGGAGTGTCACTGCAGTGTCACGCAGGATGGCCCTTCCAAAAAACACTCCCCAAACAGCACATGACGCAAAGAAAAAAAGAGGCGCAATGAGGTAGCTGTGTGAGTAAGCTAAGCGACCCTAGTGGCCGACACAAACACCTGGCCCATCTAGGAGTGGCACTGCAGTGTCACGCAGGATGGCCCTTCCAAAAAACACTCCCCAAACAGCAGCACATGACGCAAAGAAGAAAAAAAAGAGGCGCAATGAGGTAGCTGTGTGACTAAGATTAGCGACCCTAGTGGCCGACACAAACACCTGGCCCATCTAGGAGTGGCACTGCAGTGTCACGCAGGATGGCCCTTCCAAAAAACACCCCCCAAACAGCACATGACGCAAAGAAAAAAAGAGGCGCAATGAGGTAGCTGTGTGAGTAAGCTAAGCGACCCTAGTGGCCGACACAAACACCTGGCCCATCTAGGAGTGGCACTGCAGTGTCACGCAGGATGGCCCTTCCAAAAAACACTCCCCAAACAGCACATGACGCAAAGAAAAAAAGAGGCGCAATGAGGTAGCTGTGTGAGTAAGCTAAGCGACCCTAGTGGCCGACACAAACACCTGGCCCATCTAGGAGTGGCACTGCAGTGTCACGCAGGATGGCCCTTCCAAAAAACACTCCCCAAACAGCACATGACGCAAAGAAGAAAAAAAAGAGGCGCAATGAGGTAGCTGTGTGACTAAGATAAGCGACCCTAGTGGCCGACACAAACACCTGGCCCATCTAGGAGTGGCACTGCAGTGGCACGCAGGATGGCCCTTCCAAAAAACACCCCCCAAACAGCACATGACGCAAAGAAAAAAAGAGGCGCAATGAGGTAGCTGTGTGAGTAAGCTAAGCGACCCTAGTGGCCGACACAAACACCTGGCCCATCTAGGAGTGGCACTGCCGTGTCACGCAGGATGGCCCTTCCAAAAAACACCCCCCAAACAGCACATGACGCAAAGAAAAAAAGAGGCGCAATGAGGTAGCTGTGTGAGTAAGCTAAGCGACCCTAGTGGCCGACACAAACACCTGGCCCATCTAGGAGTGGCACTGCCGTGTCACGCAGGATGGCCCTTCCAAAAAACACCCCCCAAACAGCACATGACGCAAAGAAAAATGAAAGAAAAAAGAGGTGCAAGATGGAATTGTCCTTGGGCCCTCCCACCCACCCTTATGTTGTATAAACAGGACATGCACACTTTAACCAACCCATCATTTCAGTGACAGGGTCTGCCACACGACTGTGACTGAAATGACGGGTTGGTTTGGACCCCCACCAAAAAAGAAGCAATTAATCTCTCCTTGCACAAACTGGCTCTACAGAGGCAAGATGTCCACCTCATCATCATCCTCCGATATATCACCGTGTACATCCCCCTCCTCACAGATTATCAATTCATCCCCACTGGAATCCACCATCTCAGCTCCCTGTGTACTTTGTGGAGGCAATTGCTGCTGGTCAATGTCTCCACGGAGGAATTGATTATAATTCATTTTAATGAACATCATCTTCTCCACATTTTCTGGATGTAACCTCGTACGCCGATTGCTGACAAGGTGAGCGGCGGCACTAAACACTCTTTCGGAGTACACACTTGTGGGAGGGCAACTTAGGTAGAATAAAGCCAGTTTGTGCAAGGGCCTCAAAATTGCCTCTTTTTCCTGCCAGTATAAGTACGGACTGTCTGACGTGCCTACTTGGATGCGGTCACTCATATAATCCTCCACCATTCTTTCAATGGGGAGAGAATCATATGCAGTGACAGTAGACGACATGTCCGTAATCGTTGTCAGGTCCTTCAGTCCGGACCAGATGTCAGCATCAGCAGTCGCTCCAGACTGCCCTGCATCACCGCCAGCGGGTGGGCTCGGAATTCTAAGCCTTTTCCTCGCACCCCCAGTTGCGGGAGAATGTGAAGGAGGAGATGTTGACAGGTCGCGTTCCGCTTGACTTGACAATTTTGTCACCAGCAGTTCTTTGAACCCCAGCAGACTTGTGTCTGCCGGAAAGAGAGATCCAAGGTAGGTTTTAAATCTAGGATCGAGCACGGTGGCCAAAATGTAGTGCTCTGATTTCAACAGATTGACCACCCGTGAATCCTTGTTAAGCAAATTAAGGGCTCCATCCACAAGTCCCACATGCCTAGCGGAATCGCTCTGTGTTAGCTCCTCCTTCAATGTCTCCAGCTTCTTCTGCAAAAGCCTGATGAGGGGAATGACCTGACTCAGGCTGGCAGTGTCTGAACTGACTTCACGTGTGGCAAGTTCAAAAGGTTGCAGAACCTTGCACAACGTTGAAATCATTCTCCACTGCGCTTGAGACAGGTGCATTCCACCTCCTATATCGTGCTCAATTGTATAGGTTTGAATGGCCTTTTGCTGCTCCTCCAACCTCTGAAGCATATAGAGGGTTGAATTCCACCTCGTTACCACTTCTTGCTTCAGATGATGGCAGGGCAGGTTCAGGCGTTTTTGGTGGTGCTCCAGTCTTCTGTACGTGGTGCCTGTACGCCGAAAGTGTCCCGCAATTCTTCTGGCCACCGACAGCATCTCTTGCACGCCCCTCTCGTTTTTTAAATAATTCTGCACCACCAAATTCAAGGTATGTGCAAAACATGGGACGTGCTGGAATTTGCCCATATTTAATGCACACACAATATTGCTGGCGTTGTCCGATGCCACAAATCCACAGGAGAGTCCAATTGGGGTAAGCCATTCTGCGATGATCTTCCTCAGTTGCCGTAAGAAGTTTTTAGCTGTGTGCGTATTCTGGAAAGCGGTGATACAAAGCGTAGCCTGCCTAGGAAAGAGTTGGCGTTTGCGAGATGCTGCTACTGGTGCCGCCGCTGCTGTTCTTGCGGCGGGAGTCCATACATCTACCCAGTGGGCTGTCACAGTCATATAGTCCTGAGCCTGCCCTGCTCCACTTGTCCACATGTCCGTGGTTAAGTGGACATTGGGTACAACTGCATTTTTTAGGACACTGGTGAGTCTTTTTCTGAGGTCTGTGTACATTTTCGGTATCGCCTGCCTAGAGAAATGGAACCTAGATGGTATTTGGTACCGGGGACACAGTACCTCCAACAAGTCTCTAGTTGCCTCTGCAGTAATGATGGATACCGGAACCACGTTTCTCACCGCCCAGGATGCCAAGGCCTCAGTTATCCGCTTTGCAGCAGGATGACTGCTGTGATATTTCATCTTCCTCGCAAAGGACTGTTGGACAGTCAATTGCTTGGTGGAAGTAGTAAAAGTTGTCTTACGAGTACGACTTCCCCTCTGGGATGACCATCGACTCCCAGCAGCAACAACAGCAGCGCCAGCAGCAGTAGGCGTTACACGCAAGGATGCATCGGAGGAATCCCAGGCAGGAGAGGACTCGTCAGAATTGCCAGTGACATGGCCTGCAGGACTATTGGCATTCCTGGGGAAGGAGGAAATTGACACTGAGGGAGTTGGTGGGGTGGTTTGCGTGAGCTTGGTTACAAGAGGAAGGGATTTACTGATCAGTGGACTGCTTCCGCTGTCGCCCAAAGTTTTTGAACTTGTCACTGACTTATGATGAATGCGCTGCAGGTGACGTATAAGGGAGGATGTTCCGAGGTGGTTAACGTCCTTACCCCTACTTATTACAGCTTGACAAAGGCAACACACGGCTTGACAAATGTTGTCCGCATTTCTGTTGAAATACTTCCACACCGAAGAGCTGATTTTTTTGGTATTTTCACCTGGCATGTCAATGGCCCTATTCCTCCCACGGACAACAGGTGTCTCCCCGGGTGCCTGACTTAAACAAACCACCTCACCATCAGAATCCTCCTGGTCAATTTCCTCCCCAGCGCCAGCAACACCCATATCCTCCTCATCCTGGTGTACTTCAACACTGACATCTTCAATCTGACTATCAGGAACTGGACTGTGGGTGCTCCTTCCAGCACTTGCAGGGGGCGTGCAAATGGTGGAAGGCGCATGCTCTTCACGTCCAGTGTTGGGAAGGTCAGGCATCGCAAACGACACAATTGGACTCTCCTTGTGGATTTGTGATTTCGAAGAACGCACAGTTCTTTGCTGTGCTTTTGCCAACTTGAGTCATTTCATTTTTCTAGCGAGAGGCTGAGTGCTTCCATCCTCATGTGAAGCTGAACCACTAGCCATGAACATAGGCCAGGGCCTCAGCCGTTCCTTGCCACTCCGTGTGGTAAATGGCATATTGGCAAGTTTACGCTTCTCCTCTGACAATTTTATTTTAGATTTTTGAGTCCTTTTTTTACTGATATTTGGTGTTTTGGATTTTACATGCTCTGTACTATGACATTGGGCATCGGCCTTGGCAGACGACGTTGCTGGCATTTCATCGTCTCGGCCATGACTAGTGGCAGCAGCTTCAGCACGAGGTGGAAGTCGATCTTGATCTTTCCCTATTTTTGGAACCTCAACATTTTTGTTCTCCATATTTTAATAGGCACAACTACAAGGCACCTCAGGTAAACAATGGAGATGGATGGATACTAGTATACTTATGGATGGACGAGCGACTGCCGACACAGAGGTAGCTACAGCCGTGGACTACCGTACTGCGTCTGCTGCTAATATAGACTGGATGATAATGATATAAAAAATATATATATATCACTACTGCAGCCGGACAGGTATATATTATATAATGACGGACCTGCTGGACACTGTCAGCAGCACTGCAGACTCCTAAAGTAAGCTACTAGTAGTATCAAGAAGATAGAAAAAAAAAAACACCACAGGTAGGTGGTATACAATTATGGATGGACGAGCGACTGCCGACACAGAGGTAGCTACAGCCGTGGACTACCGTACTGCGTCTGCTGCTAATATAGACTGGATGATAATGATATAAAAAATATATATATATCACTACTGCAGCCAGACAGGTATATATTATATAATGACGGACCTGCTGGACACTGTCAGCAGCACTGCAGACTCCTAAAGTAAGCTACTAGTAGTATCAAGAAGATAGAAAAAAAAAAACCACCACAGGTAGGTGGTATACAATTATGGATGGACGAGCGACTGCCGACACAGAGGTAGCTACAGCCGTGGACTACCGTACTGCGTCTGCTGCTAATATAGACTGGATGATAATGATATAAAAAATATATATATATCACTACTGCAGCCGGACAGGTATATATATATATAATGACGGACCTGCTGGACACTGTCAGCAGCACTGCAGACTCCTAAAGTAAGCTACTAGTAGTATCAAGAAGATAGAAAAAAAAACCCACCACAGGTAGGTGGTATACAATTATGGATGGACGAGCGACTGCCGACACAGAGGTAGCTACAGCCGTGGACTACCGTACTGCGTCTGCTGCTAATATAGACTGGATGATAATGATATAAAAAATATATATATATCACTACTGCAGCCGGACAGGTATATATTATAATGACGGACCTGCTGGACACTGTCAGCACTGCAGACTCCTAAAGTAAGCTACTAGTATCAAGAAGATAGAAAAAAAAAACACCACAGGTAGGTGGTATACAATTATGGATGGACGAGCGACTGCCGACACAGAGGTAGCTACAGCCGTGGACTACCGTACTGTGTCTGCTGCTAATATAGACTGGATGATAATGATATAAAAAATATATATATATATATATATATCACTACTGCAGCCGGACAGGTATATATTATATAATTAATGACGGACCTGCTGGACACTGTCAGCAGAATGCGTTTATAGAATAAAAACACCACACGACGAGTGTTTAACTTTTTCAGGCAGACAATCACAATATACTGGTGGTCAGACAGTGGTCACTGGTCAGTCACACTGGCAGTGGCACTCTGGCAGCAAAAGTGTGCACTGTTAAATAATATGTACTCCTGCTACTGCTCCCCAGTCTCCCCCACAATTAAGCTGTGTGAGCACTGAGCACTCAGCACAGTCAGATATACATAGATGATGCAGCACACTGAGGCTGAGCACAGATATGGTATACTGTTACTGTGTCACTGTGTATCGTTTTTTTTCAGGCAGAGAACGGATTATATTAAATAATAATATAATAAAACTGCACTGGTGGTCACTGGTCAGTCACTAGTAAACTCTGCACTCTCTGAGTACTCCTAAGCTCCAGTAAATCAAGTGTCTCACTCTCACTCTCTCTCTTCTAATCTAAATGGAGAGGACGCCAGCCACGTCCTCTCCCTATGAATTTCATTGCACGTGTGAAAATGGCGGCGACGCGCGGCTCCTTATATAGAATCCGAGTCTCGCGATAGAATCCGAGCCTCGCGAGAATCCGACAGCGGGATGATGACGTTCGGGCGCGCTCGGGTTAGCCGAGCAAGGCGGGAAGATCCGAGTCTGCCTCGGATCCGTGTAAAAAGGCTGAAGTTCGGGGGGGTTCGGATTCCGAGGAACCGAACCCGCTCATCACTACTGTATAGTACTGTTTTGCTCACTTAGTAGCGTCAGAATACACTCATTTCTACTCATTCCCGCTGTTTAGTTGCATTTAGCGTAAAGAATCGCTCCTGCAGATGTACTCTGATTTATATGTAACTTGTGTGCACCTTTCCATTGACTGTCTTACAATGTAGATAAAATAATACAGTGTATTATTACAATAAAAAAAAAAAAGAAGGCACATCACGTCTCGAACCCTGGACCCCCTTAGCGTGGGAGGTGGGAGCCTTCACCCCTAGCTTACGACGCCTCATGAGAGACTCCCAATTTCATGTGTGAAAGTACTGCAAACAGCGCCCGGCCCCCACCCCATTGGTGTTGGTTTATGCCTTAGAGGACTCGGACGCTCGCATTTGTAAAGCACGGTATTTTCCACCGCCTCCTGCTAGCCTATTGCCCTTCCCCCCTGGGAGCCTGCACAGATCATGCAGTAGACAGGGAGGGAATTCAGGTCATGTGCAATACACAAACGCCGAATATCTACTGTATAGTACTGTTTTGCTCACTTAGTAGCGTCAGAATACACTCATTTCTACTCATTGCCGTTGTGCAGTTGCATTTAGCGTAAAGAATTGCTCCTGCAGATGTACTTTGATTTATGTGAAACCTGTGTGCATCCTTCCATTGGATGTATTAGAGAGAAAAAATTTTTTTTTAAATGAATGTCACGGGAACACATAAAAAAAATGGTTGGCATTTCCTTCCCATTGGTGTTGGTTTACAGTATGCCGTAGTGGATTTGGACGCTCATGTAATTGCATTTCAAAGGCACAGTACAGTATTTCCCATCGTCTCCCCCTACCCCCATAGCCCTTCCCCCCTGGGAGCCTGCACAGGGAGGGAATTCAGGTCATGTGCAATACACAAACGCTGAAGATCTACAGTACTGTTTTGCTCAGTTAGTAGCGTCAGAATACCCTCATTTCATTCCCGCTGTTTAGTTGCATTTAGCGTAAAGAATCACTCCTGCAGATGTACTCTGATTTATATGTAACTTGTGTGCACCTTTCCATTGACTGTCTTACAATGTAGATAAAATAATACAGTGTATTATTACAATAAAAAAAAAAAAAGAAGGCACATCACGTCTCGAACCCTGGACCCCCAGCGTGGGAGGTGGGAGCCTTCACCTCTAGCCCACGACGCCTCATGAGAGACTCCCAATTTCATGTGTGAAAGTACTGCAAACAGCGCCCGGCCCCCACCCCATTGGTGTTGGTTTATGCCTTAGAGGACTCGGACGCTCGCATTTGTAAAGCACGGTATTTTCCACCGCCTCCTGCTAGCTACTGTAGCCCTCCATTCCCAGACACTCATGTATTTTAAAGGCACGGTGTTTATACATTGTCCTGTACATTCTTCCTTTTACACAATTACTGTAGTTGCGTCTCCATACACATACAGTACTCCATACTTTTTCCACCGCCTCCCGTTACGCCTACAGTATTGCCAGAGCTGTAGATCAATCCGCCGCTATACTGTACGATCGAAAGTACTGGATTAGTGGAGCATTAGCCACACAGTGGTGGAGATGTGTAATGCATGATGAGTATCTAGATCGCCTCAACGCGCCTATCTGTGATTAAACTCAGCTATCGCCTTAGCGTGACTAAACGCCCATCTCGGCGGAGAAACAGTCAAGATAAAGGTGGCTACATCTGTATAATTCGGAATAGTAAATACTATAATTCCACAAAAAATTTTTTTTTTATATTTATGGCAAAAGAAGTTCATCAAGGCATCAACTAAAACATAATAATAAAAAATATATATAAAATATAAAAAATATATAAAATATATATATATATAACAAAGACCTTCAATTATTTAAATGAAAATCAATCATATAAATGAGCACATCGCTGTCAATGATGTTAGCAAACAAAACCACTCAGCTAACCATTAAGCACATTTATATATGCTTACAAGGAATTACATACGGCTCACATGTATAAATGGCATAGCAATATATATCCGCCCGTCGTCCGTTCGACGGACTCCTTATATTAAACTGACGGTTACCTTTTTGTTGTTCACAGCGGTTATATCAATCCTCCCAATAGGGTGTCAGTGCTCACGTCGCCTGTGGCTTTCATCCCGTCACGTTACTCCCGTTTTTTATAACTAAGAGCCCGTCGCATTAGCCCCGTCATTAACCTGTCGGGCGGCGCCCGGTCCTGACGTGAGCGGGTTTAGTGAACAGGTGTACGGACCTTTCATTATATTAAAGAACCAGCGCTTATTTGTGCAATCAGCTTATCAAGAAATGGGAGAAAACAATAGGAAAAACGGACCCAGACTGTTTCCGTACAAACAATGAAAACCAGCACTAAAAAGTAACACTAAAAAGTGGGGGATAGAAGGAATATATGTAATACAATTAATATGCAGAGATCCTCTCTGCCAACAGTCAATCTTACAAGCATAATGAGCTTTTAAATCAATAAACAGAATATTATATAGTGTTGAAATCCGATCTCAGATTCCTATTTTAGAAACGGGGTCAGTTCATATCCCTCGTTTAACCCGTTTGGATACAGAGTATCTAATGTAACTATCCAAAATGTTTCCCTTTTATTAAGGGTATTTTCTCTATCTCCCCCACGCTTGTCAGAGGCTATATGTTCTAAACCTATGAATTTTAATGAGACAGGGTCACTGGAATGATGCTGTTTAAAGTGGCGGGGAACACTATGATTTTCCACATTGCGGTAGATGTATTAACCTGGAGAAGGCATGAGGAAGTGATAAACCAGTGATATGTGTACGGTGATAAAGGCACCAGCCAATCAGCTCCAATATGTAAATTAACAGTTAGGATCTGATTGGCTGGTGCCTTTATCACCTTGCACATATCACTGGTTTATCACTTCCTTATGCCTTCTCCAGGTTAATACATCTGCCCCATTATTCTTAATATTTCTCAAGTGTTCTAAAATTCGAAGTTTTAACACCCTCTTAGTCTTACCGACATATCTCATCCCGCACCCACATTCAAGCAGATATATAATGAAAGTGGAATTACAATTAATAAAACTATTAATTTTGAATTTTTTGTCCGAATTTTTACTACTAAAAGTTTTAGTGCCCTTTAACCCATACTGGCACACTTTGCACTTTCCACAAACATAGAATCCTTTTACTTTGTTCAATGATAAACAATTTGGGGTGCTAATCTCTTTTCTCTCCAAAGCAGGTAAAAAACTTGGAGCTAGATAAGTTTTAAGGGTTTTAGCTCGTCTAAAAACCATATCAGGTCTGACTGGTAAGTGTTTAGATAAGACAGAATCCATTTGCAATATATGCCAGTTACGTTTGAGACTGGTCTGTATTTCATGATTTGATGAGTTAAATTGCGTCACGAAAGGACAGAACATAGTATCCGTCTCGGCTCGGCTCTGAACTTCATGTTTCTTATATTTAATGAATTCCTTTCTCTCCAATGTACTTGCTTTTTTGATAGCTCCTTCAATCAGACTTAGAGGATAACCTTTCTCTAAAAAACGCTGTTTATATTCTAAAGCTTGTTCCTCAAATTTGGCTACTGAGGTGCAATTTCTCCTTAATCGTATCAGTTGGGAAAAAGGCAAATTGCTCTTCCACTTCTTCAAATGACAGCTCTTATAATCTAAATAATTATTACTATCAACCTCTTTGAAAAAAGTATAAGTCTCTATTGATTTATTGGACGCATAATCACTGGTGTTAAGGACTAGATCTAAGAACTCTATTCGTTCTTTTTGAAAATTCGATGCAAAACATAAATTAAATTCATTTATATTCAAGTATTGCATGAACCCATTAAATTCATCTTCTGTTCCAAGCCAAATGACTAGCACGTCATCAATATAGCGTTTAAACAGCATGACCTTATAAGAATAAGGATTATTAGCTAATACATTTCCTTTTTCCAACTCACCCATGTATAGATTAGCGACACTAGGGGCACAAATCGTCCCCATAGCTACCCCACACACTTGTACGAAATATTCGTCCAAAAAAGTGAAATAATTATGTTTGAAAATAAAACTAACACAATCTAGAAGAAACTGGACCCTCGGCATGGTCATCTCATTATCTCTTTTCAATACCATCTCTAGGTGCAACAGACCTTTCTCATGTGGAATCGAAGTATATAATGAAGTGACATCAATGGTTGCCCACTTATAATCATCACACCAAACAAAATGTTCTAGCAACTGTAATATATGTGTGGAATCTTTCACATAAGTTTCTAACTTGGGAACATATCCTTTGAGAAAAATAACTACATATTCAGAGACACGAGAGGTAAGGGAGTCGATCCCCGAAATTATGGGGCGACCCGGGGGATTTAATTGGTTTTTGTGGATCTTTGGTAAATAATATATTGTAGCAATCCTAGGGTGTTCATTCCACAATTAACCAAATTCCTCATCACTGAGGACCCCTGTTTTACAACCTGTATTGAGTAAATCTAGTAACGAAGTTTGATAATATTTCGTAGGGTCCTTTTTTAGCTTGGAATATGAAGAAGGATCAGAGAGTAATCTATACATTTCAGTCTCGTAATCGGTCCGATTTAAAATGACCAATCCTCCCCCTTTATCGGCTTGTTTGATAACTAAAGCCGCATTCCCCTTTAAATTATCTAATGATAATTGTTCTAATCTAGTTAAATTTGGGGCTAAATTCCCCTTTTCTTTAATTTTATCAAAATCTTTTTTTACCAGTTGAGCAAATAAATCCAAATGTGTGCCTCGTGACTCAACAGGGTAAAAAGTAGATCTTTTTTTCAGCCCAGAGACATTAGGGTTTCTTTGACTTTCATAATTTTTTAAGGGAGCTGTTGACTTATTACCTTGTCTAATAAAATGTCTTTTTAATGTCATTTTACGTATATACAGATTAAGATCCATGTATAAATTAAATTTATTAACACCTGCTGAGGGCGCAAAAGATAACTCTCTCTGTAATACATCTATGTCTGTATCATTGAGTTCCACATCTGAAAGATTGAAAATACCTACTTTCTTTTTCACTAATGGGACTGCATCAGTGCTTTTTTGTGAGGTGCCCTGTCCTCCTCTCTTCCCTCTTCGTCTCTGTTTCTTTTCCCCCACGTTCTTAAAGGCAATTGATTTGGGACCCCGTCTTGTTGTTGTCTCATATATTCTCTTCGTTTCCCTAAAAAAGAGCCCTGTCTTGGGGAAAAAACCTCACCCTGCAATTGGTGGAGAGTATCAAATCTATTGTTGGTGGTATACTTGGGAACTTCTGACCACTCGGTTTGTGGTCTCCATGGTCTATCTCTCCCTACTCTTTGCCAGCGCTGAGTATTTCTCTTGCGCTGTGGTTTGGGTCTAAATTGTTCGGTGGCTTGTCTTCCCCTTCTATCGTTCGTATAACCCTGATATTGAGCGTGCTCTCGAAAATTTGATTGATTGATCTCTCTGTCTAGAAGGATCCCTAAATCTAAAGGTCGGTCTTTGCCTCTGTTGAAATCTCTGCTTCTTCGCTGGCTCATTGTCCCATTTTACCTGAGACCAATTTCTCACCTGACCTAATTCGTAATCAGTCTTGTCTCTAATGAATTTTTTCCTTTTAGTCTGTATTATATCCCCCTCAATTTTGGCTATTTTTTGTTCCATATATTCTGAAAATTCCTTGAATTCAACCTCATCCCCTTTTGTATCAAATTGTTTTTCAACAGATGCCAAGTCTTTCTCTACGTTATATGTTCCCAAGTTAGAAACTTATGTGAAAGATTCCACACATATATTACAGTTGCTAGAAAATTTTGTTTGGTGTGATGATTATAAGTGGGCAACCATTGATGTCACTTCATTATATACTTCGATTCCACATGAGAAAGGTCTGTTGCACCTAGAGATGGTATTGAAAAGAGATAATGAGATGACCATGCCGAGGGTCCAGTTTCTTCTAGATTGTGTTAGTTTTATTTTCAAACATAATTATTTCACTTTTTTGGACGAATATTTCGTACAAGTGTGTGGGGTAGCTATGGGGACGATTTGTGCCCCTAGTGTCGCTAATCTATACATGGGTGAGTGGGAAAAAGGAAATGTATTAGCTAATAATCCTTATTCTGATAAGGTCATGCTGTTTAAACACTATATTGATGACGTGCTAGTCATTTGGCGTGGAACAGAAGATGAATTTAATGGGTTCATGCAATATTTGAATATAAATGAATTTAATTTATGTTTTACATCGAATTTTCAGAAAGAACGAATAGAGTTCTTAGATCTAGTCCTTAACACCAGTGATTATGCGTCCAATAAATCAATAGAGACTTATACTTTTTTCAAAGAGGTTGATAGTAATAATTATTTAGATTATAAGAGCTGTCATTTGAAGAAGTGGAAGAGCAATTTGCCTTTTTCCCAACTGATACGATTAAGGAGAAATTGCACCTCAGTAGCCAAATTTGAGGAACAAGCTTTAGAATATAAACGGCGTTTTTTAGAGAAAGGTTATCCTCTAAGTCTGATTGAAGGAGCTATCAAAAAAGCAAGTACATTGGAGAGAAAGGAATTAATTAAATATAAGAAACATGAAGTTCAGAGCCGAGCTGAGACGGATACTATGTTCTGTCCTTTCGTGACGCAATTTAACTCATCAAATCATGAAATACAGACCAGTCTCAAACGTAACTGGCATATATTGCAAATGGATTCTGTCTTATCTAAACACTTACCAGTCAGACCTGATATGGTTTTTAGACGAGCTAAAACCCTTAAAACTTATCTAGCTCCAAGTTTTTTACCTGCTTTGGAGAGAAAAGAGATTAGCACCCCAAATTGTTTATCATTGAACAAAGTAAAAGGATTCTATGTTTGTGGAAAGTGCAAAGTGTGCCAGTATGGGTTAAAGGGCACTAAAACTTTTAGTAGTAAAAATTCGGACAAAAAATTCAAAATTAATAGTTTTATTAATTGTAATTCCACTTTCATTATATATCTGCTTGAATGTGGGTGCGGGATGAGATATGTCGGTAAGACTAAGAGGGTGTTAAAACTTCGAATTTTAGAACACTTGAGAAATATCAAGAATAATGTGGAAAATCATAGTGTTCCCCGCCACTTTAAACAGCATCATTCCAGTGACCCTGTCTCATTAAAATTCATAGGTTTAGAACATATAGCCTCTGACAAGCGTGGGGGAGATAGAGAAAATACCCTTAATAAAAGGGAAACATTTTGGATAGTTACATTAGATACTCTGTATCCAAACGGGTTAAACGAGGGATATGAACTGACCCCGTTTCTAAAATAGGAATCTGAGATCGGATTTCAACACTATATAATATTCTGTTTATTGATTTAAAAGCTCATTATGCTTGTAAGATTGACTGTTGGCAGGGAGGATCTCTGCATATTAATTGTATTACATATATTCCTTCTATCCCCCACTTTTTAGTGTTACTTTTTAGTGTTGGTTTTCATTGTTTGTACGGAAACAGTCTGGGTCCGTTTTTCCTATTGTTTTCTCCCATTTCTTGATAAGCTGATTGCACAAATAAGCGCTGGTTCTTTAATATAATGAAAGGTCCGTACACCTGTTCACTAAACCCGCACACGTCAGGACCGGGCGCCGCCCGACAGGTTAATGACGGGGCTAATGCGACGGGCTCTTAGTTATAAAAAACGGGAGTAACGTGACGGGATGAAAGCCACAGGCGACGTGAGCACTGAGGATTGATAAAACCGCTGAGAACAACAAAAAGGTAACCGTCAGTTTAATATAAGGAGTCCGTCGAACGGACGACGGGCGGATATATATTGCTATGCCATTTATACATGTGAGCCGTATGTAATTCCTTGTAAGCATATATAAATGTGCTTAATGGTTAGCTGAGTGGTTTTGTTTGCTAACATCATTGACAGCGATGTGCTCATTTAGATTTTCATTTAAATAATTGAAGGTCTTTGTTATATATATATATATATTTTATATATTTTTTATATTTTATATATATTTTTTATTATTATGTTTTAGTTGATGCCTTGATGAACTTCTTTTGCCATAAATATAAAAAAAATTTTTTTTGTGGAATTATAGTATTTACTATTCCGAATTATATGTACTAGAGAAATGTCGACATTGTATTCTCTGTAATACTGTAATTCATTTGAATGTAACCTGTATGGGTCAATTAGAACAATGATATGTGTTTTTAATAATGCCTTTATGACTTCAGACCAGGCCTACTGACGAAGTCGAATGACGAAACGCGTATGGGCGTGGTCTGACATTTGGATTTGAAATTAAAGAATGCTGCTTTGCACAGTGGGGTAAATCTTATGCCGGTTATACGAGCGGTGGTTTGACCGCCTTTTATGGTACGGGTTTTACTTGTTACCAATTTGGATTTTTTAAAAATAAAATTCCTTTACTCTTTTAATGCACTATTGGCGCTCCCTGCTTCTTCAATTTTTTTTGGCAGTGTTTATAATATGTTAACCTTAGGTTCAGTTATGTGGTGAAGGACTGGTTTTTCCGATTAAATTCACTATAAGCAATTTGAATTGTTCATGGACCACCAAACTACAGCACCACTGCAAGGCCTTCCCTATCCCCCCCTTCTCACCTTTCCCAAGGAACCCCAGGGTCTCACGGCCCCCTGTATGGAAACTACTGCCATAAAATAAACTTATTTTTATAACTACATGTAATACACCTTAGATCTCAGTTCCTTTAAGGTTTTATATCCTTGTATACAGTAAACTACACATATTTGAAAATCCTACACCAGGCACAAGTAATAATTCAGATGCGTTGTTGACCGGCGGCCGGGATCCTGGTGGTCAGCATACCGATGACGGGATCCTGACTGCCAGAATGCCGGGAGATGGGCAAGCAAAATGAAGCCCCTTGCTGTGGGCTTCACGCTGCAAGCTTGGTGGCTTGCTGCCCTTGCCACAGGTTCTGAGCCGGATTAAGGGGGGGACTCCGGGGGTTAGTACCCCTGGGCCCCTCAGTCTGAGAGGGCCCCCCTGCCACCAGCCACAGATCGGATCTCTGTTATAGATCCGATCCGCAGCTATGAGATTCCCTGCAGGCACTGATTGCCGTCACTCCCACCGGCGCCGCAGACCTTTGCTGGGTTGCTAGGTGACGGCTCAGCTAACCAAGGGGCTGTACAGCTGCAGCCTGCGTCTCCTTTACTGGCTGGAGCGCAGGCTGAAGTGGAAACGGAGCAACCTGTGGACTCGTGGAGCAGGGAAGATGTGCTCCGAGGAGAGCAGAGGATCTCTCCCTCTGCTCCTGTACTGTGTCTCTCGCAGCCAGTCTTTATCAGCAGTAAGACAGGCTGCATTGAATTTTTTCTTTGCTGTTAAGAATTAAATTTGAGTTAAGGCTCTGGGTCATATATATGCATGTATTATTATTATTTTTTTTATGGTTTTAATTTTAGACCTGAGAGGGCCCCCGTCTTAAGTACCCCGGGCCCTCCGAAGTCTTAATCCGCCTCTGCACAGGTTCTATTCCCTCTCTATGGGTGTCATGGACACCAACTAGTGGGAATAGTCCTTGGCCCCACTGACTGCATTCGGTGGCCGGGATCCCGGTGGTGGTAAGCTGACCACCGGGATGGTGACTACATCCCATTTAGATGACTATGTGGGAGTTTTAGCATTATTATCCTATTTGTATATAAAAAGTGTTGAAAGGGGAGAGCGCTACTGCGCAGATTCCATACTGTTCCTTCAGGAAGGCTTCACTCCCTGTACCAAAATGGCTGCTGACCTAAATCCTGCACATAAATGCGGCGGCATCTTGTCAATGTCTTAGAGCATCACAGTGGGAGACAGTAGTTTTTCACTTAACTCCTCAGAGACCTGAGATTATCAGAGATCCACAACACTTCCAGTGATCCTGCCGAATAACACCCCTCTCATCTCAGCCTCCGCTCAGTGAGAACCAGTGTGTAACAGTGATTAAGTGGGGTTCATAGAAATATTTTATGCAATTCACAGTATGAGCTTACCATCTTCAGAGTGTTGGAGAATTATTATACATTTTTATTTTTTGGTCAGAGAATTTTTTTTTTTTATTTTATAATGTAACTGGACCCTGTATTGTTATTTTCCCCTCAGCTCACTTTAAAATAGATATAAAGGAGAAAGATATCTAAAAGCAATTATAGAGTAAGACCATTTTCCTTACTGTGTAAGCTGCAAACTAGGTGTCCTGTTAGTTGCTTTTCAGTTTACCTTTGTATGCCTTACTGCCATGTTTTACTTATAGCACAGTGTAATCTATGTAGTGGACCCAAAATGGCTGCCTCACATGGTACTCTCTTGTGTAGAATAAACAATGCATGGTTTTAAACTCTCCTAATATATTTGTCTCCCTAAGTATGTGTCATTTCTTAACCTTTTGAGAGAATTTATTTATTAAGACAACTTCAAGCAAAATGTATTTAAAAAATAAATGTCTATTTTTATTTTAAGCAAAATGTAGCCTATTTTTGTTCTACTACTACTACTACTACTACTACTACTACTACTACTACTACTACTACTACTACTTCTTCTTCTTCTTCTTCTCCTTTTTCTTCTTCTTCTTCTTCTCCTTCTTCTTCTTTGTCTTCCTCTTCTTCTTTAAAAACACCACACCGTCTTTAAGAAAAAAGTTTATTAGTCAGGGTCTTCACCTGGGGGCGGCAGCCTTTAAGTTCTTTAGCATGGCTGCCGCCTTCCCAGGGCTTCCAGCTTCTTCACCTGGTGGGCGGCGGCTGTTAAGCTCTTTTGCATAGCACTTGGAGAACCACAATTGCCAGCATGTCCGGACATAAAGGGCCCCCTGGCACCTGTAAAGAAAATATTAAAATAAAAACACCACACCGTCTTTAATTTTTTTTTTATTAGTCAGGGTCTTCACCTGGGGACGGCGGCATTTAAGCACTTTTGCATGGCCACTGCCTCTCCAGGGCTTCCGCCGTCTTCACCTGGGGGGCCGCCGCCTCCCCAGGGCTTCCGTCGTCTTTCTCCGGCATCTTCACCTGGGAGGCAGCGGCCTTTAAGCTCTTTTGCATGGCTGCCGCCTTCCCGGGGCTTCCAGCGTCTTCACCTGGTGGATGGTGGCTGTTAAGCTTTTTGCATAGCACTTGGAGAACCACAAGTGCCAGCATGTCCGGACATAAAGGGCCCACTGGCACCTGTAGTCCACCTGTAAAAAAAATATTAAAATAAAAACACCACTCCGTCTTTAAAAAAAAGTTTATTAGTCAGGGTCTTCACCTGGGGGCGGCGGCCTTTAAGCTTTTTTGCATGGCTGCCGCCTCTCCAGGGCTTCCGACGCCTTCACCTGGGGGGCCGCCGCCTCCCCAGGGCTTCCAGCGTCTTCACCGGGGAGGCAGCAGCCTTTCAGCTCTTTTGCATGGCTGCCGCCTTCCCAGGGCTTCCAGCGTCTTCACCTGGTGGGCGGCAGCCGTTAAGCTCTTTTGCATAGCACTTGGAGAACCACAAGTGCCAGCATGTCCGGACATAAGGGGCCCGCTGGCACCTGTAGTCCACCTGTAAAGAAAATATTAAAATAAAAACACCACACCATCTTTAAAAAAAAGTTTATTATTCAGGGTCTTCACCTGGGGGCGGCGGCCTTTAAGCTCGTTTGCATGGCTACAGCCCATCCAGGACTTCCAGCGTCTTCTTTCTTAAGGAGCTCTTCCGCCGTCGGACTGACGCCGATGCCTCGTGCTGACTCATATAAGTCTGCCGGAGGGGCCGGGGTGATGACGCAGTGAGCCGTGATTGGCTCGTGGTTGCCATCTTGAATTTAAAAAATTACGCTGAGGTGCCATTTTTGAAATTGGTACTGCTCCGCTGCCAAACTCTGCAGAATGGCAGTGCCACTAATACTCTCACTGCCACCAATGCCCACACCTCCGCGCAACCATATAGTGATGGCAGCGGATCCAGTGACGGATCCTCTGGCCAATCACTGTGGCCTCACTGACAGGGGTGTGCTTTCATGGGTTGAAAGCACGTCCCTGTATGAAAGCAGCATGTGTCATAAGTATCTTCTTTATATTATTTTAATCATTAATGACAGGGGAGGCACTGCCTCCCATTCCTACCCTGACTGCACGTCCCTGGTTTGCCCAGACCACCCGCCCTCCAACTAACCTTGCCTAACCCAGTCTTCCCATCTGTCACCTCAAATCTGATATCTTGACCTATTTACCCGGCAGGAGAAAAACGCACCTATACGTCAATGGTTAGAGAGTGAAAAAAGAGAGCAAGAAATGAGTGGGGCATGGAGAGCCCACCGGGGGAATGCAGAAGTAAAGGCCCATGCTTAGGGGTGTGGCCTGCTGCCACAGAGGCTTGGCTAACATGGTATAGGGCCCATGATAAATATATATAGTAAATACTGCTAGTACATGCATGATAATGTACCAGATTAATAACTGCAATGCACTGTAGATAATATGTATAATGTACAATTCAAGTGCACAGACGGGACCTGATCCATAGACGAGGAGGTGGGCCCCCAGACAGTAGGGCCCACCGGTGGTTTCCCCTGTACCCCTATGGGTTATGACTGTCCCCCTCCCCCCACACTCCCTGAGTGGGAATGAGGGGGGAGGGGGACAGTCATAACCACCATAGCATTCATTTCTGACGCTAACAGGAAATACAACTGTACAAATGTAGCTATTCTCGTTGTGGCTACATCTTAAGGCGATTGCGCCTTGCTAGTCGTGACCGCACCGCGTACATCTGGACATCTAAGACATGTGTGTGCCCCATTCACATGGATGGGGGCGGAAAATGCCGCAACTCGACATAGCTAGGCACAGGTGCGCATTGCTGCGTCGAGGGTGCACGTTTCCCTCAGATGTAGCCATGATCAGCATGGCTACATCTGTATATAGTATTGGATAAAAACAAAGGTAATGATTAAAGCACAATTTAATTCTCTTACATCTCTACATATTAATAAAAATGGATCAGCGTGCAACACTGGCACACTGGGATTTAGGCAGGCAGAGAGAGAGAGAGTAAAGCACCCTTCATATATCTCCAATGGCCCATTTGCAGCTGCTTGTGGATGTTAAGTAATGGCACTGTCCCAGTAGGTGTGAGATTTTGTTTTTATCCAATACTATGCTATCCCCAAGGTCTTAAGTCATATATTATAATAGTCATGTTAAACGTCTGCCGACGATTCAAAATAAGCTGCTCTTATCTTTGTCCAGTCACTAACCTTCTACCAGTGTGCTATGCCGTGCCAGGCCTCTGAAAGCATATGCAAGAGACAGCAACAGCATAGCCCTGACATAGGCAGTTTCCATTATGACATCACAGCATGACCTCACACAACCCACCAGACCGGCTAAGACTGGTTATTTCTGGTTTGAGGCCCTTGTCTTTTACATGACTGACCTAAGGGAAATGTGACTTAAAATTATTACATGAGAAAAATTTTATTACTGCCATTTGCCGGCAGTTTTTCTCACTTAGGTGGTCATTCCGAGTTGTTCGCTCGTTGCCGATTTTCGTTATTTTGCGATTTTCCGCTTACTGCGCATGCGCAATGTAAATTTGCTATGCAGTTAGGTATTTTACTCACGGCATTACGAGGTTTTTTCTTCGTTCTGGTGATCGTAATGTGATTGACAGGAAGTGGGTGTTTCTGGGCGGAAACTGGCCGTTTTGTGGGTGTGTTGGAAAAAACGCTACCGTTTCTGGGAAAAACGCGGGAGTGGCTGGAGAAACGGGGGAGTGTCTGGGCCAATGCTGGGTGTGTTTGTGACGTCAAACCAGGAACGAAACTGACTGAAATGATTGCAATGGCTAAGTCCGGAGCTACTCAGGAACTGCTAAGAAAGGTCTATTCGCAATATTGCGAATCCGTCGGTCGCAATTTTGAGAAGCTAAGATTCACACCCAGTAGGCGGCGACTTAGCGTGTGCAAAGCTGCTAAAAGCAGCTTGCGAGCGAACAACTCGGAATGAGGGCCTTAGTGGCATCTAATCTTGTGATGTATATTTTATATTTTACAAATAGAGCCTGATTAAGGTTGGATCGCAATCGCAATAAGCGATCCAACGGTAAAAATTGCTAAGAGGATGCGGGATCCTGCGCAGGGCCCATCCTGCGCATGCGCCTGCATTTTCTACGGCGCCCCACAGAAAATGCGATTGCTTCTGCCTGTCTATGAGGCAGAGATGGTCACGGGGGGGGGGGGAGGCAACGCTCCATTTCAAAGACGGAGATGGAGTATTGCGGGGACGAGACTTCAAAACAGGGGCGGCAACGGAGAAACAGGGGGCGTAGTCGGTGCAGCTGCATGACATCACACGCAGCCAATGCTATCACAAAAATGGCTGTGGGTCTCATGCGGGCGCCTAACATGTGGGGCATACTAGCCCTGTGCTGGGCGTCCCCCCGCATGTCAGAGAATCTGATCATAAATGTGCTAAATTTAGCACATCTAGGATCAGGTCTGAATCACCCCCATGGAACAAAAAAAAAGGCCCAAATTATGTGATTTTAGTTTTGTTTGTCAATTTTTGAAAACAAAAAAACAAAACCAGTCACGGCAGTTTGGCAAAAACCAAATACAAAGCCGGATGACGAATCAGGGCCAATTGCAAATCCAGCAAAAATGGTCCTGTGCACATCTCTAGTAATATTCTAATACCACATTGAGTTTGCTAGCATTGTATGCCTAGGGATGTGCTGATATGAGACATTCCCTTTAACTCCTGTTTTATTGAGTTTAATAAATTATTCCTGTAGTTTAGCTGGTCATTCAAAACTTGGGATCAGTGCTACCATATGGTCCCTACTGGTCTGCACATGTGCACTGATGTTGCTTGCTAACTGGTAGCTGCATTAGAAGTTGTTGCATTCCACAGGAGTAGCTAGCTGCTTATATCCAGTTTTGCGTTCCACATGGCACAACTCGGGAGCACCAGTGCCACATTTTACCTATAGTACCCTGAGGTTACCGGCAGAGAGGTGCATCTCTGCCTGACCGATTACGTGACTTAAGTGTTGAACAGTGTATTGTTGCTATAGGATGTGATACCACTACCAGGCAGGCCATGTGGTCCAAATTAAACTACTGTACATGTAGTTTGCTGTCTTTTTGTACATTATTCTGTTGGTATAAACATACTTGCCTACTCTCCCTCATTCTGCAGGAGACTCCCTGAAATAGAAGAAATCTCCCAAACTCCCTGAATAGTCCAGCAATCTCACTGATTGCCCCTTAACCCCTGATGGGGGGTAAGGTAGAGAATAGAATAACAGTTGGTAAGAGTAATTCTAGAAAGGCACTTGTAAATAATGGTAAGTTACCATTAAAGCAAAAGGGCAAAGGAAATATTAACATAAAATGTCTGCTTGCGAAAGCAAGAAGCCTATCAGGTAAAATGGGGGAATTGGAATGGCATGTATCAAAAAATCAGTATGATATTATAGGCATTACGGAAACATGGTGGGACGACTCTCACGACTAGGTTACTAATTTGGAGGGATATTCACTTCTCAGGAGGGACAGGGCTACCAAAAGGGGAGGAGGGGTTTGTCTCTATGTAAAACCATCTCTAAAACCAAACTTAATATATGTTATTTACGAGGGGACTGGTGATAATGTGGAATCACTATGGGTTGAGATCACTAGTGGGGGCACTGAAATAAAGAAACTAGTCATTGGCACATGCTACAAGCAACCAGATATTAGCATACCTGACGAGGAACTGCTCTCACAGCAAATTGAAAAAGCTGCTGGAATGGGGGACATCCTAGTGTTAGGGGATTTTTAACTATCCGGGTATAAACTGGAGTAACGATTCATGTGTAAAAATTAGGAGCAGCAGGATTCTAAACACATTAAAGGATCAATACTTGTCTCAATTAGTCGAGGACCCAACCAGAGGTTATAATGTTCTGGACCAAGTTATTACCAATAATGTGGACATTATATCAAACATTACAGTTGGGGAGACCTTGGGAAACAGTGATCACTATATGATCACATTCAGCATCAGTTTCAAGAAACATAGCTATAAGGAATCAACAAAAACATTCAACTTTAGAAAAGCTAACTTCAATATGCTAAACGACATTGACTGGGAAGTTTTGTTTCATAGTAAAGACACATCGGAAATGTGGGATGCTTTAAAAGGGTTGCTTGATAGCAATATTCACAAATTCATACCCTTGGGCAGTAAATGCAAGAGTAATAGACTCAAATCAATGTGGCTTAATAAGGATGTCAAAGAAGCAATGGCTAAAAAGAGGTGTTCTTTTAAAGCATTTAAAACTAATGGAGGGGAGGAGTCATTCCAGTATTACGAAGAATGCAATAAAAGATGCAAAAAAGTAATAAGGGCAGCTACAATTGTAAACGAAAAACAAATTGCTATAGAGAATAAAGCCAATTCCAAAGAGTTTTATAAATACATAAACATTAAAGGGTTAAAAAAATAGAACATAGGCCCATTAAAAGATGAACTGCGAGCCTTGGAAACAATGTCAAAATAAAAGCGGATATACTGAACAGCTTTTTTTCACCAGGGAGGATCAGACGGTGTTAGTAGTGCATAACGACAGTGAAGGTAATGATTCTTGGCTAGATGCTTGTTTAAGTGAGGAAATAGTCCTGGAGAGACTAAGCAACATAAAGATTAATAAATCACCGGGACCAAATGGTTTTCATACGAGGGTTATTATGGAGCTTAAGGCACAGCTTGCAAGACCCTTATACTTGATTTTCTATAGTTCCATTAAATCGGGTATGGTACCGATGGATTGGCGTATAGCTGAGGTAGTGCCATTATTTAAAAAGGGTTCTAAAAATCATCCTGGGTACTATAGACCAGTTAGTTTAACCTCTATAGTGGGTAAAATATTGGAAGGAATTTTGAGGGATAGCATAGAGGATTATCTGCGGAATACTAAGTTTATGAGCAGGAGTTACCATGGGTTTGTGAGCGACAGATCATGTCAAACTAACTTAATTAGCTTCTACGACGAAGTGAGCGATAATCTTAACTAGGGAAAAGTAGTGGATGTGGTCTATTTAGATTTTGCAAAAGCCTTCAATACAGTGCCTCACAAGAGACTGATCATCAAATTAAGGGAACTTGGCCTAGGATACACTATTTGTACATGGATAGGTAATTGGCTGGATAACAGGGTACAACGAGTAGTGGTCAATGAGATGTTCTCCAGCTGGGCAATAGTAGTCAGCGGTATACCACAAGGGTCCATATTTGGTCCGCTACTGTTCAATATATGTATTAATGACCTAGGAATAGGCCTGGTAAGCATAGTATCAATCTTTGCAGATGATACTAAACTGTGTAAGGTAATTAATTCAGAAATAGATGTGGAGTCTCTACAGAATGACTTATTTAAACTTGAATTCTGGGTGTCTAAATGGGGAATGAGGTTCAATATTGAAAAATGCAAAGCTATGCATTTTGGGATTAAAAACAAACTTGCATCCTATTCACTTAATGGGGAAAATATAGGGGTATCAGTAGTGGAAAAAGATTTGGGGGTCCTCATAGATAATACACTCAATAGCAGTACACAGTGTCAAAATGCAGTGAAGAAGACAAGTAAAGTCCTTGCTTGCATAAAACGGGGTATTGAGACCAGGGACGAGCATGTAATCATGCCGCTGTACAAATCATTGCTACGTCCGCACCTGGAATATTGTGTTCAGTTTTTGGCACCATATTATAAAAAAGATATTGGAGAACTCGAAAGAGTTCAAAGGCGTGCTACTAAACTGATTAAAGGGTTAGAGACACTGGAGTACGAGGAAAGGCTAACTATGTTAAATATGTATACTCTAGAAAAGAGGCGTCTAAGAGGAGATATTATTAATATCTTCAAATATGTAAAGGTTCATTACAAGGAGTTAGCAGGGGATTTGTTTATTAATAGAACTCTGTATAGGACACATGGACACTCACTGAGGTTAGAGGAGAGAAAATTCCATACAAAACGTAGGAAGGGGTTCTTCAGGGCAATAAAGATTTGGAACTCCCTGCCGGAGAAGGTAATAATGGCGGACTCTGTAAATGCATTCAAAATCAGATTGGACAGCTTTCTAGCTGAAAACAGTATAACCTGGGCAGAGTCAAGGTCTGCAGAAGCATGACCGGAACACCAACTGTCAGTGCAGTGCTATATGCTGGAAGTCCAACTGCACTAAGTGAGTGTAATAATTCCACTCATACTGTATAGTCATTTTGGACAGGTTGGTATTGGGTGATCGGTGGTTGGGAGACTGGCGGTCACCATACCGACGCCGGGATTCCGTCTGTCAGATGGCCAGCAGGGGGGATTTCGGCCAGCACAACAAATACCCTTGCGGGCTCGTTGCGCTTGCCACAGGTTCTATCCCACTCTATGGGAATAGTCCCTGTTGCTCGGCATGCCAACTGGCGGGCTAGTCAGTGTTCATGATGCCAGCGCTGGTATTGTAACCGCATCCTTTTTGGACTTGAGGAGCCTGCACACTGCAAGCATCTGGTTGTTCATTTATTGTTCCTCTCCCTGATGTTAGATTGAGACCATACATACCTCAATCCTTTTCTAGGTCACTAAGCTATACAACAGTGAAAATGTGATATAAATTCATACAGTAGTTGTTGTGTGATGCCAGAACGTACAGACACAGTCTAAATTTCACTTTTATTTTGTCTCCATGGTCCATAAACAGTCCCTAGAAGTATAATTCGCAATAAAAAAATGTCTATGTACAGACACAACCCTTACAGTTTTATTATATGTATATATTTTTATTGTAGGGTGTCCCTATTTATCTTTGGCTATGTAAGGCTTTGTGTGAACCCAATTTCCACTGTTGTTATGTTGTTTATTACTGTTCCAGTGTTTCAATGATAACCTCATTTAAGGACAAAACGATGAAAACTAGTGTGCCCTGAGCAGGGGTGTATTCAGTAGAGATGAGCGCCTGAAATTTTTCGGGTTTTGTGTTTTGGTTTTGGGTTCGGTTCCGCGGCCGTGTTTTGGGTTCGAACGCGTTTTGGCAAAACCTCACCGAATTTTTTTTGTCGGATTCGGGTGTGTTTTGGATTCGGGTGTTTTTTTCAAAAAACACTAAAAAACAGCTTAAATCATAGAATTTGGGGGTCATTTTGATCCCAAAGTATTATTAACCTCAAAAACCATAATTTACACTCATTTTCAGTCTATTCTGAATACCTCACACCTCACAATATTATTTTTAGTCCTAAAATTTGCACCGAGGTCGCTGTGTGAGTAAGATAAGCGACCCTAGTGGCCGACACAAACACCGGGCCCATCTAGGAGTGGCACTGCAGTGTCACGCAGGATGTCCCTTCCAAAAAACCCTCCCCAAACAGCACATGACGCAAAGAAAAAAAGAGGCGCAATGAGGTAGCTGTGTGAGTAAGATTAGCGACCCTAGTGGCCGACACAAACACCGGGCCCATCTAGGAGTGGCACTGCAGTGTCACGCAGGATGGCCCTTCCAAAAAACCCTCCCCAAACAGCACATGACGCAAAGAAAAAAAGAGGCGCAATGAGGTAGCTGTGTGAGTAAGATTAGCGACCCTAGTGGCCGACACAAACACCGGGCCCATCTAGGAGTGGCACTGCAGTGTCACGCAGGATGTCCCTTCCAAAAAACCCTCCCCAAACAGCACATGACGCAAAGAAAAAAAGAGGCGCAATGAGGTAGCTGTGTGAGTAAGATTAGCGACCCTAGTGGCCGACACAAACACCGGGCCCATCTAGGAGTGGCACTGCAGTGTCACGCAGGATGTCCCTTCCAAAAAACCCTCCCCAAACAGCACATGACGCAAAGAAAAAAAGAGGCGCAATGAGGTAGCTGACTGTGTGAGTAAGATTAGCGACCCTAGTGGCCGACACAAACACCGGGCCCATCTAGGAGTGGCACTGCAGTGTCACGCAGGATGTCCCTTCCAAAAAACCCTCCCCAATCAGCACATGATGCAAAGAAAAAGAAAAGAAAAAAGAGGTGCAAGATGGAATTGTCCTTGGGCCCTCCCACCCACCCTTATGTTGTATAAACAAAACAGGACATGCACACTTTAACCAACCCATCATTTCAGTGACAGGGTCTGCCACACGACTGTGACTGATATGACGGGTTGGTTTGGACCCCCCCCAAAAAAGAAGCAATTAATCTCTCCTTGCACAAACTGGCTCTACAGAGGCAAGATGTCCACCTCATCTTCACCCTCCGATATATCACCGTGTACATCCCCCTCCTCACAGATTATCAATTCGTCCCCACTGGAATCCACCATCTCAGCTCCCTGTGTACTTTGTGGAGGCAATTGCTGCTGGTCAATGTCTCCGCGGAGGAATTGATTATAATTCATTTTAATGAACATCATCTTCTCCACATTTTCTGGATGTAACCTCGTACGCCGATTGCTGACAAGGTGAGCGGCGGCACTAAACACTCTTTCGGAGTACACACTTGTGGGAGGGCAACTTAGGTAGAATAAAGCCAGTTTGTGCAAGGGCCTCCAAATTGCCTCTTTTTCCTGCCAGTATAAGTACGGACTGTGTGACGTGCCTACTTGGATGCGGTCACTCATATAATCCTCCACCATTCTATCAATGTTGAGAGAATCATATGCAGTGACAGTAGACGACATGTCCGTAATCGTTGTCAGGTCCTTCAGTCCGGACCAGATGTCAGCATCAGCAGTCGCTCCAGACTGCCCTGCATCACCGCCAGCGGGTGGGCTCGGAATTCTGAGCCTTTTCCTCGCACCCCCAGTTGCGGGAGAATGTGAAGGAGGAGATGTTGACAGGTCGCGTTCCGCTTGACTTGACAATTTTGTCACCAGCAGGTCTTTCAACCCCAGCAGACTTGTGTCTGCCGGAAAGAGAGATCCAAGGTAGGCTTTAAATCTAGGATCGAGCACGGTGGCCAAAATGTAGTGCTCTGATTTCAACAGATTGACCACCCGTGAATCCTTGTTAAGCGAATTAAGGGCTGCATCCACAAGTCCCACATGCCTAGCGGAATCGCTCCCTTTTAGCTCCTTCTTCAATGCCTCCAGCTTCTTCTGCAAAAGCCTGATGAGGGGAATGACCTGACTCAGGCTGGCAGTGTCTGAACTGACTTCACGTGTGGCAAGTTCAAAGGGCATCAGAACCTTGCACAACGTTGAAATCATTCTCCACTGCACTTGAGACAGGTGCATTCCACCTCCTATATCGTGCTCAATTGTATAGGCTTGAATGGCCTTTTGCTGCTCCTCCAACCTCTGAAGCATATAGAGGGTTGAATTCCACCTCGTTACCACTTCTTGCTTCAGATGATGGCAGGGCAGGTTCAGTAGTTTTTGGTGGTGCTCCAGTCTTCTGTACGTGGTGCCTGTACGCCGAAAGTGTCCCGCAATTCTTCTGGCCACCGACAGCATCTCTTGCACGCCCCTGTCGTTTTTTAAAAAATTCTGCACCACCAAATTCAAGGTATGTGCAAAACATGGGACGTGCTGGAATTTGCCCATATTTAATGCACACACAATATTGCTGGCGTTGTCCGATGCCACAAATCCACAGGAGAGTCCAATTGGGGTAAGCCATTCCGCGATGATCTTCCTCAGTTGCCGTAAGAGGTTTTCAGCTGTGTGCGTATTCTGGAAAGCGGTGATACAAAGCGTAGCCTGCCTAGGAAAGAGTTGGCGTTTGCGAGATGCTGCTACTGGTGCCGCCGCTGCTGTTCTTGCGGCGGGAGTCCATACATCTACCCAGTGGGCTGTCACAGTCATATAGTCCTGACCCTGCCCTGCTCCACTTGTCCACATGTCCGTGGTTAAGTGGACATTGGGTACAACTGCATTTTTTAGGACACTGGTGAGTCTTTTTCTGACGTCCGTGTACATTCTCGGTATCGCCTGCCTAGAGAAGTGGAACCTAGATGGTATTTGGTAACGGGGGCACACTGCCTCAATAAATTGTCTAGTTCCCTGTGAACTAACGGCGGATACCGGACGCACGTCTAACACCAACATAGTTGTCAAGGCCTCAGTTATCCGCTTTGCAGTAGGATGACTGCTGTGATATTTCATCTTCCTCGCAAAGGACTGTTGAACAGTCAATTGCTTACTGGAAGTAGTACAAGTGGGCTTACGACTTCCCCTCTGGGATGACCATCGACTCCCAGCGGCAACAACAGCAGCGCCAGCAGCAGTAGGCGTTACACGCAAGGATGCATCGGAGGAATCCCAGGCAGGAGAGGACTCGTCAGAATTGCCAGTGACATGGCCTGCAGGACTATTGGCATTCCTGGGGAAGGAGGAAATTGACACTGAGGGAGTTGGTGGGGTGGTTTGCGTGAGCTTGGTTACAAGAGGAAGGGATTTACTGGTCAGTGGACTGCTTCCGCTGTCACCCAAAGTTTTTGAACTTGTCACTGACTTATTATGAATGCGCTGCAGGTGACGTATAAGGGAGGATGTTCCGAGGTGGTTAACGTCCTTACCCCTACTTATTACAGCTTGACAAAGGGAACACACGGCTTGACACCTGTTGTCCGCATTTCTGGTGAAATACCTCCACACCGAAGAGCTGATTTTTTTGGTATTTTCACCTGGCATGTCAACGGCCATATTCCTCCCACGGACAACAGGTGTCTCCCCGGGTGCCTGACTTAAACAAACCACCTCACCATCAGAATCCTCCTGGTCAATTTCCTCCCCAGCGCCAGCAACACCCATATCCTCCTCATCCTGGTGTACTTCAACACTGACATCTTCAATCTGACTATCAGGAACTGGACTGCGGGTGCTCCTTCCAGCACTTGCAGGGGGCGTGCAAATGGTGGAAGGCGCATGCTCTTCACGTCCAGTGTTGGGAAGGTCAGGCATCGCAACCGACACAATTGGACTCTCCTTGTGGATTTGGGATTTCGAAGAATGCACAGTTCTTTGCTGTGCTGCTTTTGCCAGCTTGAGTCTTTTCATTTTTCTAGCGAGAGGCTGAGTGCTTCCATCCTCATGTGAAGCTGAACCACTAGCCATGAACATAGGCCAGGGCCTCAGCCGTTCCTTGCCACTCCGTGTGGTAAATGGCATATTGGCAAGTTTACGCTTCTCCTCCGACAATTTTATTTTAGGTTTTGGAGTCCTTTTTTTTCTGATATTTGGTGTTTTGGATTTGACATGCTCTGTACTATGACATTGGGCATCGGCCTTGGCAGACGACGTTGCTGGCATTTCATCGTCTCGGCCATGACTAGTGGCAGCAGCTTCAGCACGAGGTGGAAGTGGATCTTGATCTTTCCCTAATTTTGGAACCTCAACATTTTTGTTCTCCATATTTTAATAGGCACAACTAAAAGGCACCTCAGGTAAACAATGGAGATGGATACTAGTATACAATTATGGACTGCCTGCCGACTGCAGACACAGAGGTAGCCACAGCCGTGAACTACCGTACTGTACTGTGTCTGCAGCTAATATAGACTGGTTGATAAAGAGAAGATGTCTATGTAACTATGTATGTATAAAGAAGACTGAAAAAAATCCACGGTTAGGTGGTATACAATTATGGACGGACTGCCTGCCGAGTGCAGACACAGAGGTAGCCACAGCCGTGAACTACCGTACTGTACTGTGTCTGCAGCTAATATAGACTGGTTGATAAAGAGAAGATGTCTATGTAACTATGTATGTATAAAGAAGAATGAAAAAAAACCACGGTTAGGTGGTATACAATTATGGACGGACTGCCTGCCGAGTGCAGACACAGAGGTAGCCACAGCCGTGAACTACCGTACTGTACTGTGTCTGCAGCTAATATAGACTGGTTGATAAAGAGAAGATGTCTATGTAACTATGTATGTATAAAGAAGAATGAAAAAAATCCACGGTTAGGTGGTATTACAATTATGGACGGACTGCCTGCCGAGTGCAGAGACACAGAGGTAGCCACAGCCGTGAACTACCGTACTGTGTCTGCTGCGACTGGATGATAAATGATATAAAAAATATATATATATCACTACTGCAGCCGGACAGGTATATATTATATATTATATAATGACGGACCTGCTGGACACTGTCTGTCAGCAGAATGAGTTTTATTTTTAAAGAATAAAAAAAAAAAAAACACACAAGTGAAGTCACACGACGAGTGTTTAACTTTTTCAGGCAATCACAATATAAGTATACTACTAACTATACTGGTGGTCAGTGTGGTCAGGTCACTGGTCAGTCACACTGGCAGTGGCACTCCTGCAGCAAAAGTGTGCACTGTTTAATTTTAATATAATATGTACTCCTGGCTCCTGCTATAACCTATAACTGGCACTGCAGTAGTGCTCCCCAGTCTCCCCCACAATTATAAGCTGTGTGAGCTGAGCAGTCAGACAGATATATAATATATATAGATGATGCAGCACACTGGCCTGAGCCTGAGCAGTGCACACAGATATGGTATGTGACTGACTGAGTCACTGTGTGTATCGCTTTTTTCAGGCAGAGAACGGATATATTAAATAAACTGCACTGTGTGTCTGGTGGTCACTCACTATATAATATATTATGTACTCCTGGCTCCTGCTATAACCTATAACTGGCACTGCAGTAGTGCTCCCCAGTCTCCCCCACAATTATAAGCTGTGTGAGCTGAGCAGTCAGACAGATATATATTAGAGATGAGCGCCTGAAATTTTTCGGGTTTTGTGTTTTGGTTTTGGGTTCGGTTCCGCGGCCGTGTTTTGGGTTCGAACGCGTTTTGGCAAAACCTCACCGAATTTTTTTTGTCGGATTCGGGTGTGTTTTGGATTCGGGTGTTTTTTTCAAAAAACACTAAAAAACAGCTTAAATCATAGAATTTGGGGGTCATTTTGATCCCAAAGTATTATTAATCTCAAAAACCATAATTTCCACTCATTTTCAGTCTATTCTGAATACCTCACACCTCACAATATTATTTTTAGTCCTAAAATTTGCACCGAGGTCGCTGTGTGAGTAAGATAAGCGACCCTAGTGGCCGACACAAACACCGGGCCCATCTAGGAGTGGCACTGCAGTGTCACGCAGGATGTCCCTTCCAAAAAACCCTCCCCAAACAGCACATGACGCAAAGAAAAAAAGAGGCGCAATGAGGTAGCTGTGTGAGTAAGATTAGCGACCCTAGTGGCCGACACAAACACCGGGCCCATCTAGGAGTGGCACTGCAGTGTCACGCAGGATGTCCCTTCCAAAAAACCCTCCCCAAACAGCACATGACGCAAAGAAAAAAAGAGGCGCAATGAGGTAGCTGACTGTGTGAGTAAGATTAGCGACCCTAGTGGCCGACACAAACACCGGGCCCATCTAGGAGTGGCACTGCAGTGTCACGCAGGATGTCCCTTCCAAAAAACCCTCCCCAATCAGCACATGATGCAAAGAAAAAGAAAAGAAAAAAGAGGTGCAAGATGGAATTGTCCTTGGGCCCTCCCACCCACCCTTATGTTGTATAAACAAAACAGGACATGCACACTTTAACCAACCCATCATTTCAGTGACAGGGTCTGCCACACGACTGTGACTGATATGACGGGTTGGTTTGGACCCCCCCCAAAAAAGAAGCAATTAATCTCTCCTTGCACAAACTGGCTCTACAGAGGCAAGATGTCCACCTCATCTTCACCCTCCGATATATCACCGTGTACATCCCCCTCCTCACAGATTATCAATTCGTCCCCACTGGAATCCACCATCTCAGCTCCCTGTGTACTTTGTGGAGGCAATTGCTGCTGGTCAATGTCTCCGCGGAGGAATTGATTATAATTCATTTTAATGAACATCATCTTCTCCACATTTTCTGGATGTAACCTCGTACGCCGATTGCTGACAAGGTGAGCGGCGGCACTAAACACTCTTTCGGAGTACACACTTGTGGGAGGGCAACTTAGGTAGAATAAAGCCAGTTTGTGCAAGGGCCTCCAAATTGCCTCTTTTTCCTGCCAGTATAAGTACGGACTGTGTGACGTGCCTACTTGGATGCGGTCACTCATATAATCCTCCACCATTCTATCAATGTTGAGAGAATCATATGCAGTGACAGTAGACGAAATGTCCGTAATCGTTGTCAGGTCCTTCAGTCCGGACCAGATGTCAGCATCAGCAGTCGCTCCAGACTGCCCTGCATCACCGCCAGCGGGTGGGCTCGGAATTCTGAGCCTTTTCCTCGCACCCCCAGTTGCGGGAGAATGTGAAGGAGGAGATGTTGACAGGTCGCGTTCCGCTTGACTTGACAATTTTGTCACCAGCAGGTCTTTCAACCCCAGCAGACCTGTGTCTGCCGGAAAGAGAGATCCAAGGTAGGCTTTAAATCTAGGATCGAGCACGGTGGCCAAAATGTAGTGCTCTGATTTCAACAGATTGACCACCCGTGAATCCTTGTTAAGCGAATTAAGGGCTGCATCCACAAGTCCCACATGCCTAGCGGAATCGCTCCCTTTTAGCTCCTTCTTCAATGCCTCCAGCTTCTTCTGCAAAAGCCTGATGAGGGGAATGACCTGACTCAGGCTGGCAGTGTCTGAACTGACTTCACGTGTGGCAAGTTCAAAGGGCATCAGAACCTTGCACAACGTTGAAATCATTCTCCACTGCACTTGAGACAGGTGCATTCCACCTACTATATCGTGCTCAATTGTATAGGCTTGAATGGCCTTTTGCTGCTCCTCCAACCTCTGAAGCATATAGAGGGTTGAATTCCACCTCGTTACCACTTCTTGCTTCAGATGATGGCAGGGCAGGTTCAGTAGTTTTTGGTGGTGCTCCAGTCTTCTGTACGTGGTGCCTGTACGCCGAAAGTGTCCCGCAATTTTTCTGGCCACCGACAGCATCTCTTGCACGCCCCTGTCGTTTTTTAAAAAATTCTGCACCACCAAATTCAAGGTATGTGCAAAACATGGGACGTGCTGGAATTTGCCCATATTTAATGCACACACAATATTGCTGGCGTTGTCCGATGCCACAAATCCACAGGAGAGTCCAATTGGGGTAAGCCATTCCGCGATGATCTTCCTCAGTTGCCGTAAGAGGTTTTCAGCTGTGTGCGTATTCTGGAAAGCGGTGATACAAAGCGTAGCCTGCCTAGGAAAGAGTTGGCGTTTGCGAGATGCTGCTACTGGTGCCGCCGCTGCTGTTCTTGCGGCGGGAGTCCATACATCTACCCAGTGGGCTGTCACAGTCATATAGTCCTGACCCTACCCTGCTCCACTTGTCCACATGTCCGTGGTTAAGTGGACATTGGGTACAACTGCATTTTTTAGGACACTGGTGAGTCTTTTTCTGACGTCCGTGTACATTCTCGGTATCGCCTGCCTAGAGAAGTGGAACCTAGATGGTATTTGGTAACGGGGGCACACTGCCTCAATAAATTGTCTAGTTCCCTGTGAACTAACGGCGGATACCGGACGCACGTCTAACACCAACATAGTTGTCAAGGACTCAGTTATCCGCTTTGCAGTAGGATGACTGCTGTGATATTTCATCTTCCTCGCAAAGGACTGTTGAACAGTCAATTGCTTACTGGAAGTAGTACAAGTGGGCTTACGACTTCCCCTCTGGGATGACCATCGACTCCCAGCGGCAACAACAGCAGCGCCAGCAGCAGTAGGCGTTACACGCAAGGATGCATCGGAGGAATCCCAGGCAGGAGAGGACTCGTCAGAATTGCCAGTGACATGGCCTGCAGGACTATTGGCATTCCTGGGGAAGGAGGAAATTGACACTGAGGGAGTTGGTGGGGTGGTTTGCGTGAGCTTGGTTACAAGAGGAAGGGATTTACTGGTCAGTGGACTGCTTCCGCTGTCACCCAAAGTTTTTGAACTTGTCACTGACTTATTATGAATGCGCTGCAGGTGACGTATAAGGGAGGATGTTCCGAGGTGGTTAACGTCCTTACCCCTACTTATTACAGCTTGACAAAGGGAACACACGGCTTGACACCTGTTGTCCGCATTTCTGGTGAAATACCTCCACACCGAAGAGCTGATTTTTTTGGTATTTTCACCTGGCATGTCAACGGCCATATTCCTCCCACGGACAACAGGTGTCTCCCCGGGTGCCTGACTTAAACAAACCACCTCACCATCAGAATCCTCCTGGTCAATTTCCTCCCCAGCGCCAGCAACACCCATATCCTCCTCATCCTGGTGTACTTCAACACTGACATCTTCAATCTGACTATCAGGAACTGGACTGCGGGTGCTCCTTCCAGCACTTGCAGGGGGCGTGCAAATGGTGGAAGGCGCATGCTCTTCACGTCCAGTGTTGGGAAGGTCAGGCATCGCAACCGACACAATTGGACTCTCCTTGTGGATTTGGGATTTCGAAGAATGCACAGTTCTTTGCTGTGCTGCTTTTGCCAGCTTGAGTCTTTTCATTTTTCTAGCGAGAGGCTGAGTGCTTCCATCCTCATGTGAAGCTGAACCACTAGCCATGAACATAGGCCAGGGCCTCAGCCATTCCTTGCCACTCCGTGTGGTAAATGGCATATTGGCAAGTTTACGCTTCTCCTCCGACAATTTTATTTTAGGTTTTGGAGTCCTTTTTTTACTGATATTTGGTGTTTTGGATTTGACATGCTCTGTACTATGACATTGGGCATCGGCCTTGGCAGACGACGTTGCTGGCATTTCATCGTCTCGGCCATGACTAGTGGCAGCAGCTTCAGCACGAGGTGGAAGTGGATCTTGATCTTTCCCTAATTTTGGAACCTCAACATTTTTGTTCTCCATATTTTAATAGGCACAACTAAAAGGCACCTCAGGTAAACAATGGAGATGGATGGATTGGATACTAGTATACAATTATGGACGGGCTGCCGAGTGCCGACACAGAGGTAGCCACAGCCGTGAACTACCGCACTGTACTGTGTCTGCTGCTAATATAGACTGGTTGATAAAGAGATAGTATACTCGTAACTAGTATGTATGTATAAAGAAAGAAAAAAAAACCACGGTTAGGTGGTATATACAATTATGGACGGGCTGCCGAGTGCCGACACAGAGGTAGCCACAGCCGTGAACTACCGCACTGTACTGTGTCTGCTGCTAATATAGACTGGTTGATAAAGAGATAGTATACTCGTAACTAGTATGTATGTATAAAGAAAGAAAAAAAAACCACGGTTAGGTGGTATATACAATTATGGACGGGCTGCCGAGTGCCGACACAGAGGTAGCCACAGCCGTGAACTACCGCACTGTACTGTGTCTGCTGCTAATATAGACTGGTTGATAAAGAGATAGTATACTCGTAACTAGTATGTATGTATAAAGAAAGAAAAAAAAACCACGGTTAGTTGGTATATACAATTATGGACGGGCTGCCGAGTGCCGACACAGAGGTAGCCACAGCCGTGAACTACCGCACTGTACTGTGTCTGCTGCTAATATAGACTGGTTGATAAAGAGATAGTATACTCGTAACTAGTATGTATGTATAAAGAAAGAAAAAAAAACCACGGTTAGGTGGTATATACAATTATGGACGGGCTGCCGAGTGCCGACACAGAGGTAGCCACAGCCGTGAACTACCGCACTGTACTGTGTCTGCTGCTAATATATAGACTGGTTGATAAAGAGATAGTATACTCGTAACTAGTATGTATGTATAAAGAAAGAAAAAAAAACCACGGTTAGGTGGTATATACAATTATGGACGGGCTGCCGAGTGCCGACACAGAGGTAGCCACAGCCGTGAACTACCGCACTGTACTGTGTCTGCTGCTAATATATAGACTGGTTGATAAAGAGATAGTATACTCGTAACTAGTATGTATGTATAAAGAAAGAAAAAAAAACCACGGTTAGGTGGTATATACAATTATGGACGGGCTGCCGAGTGCCGACACAGAGGTAGCCACAGCCGTGAACTACCGCACTGTACTGTGTCTGCTGCTAATATAGACTGGTTGATAAAGAGATAGTATACTCGTAACTAGTATGTATGTATAAAGAAAGAAAAAAAAAACACGGTTAGGTGGTATATACAATTATGGACGGGCTGCCGAGTGCCGACACAGAGGTAGCCACAGCCGTGAACTACCGCACTGTACTGTGTCTGCTGCTAATATATAGACTGGTTGATAAAGAGATAGTATACTCGTAACTAGTATGTATGTATAAAGAAAGAAAAAAAAACCACGGTTAGGTGGTATATACAATTATGGACGGGCTGCCGAGTGCCGACACAGAGGTAGCCACAGCCGTGAACTACCGCACTGTACTGTGTCTGCTGCTAATATATAGACTGGTTGATAAAGAGATAGTATACTCGTAACTAGTATGTATGTATAAAGAAAGAAAAAAAAACCACGGTTAGGTGGTATATACAATTATGGACGGGCTGCCGAGTGCCGACACAGAGGTAGCCACAGCCGTGAACTACCGCACTGTACTGTGTCTGCTGCTAATATAGACTGGTTGATAAAGAGATAGTATACTCGTAACTAGTATGTATGTATAAAGAAAGAAAAAAAAACCACGGTTAGGTGGTATATACAATTATGGACGGGCTGCCGAGTGCCGACACAGAGGTAGCCACAGCCGTGAACTACCGCACTGTACTGTGTCTGCTGCTAATATAGACTGGTTGATAAAGAGATAGTATACTCGTAACTAGTATGTATGTATAAAGAAAGAAAAAAAAACCACGGTTAGGTGGTATATACAATTATGGACGGGCTGCCGAGTGCCGACACAGAGGTAGTCACAGCCGTGAACTACCGCACTGTACTGTGTCTGCTGCTAATATAGACTGGTTGATAAAGAGATAGTATACTCGTAACTAGTATGTATGTATAAAGAAAGAAAAAAAAACCACGGTTAGGTGGTATATACAATTATGGACGGGCTGCCGAGTGCCGACACAGAGGTAGCCACAGCCGTGAACTACCGCACTGTACTGTGTCTGCTGCTAATATAGACTGGTTGATAAAGAGATAGTATACTACTAATATTATATATACTGGTGGTCAGGTCACTGGTCACTAGTCACACTGGCAGTGGCACTCCTGCAGCAAAAGTGTGCACTGTTTAATTTTAATATAATATTATGTACTCCTGGCTCCTGCTATAACCTATAACTGGCACTGCAGTAGTGCTCCCCAGTTTCCCCCACAATTATAAGCTGTGTGAGCTGAGCAGTCAGACAGATATATAATATATATATAGATGATGCAGCACACTGGCCTGAGCCTGAGCAGTGCACACAGATATGGTATGTGACTGACTGAGTCACTGTGTGTATCGCTTTCTTCAGGCAGAGAACGGATATATTAAATAAACTGCACTGTGTGTCTGGTGGTCACTCACTATATAATATATTATGTACTCCTGGCTCCTGCTATAACCTATAACTGGCACTGCAGTAGTGCTCCCCAGTCTCCCCCACAATTATAAGCTGTGTGAGCTGAGCAGTCAGACAGATATATATAATATTATATATAGATAATAGATGATGCAGCACACTGGCCTGAGCCTGAGCAGTGCACACAGATATGGTATGTGACTGAGTCACTGTGTGCTGTGTATCGCTTTTTTCAGGCAGAGAACGGATTATAAATAAAACTGGTGGTCACTATCAGCAAAACTCTGCACTGTACTGAGTACTCCTAATGCTCCCCAAAATTAGTAAATCAAGTGTCTCTCTAATCTATTCTAAACGGAGAGGACGCCAGCCACGTCCTCTCCCTATCAATCTCAATGCACGTGTGAAAAATGGCGGCGACGCGCGGCTCCTTATATAGAATCCGAGTCTCGCGATAGAATCCGAGCCTCGCGAGAATCCGACAGCGTCATGATGACGTTCGGGCGCGCTCGGGTTAACCGAGCAAGGCGGGAAGATCCGAGTCGCTCGGACCCGTGAAAAAAAACATGAAGTTCTGGCGGGTTCGGATTCAGAGAAACCGAACCCGCTCATCTCTAATATATATAATATTATATATAGATAATAGATGATGCAGCACACTGGCCTGAGCCTGAGCAGTGCACACAGATATGGTATGTGACTGACTGAGTCACTGTGTGTATCGCTTTTTTCAGGCAGAGAACGGATATATTAAATAAACTGCACTGTGTGTCTGGTGGTCACTCACTATATAATATATTATGTACTCCTGGCTCCTGCTATAACCTATAACTGGCACTGCAGTAGTGCTCCCCAGTCTCCCCCACAATTATAAGCTGTGTGAGCTGAGCAGTCAGACAGATATATATAATATTATATATAGATAATAGATGATGCAGCACACTGGCCTGAGCCTGAGCAGTGCACACAGATATGGTATGTGACTGACTGAGTCACTGTGTGTATCGCTTTTTTCAGGCAGAGAACGGATATATTAAATAAACTGCACTGTGTGTCTGGTGGTCACTCACTATATAATATATTATGTACTCCTGGCTCCTGCTATAACCTATAACTGGCACTGCAGTAGTGCTCCCCAGTCTCCCCCACAATTATAAGCTGTGTGAGCTGAGCAGTCAGACAGATATATATAATATTATATATAGATAATAGATGATGCAGCACACTGGCCTGAGCCTGAGCAGTGCACACAGATATGGTATGTGACTGACTGAGTCACTGTGTGTATCGCTTTTTTCAGGCAGAGAACGGATATATTAAATAAGCCGCTCATAACTTTATTGTGATTACATAAACCTTTTACTTAAGCTAGCTTATCACTAAATAAAACCACACCACACACTGAAATAAAGACACGGACACAGTAGCTGGAGTTAAAGGTCAGACGATGTTTATTAATCGCTGACCAACTCTTTAAACTAATAATTGAGGCCGAATTAGAATTGAATTGAATATATATTAACTTTAGTTTGGTGGATGGCAAACAGAAAACCGCTGCCAAACACCAGCACCCGTCACCTAGATGACAAACCACCAAACCAAGGAGGGGAGTACACATACCCCGCCTCCTTCCCGCATAACCCGCATTGTGCTGGCCTTACCCCTCTTTCTCTGGCAAACGTTCGGTTCCCGCAGGGGAACGTCTAAATGTCCAACCGCAAGAAAAGGACACACCTGCCGTCCATTTAAAGAGGGAGCCCCACAATGACCACTTATGCCTGTGTGACAGCTGGTTGGCAGCGATTTCCCGCCAATCTGGCTTTCAATAGCCCACAGCAAGAACAAAAAACGTAGACGCATTCTGGGAGGGCGGGCGGGCATAAACTGAAAGGCAAGAGGGAGTCTAGCAAGATGGCCACCCCCTATATACTAACCTAAGACCCTCCTCTTCATCCTGATGCTCAACCCCTTAAACCAATAGGAAAAAACCAACCGGGAAAACTGATCTGCCTAGCAACTGCTTAGTCATTTAACAACCAATCACAAAAAGTTGATCGCTTATATGGCCTCAGGCTTATGCAGCCTTCAGCTTATCTAAGCCGCTCATAACTTTATTGTGATTACATAAACCTTTTACTTAAGCTAGCTTATCACTAAATAAAACCACACCACACACTGAAATAAAGACACGGACACAGTAGCTGGAGTTAAAGGTCAGACGATGTTTATTAATCGCTGACCAACTCTTTAAACTAATAATTGAGGCCGAATTAGAATTGAATTGAATATATATTAACTTTAGTTTGGAGGATGGCAAACAGAAAACCGCTGCCAAACACCAGCACCCGTCACCTAGATGACAAACCACCAAACCAAGGAGGGGAGTACACATACCCCGCCTCCTTCCCGCATAACCCGCATTGTGCTGGCCTTACCCCTCTTTCTCTGGCAAACGTTCGGTTCCCGCAGGGGAACGTCTAAATGTCCAACCGCAAGAAAAGGACACACCTGCCGTCCATTTAAAGAGGGAGCCCCACAATGACCACTTATGCCTGTGTGACAGCTGGTTGGCAGCGATTTCCCGCCACCAAGGTTTTCCAAACCGCCACCGCCATCCGCAAACAGAACCTTAACCAACCAGAAACTAACTAGCTCTAACGAAAAAGACCGAAAATATCTTCCAGAAAAAACTGCACTCCTTCCGGAGAAAGGTGAACCCCATCGTCTCTATAGAACTGCCTGTTCCGCAGCACCAGCAGAGGATGCTTAATTGCCACTCCGCCTATGGCCTTGACAAACAGAGACACCGTCGAGTTCACCTTTTTGCGTGCTTTCTCCAGCGCCGAGAAACGCACCGCACCACGCCAATGGAAACGGGGCACCATTTCCGACCAGACAATGCATACCCCAGGCCAGTGACAACGTATCGCCACCACATCCGCCTTTATAGACAAAATCAAGTCTATGCCTTTAACTCGGCCCAGATCATTACCACCCAGATGAATGATAATACAACTGGGGCGACCCCAGCGGCGCTCCCTTGAAAAAAGGACGCACAACAAATCACCCCATAACATGCCCCTAACACCTAACCATCTAAATTGCCGGGACCCAAAAATCTCAGTCGCCCTAGATGCCATGGGATGTTTCTCCGCCCAAAAAACATATGAATGACCAACCATCCATATGTGGTCTCCAAAATTGCTGACAGCTGTAAAAGAAAATGTCCTAATGTCAGATTATGCACATAATCTGTAACTTAAACACAATGTAACCAATAAAACCCAAGTGAAGGAGAAAACTCAAAAAACCTCCCGTGGACCTTGGTAGAACAGCCAATTGAAATTAGGCCCCCTCGGAGGAAAAATTTTAAAAATTCGCTTCACACCCTCGATTCCTGAACGGTAAGCGTTCAAAAACCGACGAGTAAACACGTTTTTGGGTTAGCGCAACAGGCGCACTTATAACTTATCTATACGGACATAGGACTTATAGGAGGCCGACTTCCAGCGACCCAACTCCCGAATAGCCGCTGGTGATGAACCAGCGGCCGCCGCATGGGTAGCCGCCCCAATCCGAAAGGAATGAGTACCGAAGTCCGCCTCCTGCAAGCCCAACGCCGTCAAACATTTCTTGAACACCGATGAGAACTGAAACTTTGTCAGAGGGTCCAACTGCGCGTGCTCCAGCAACTGGTTGCCCCCCGGAGGTCTTAACCGCACATACTCTTGCGTCAACCGCAGCGGGCAAACGCCCATACCTCCCTGAGCCTCCAAGGACAACCAGCGACCCCGACCTGTTTGATCTGTCTTGGACCGCACAATCCTACAGAGCAACAGGCCCTCCTGCAAGCGCACGTTCTCGTAGAGCAGACCCGATTCCCGGGACGCCTTGCTGCTCGCCACTAGCTCGCTCACCCGAAAAGCCCCGAAAAAGGCCAGGGCATACGCGCTACTAAACAATGCCACCTCAAATTCCGAGGACGCAATCCGAGGTAGCACACGCAGCAATTCCGCTAGCAGCTGCAACGTTATAGGCCTACGTGAATCCGCAGGCGCCGGGTGCAACCTAGCCCAACCTTTCAGCGCTCTGGAAAGGACAAACGACCCCGTGGGGTCCGTTGTCCCGTGGAGTCGCGAGTGAAAGGCGATGCCCGCAAGGGCAGTAGCCATGGCCGCTTTTGACCTACCGTTTTGGTAATGCTCCCAAACAAAGGTCAACAGGGCGTCGGCCGAGGACTCACCTGCTACCCCGTGCCTACTCTGAAAGGCTGACCAATCCCGCCATGCAGCATCATACGCTCGTAGCGTAGAGGGAGCCAGTGCACACCTGGCCAACGCCGTTAGACCGCTTCGACCATCTGCCAGACAGAAGGTGGGCACTGTAACCCCTCTGCCTCCGCTCCCGGAACCAACGTCCTGAATTTGTCAAATTGGAACCGGGACAATGCATCCGCAATTCCATTGTCAACTCCAGGTACGTGGCGAGCCCTAAAATTAATATTGCGCTGCAAACAAACCAACACTAAATGCCTTAGCAATCGCAGCGCCTGCGGAGATGAGGAACGCTGGTTATTAATCGCATGCACTACCCCTAAGTTGTCGCAAAGAAACAAAATGTCCCTATTTGCGAACCGTCCGGCCCATAACTCAAGCGCCACTAAGATCGGGAACAATTCCAGCAGAAGCAGGTTCTTGGTAAACCCACGCGTTACCCAAGATGCCGGCCAGGCCGCAGCGCACCATGAGCCAGCGAAGAACGCGCCGAAACCTCGACTGCCTGAAGCATCCGTGAACAACTGCAGCTGCTTACTGGAACAACAAGGAGCGGGCCACAACACTTCCCTGTTGAAGGACACCAGGAACGAGACCCAAATCCGCAAATCATCCTTGATCTCGCGGGAAAGGTACACGGAGTGATTCTGTCGAACCGTCCCCGCGGTGGCCCGCTCAAGTTTGCGACAGAAAATCCTACCCATGGGGATAATCCGACACGCAAAATTGAGAGAACCAAGCAAGGACTGCACCTGTTTAAGCCGAACCCTGCGTTTTCCTAAACAGTCTGTAATCAAACCCAATAGTTTCCGCACCTTATCCTCGGGCAAGCGACATCACCCCCCTACCGTGTCAATCTCGATACCTAAATAGCTAAGACAAGTGCAAGGACCCTCGCACTTATCCTGCGCAACCGGTACCCCTAAAGCGCAGAATAACGACCTGGCCACCGAGAGAATGTCCCCACAGACCGAACTGTCTCCGGGGCCTACAAAAAGAAAGTCATCCAGGTAGTGAGCCACCCCCATCTGCCCGGAGGCGGTCTGGACGCACCAGTGCAAAAACGTGCTAAAGCACTCAAAGTAGGCGCAGGAGACAGAGCAACCCATGGGGAGACACCGATCGACGTAGAATTCGCCCCCTATTTTGAAACCCAGAAACCGCAGGGAATCTGGGTGTAGCGGGAGTAGCCGAAAGGCCGACTCCACGTCCAATTTTGCCAACAGACTCCCCGGACCACAATCCCGCACTAATCGCAGCGCGTCGTCAAACGACTGATATCGAAACTCTGCATTGGGCTTCCGGGATAGCGTCGTTGACCGACAGCCCCGGCGGGTGCGACAAGTGCTGTATCAAACGAAACTTACCTATGGCCTTCTTGGGCACTACCCCTACTGGGGAAATGCACAAGGAGGGCAACGGGGAAAGGGCGTAGGGCCCAGCCATGCGACCCAGCCCAATCTCCCCGTCAACCTTCCGCCGGACTTCCTGCGGGAATTCCCGAGCCGATCTCAAATTCTGGCGTGCAACCACATACACCGAATCCGGGATTGGCAAACGAAAACCGTGCTGAAAGCCCTGCAAGAGAAACGATGCCGCCGACTCATCGGGGTACAAGGTAAGCCAGCGCTGCAACTCGGGAACTATAATCGGGGAGAAGGCCTTACTTGCCAATTCCACCGGCCTCGGTGGAAGCGGCAGGCTTACCGCCTGTCGCCGCGGTGCATTCCTTGGCCGGGTGACTGGCTCCGCACAACCTGCATGAGTGGCGAAAACGACAGCCCGTTCCTTTGCCGCATTTGCCGTCGTTGTAGGCAAAGCACTTGCCTTTTCCCGTCAATCGAGAAGCCACCGCCCCGGCCGCCCCGGGCTTCTTGGCCGTGACGTCCGGGGTGGGTTTGACCTGCTGCGTGACCTCCAACCACACCTCAACATCCTTAAAACCCGCGGGCAGGGTGGGGTTGCCATCCTGATTGCGACGAAACTTCTCGTCGTAATCCCGCCACGCGGAACCCTTGGATTTTAAGTACATATCGTGTACTAAAAACAAATATTTCACCAAGTTGGCATACTCCGCGGGACGCGATTCCGTGTAGCAAGCCATGAACACCAAAAACCCACGCAGCCACTGGTGAAAATTGCGAAACGCATTTTCCCCAATACCACCCGGTTTCTTGGCAGCGTCAAAACCCTGCCGCATTTCCTCTGTAAGGGTGAATATGTCTACATACTTCCCCTTACGTATTTTTTCCCGCATGCGCTTACGAACCCCTCTTGTCACTGCCGTGTTGGCGCAATGTACCATCTCGCCGTAACGGGGAGGGTCGGAGGGGACCACCTGCGCAGGAGCGGCCACCTTGTGCGCCTCCTTGGCCATTCGCCGCGCGATGAGCCTAGCTAATTTACGCGGGCGCCGCGGAGAGCCGGATGATACGCTGCTAGAAGACGAGGAACTACAAGTTGAAACGTGTAAAGGAATATTTAGCTCACCGGAGTTTGAAGGACCCGGAACCGCGTCGTCCGCTGCACCCGCCTCCGCTGATGGCCGTACCTCCACGTTCACAGTCGCGCTTGTCCGTGACCTTCGCCTCGTGACGGGCGTAGCCCCTGAATTAGACGGAACCTGCAAGGGAGAAAAAGAGGGGACAACCGGCACCGGGGGAACCAGAACATCATTAACACTTGTCCGCAAATGCGGAGGCGGAGAGCCCGTCCCCCCGTTCCGTGGCGGATGGCCGCCCGGCAGCTGCAGGGAGGGGGCCCCCGCCGAGGTGTACCCGATCGACTGCGTAAAGGCTGACCCGCTCACTGCACCGAAACTCGCGGGGTAAGACGGCCGCCACGCCGTATGCGGCGGGCAGCCGCCCGCCCCCGCCCATCCGTATGACGCCGGAAGGAACTGAGGGGGCGCCGCGAGAGGGGGCCAACTCTGTGCCACCTGATACCCACCGCCCGGTGCTTGCCCTGACTGCAGGCCCGCAAAGGCCGGCAAGGGCACCGCGACTCGGGGGCCACCGACCGACCACGTGGACTGCACGCCGGCGCCCGCGCTGGCCCCGTGCGGGGAAAACTGTGTGCCGGACACCGTCATGAAGCCCATGGAAGACATGCTGGCGGCTAAGGGGAATGCTGGAGCCGGAGGCCACGCAAAACCCCCGGGGAAGGACTGGCTCCCCGCGAAGCCTTGCTGCGCTGCTACCGAAAGCGCCCCGCCGGGCGTCATATAAGCCGCCGAGACGGATGTCTGTGTGGACCCAAACTGAAAAGGACCGGGAAGGGCGTGGAGAGGGGTTTGAAAACCGACGAGCGGGGGCGCCGTTAATGGCGTCGGGGCGTCTGACACCCAGGAGGAGCCCGAGCAGGCCACCGAGGCCGGGGGAAAACCCTGCCATGTGACTGCCGCCGGGGCGGGTGTGGCGGCCGCCGCTGCCACGTCCCCCGCCCCGGCGACACTAGGCCCAAACGGCCCAATATTATTTAAATTGAGGTGCGGTGTGCTAAACCCCCCGCTGGAGGGGGGTAGTATGGGGCCCTGTATTGTCCCGGGGACAGCGGGAGCCGCTACCCGCTGCCCTGGGCTCATATCCCCCAGCTGCATATTGACCCCCCCCTCGCCCCCCGCAGCTCTGCCGCGGCCGTCCGGCACAGCTTGTGCCCCCAGGACGCCGCCGAGAGCCGACCGCGGGGATGGAGGAGGAGGGCCGGAGGCACTTATGGAAGGAGGGAGGGAAGTCGTTTCGCCCGCGGGAGACGCCGGGGAGCGCGGCCCAGCCGGACCGCGCGCACCCGCGCCACGTGCAGAGCGGCCGCCGGCCGCCGGAGGGGAAGTGCTGCAGACGCCCGAGGCAGGAGGCAGAGGAGAGGCCCGTCCCGCTGCGAGCGCCGGGACGCGCGGCCCGGCCGAGCCGCGCGCATCGGCACCACGTGACGAGCGGCCGCTGGCCGCCCGTCTCCGTGCGGCAGGGGAGCGGGCTGTAACTGCCCGTCCCCGCCGCCTGTCTGAAACAGGGGGAAGTCCTCTCTGTGGCGCAACGCTCGGGGAGCGGGAGCGGAAGGCGCTCCCCGCATCCACGAGGCGCCGGGGGGGGGGGAGCTGCACGTTTTGGACGAGGCATGGCAGAGGGGGGAGAATCTGCAAAAGTATACAATGACACGCAGAGAGGGGGCACAGCACTGTATAATGCCCTAGAGAAGGCAAATGAAATTCAAAAAAAACAAAACAAAAACAATTTACAGGCAGTGAAAATAAGCAATAGTACTTATCCTTCCTGGGGCATAAACTGAAAGGCAAGAGGGAGTCTAGCAAGATGGCCACCCCCTATATACTAACCTAAGACCCTCCTCTTCATCCTGATGCACAACCCCTTAAACCAATAGGAAAAAACCAACCGGGAAAACTGATCTGCCTAGCAACTGCTTAGTCATTTAACAACCAATCACAAAAAGTTGATCGCTTATATGGCCTCAGGCTTATGCAGCCTTCAGCTTATCTAAACTGCACTGTGTGTCTGGTGGTCACTCACTATATAATATATTATGTACTCCTGGCTCCTGCTATAACCTATAACTGGCACTGCAGTAGTGCTCCCCAGTCTCCCCCACAATTATAAGCTGTGTGAGCTGAGCAGTCAGACAGATATATATAATATTATATATAGATAATAGATGATGCAGCACACTGGCCTGAGCCTGAGCAGTGCACACAGATATGGTATGTGACTGACTGAGTCACTGTGTGTATCGCTTTTTTCAGGCAGAGAACGGATATATTAAATAAACTGCACTGTGTGTCTGGTGGTCACTCACTATATAATATATTATGTACTCCTGGCTCCTGCTATAACCTATAACTGGCACTGCAGTAGTGCTCCCCAGTCTCCCCCACAATTATAAGCTGTGTGAGCTGAGCAGTCAGACAGATATATATAATATTATATATAGATAATAGATGATGCAGCACACTGGCCTGAGCCTGAGCAGTGCACACAGATATGGTATGTGACTGACTGAGTCACTGTGTGTATCGCTTTTTTCAGGCAGAGAACGGATATATTAAATAAACTGCACTGTGTCTGGTGGTCACTCACTATATAATATATTATGTACTCCTGGCTCCTGCTATAACCTATAACTGGCACTGCAGTAGTGCTCCCCAGTCTCCCCCACAATTATAAGCTGTGTGAGCTGAGCAGTCAGACAGATATATATAATATTATATATAGATAATAGATGATGCAGCACACTGGCCTGAGCCTGAGCAGTGCACACAGATATGGTATGTGACTGAGTCACTGTGTGCTGTGTATCGCTTTTTTCAGGCAGAGAACGGATTATAAAGTAAACTGCACTGTCCTCACTAGTAAACTCTCTCCACTCAGTCTCTACACTTCTACAGTAACAGTACTCCTCCTAGTCAGCTCCAGTAAATCTCTCTCAGTCTCTTATAATCTAAATGGAGAGGACGCCAGCCACGTCCTCTCCCTATCAATCTCAATGCACGTGTGAAAATGGCGGCGACGCGCGGCTCCTTATATAGAATCCGAGTCTCGCGATAGAATCCGAGCCTCGCGAGAATCCGACAGCGTCATGATGACGTTCGGGCGCGCTCGGGTTAACCGAGCAAGGCGGGAAGATCCGAGTCGCTCGGACCCGTGAAAAAAAACATGAAGTTCTGGCGGGTTCGGATTCAAAGAAACCGAACCCGCTCATCTCTAGTATTCAGGGGTCCGAGCGCCCCTGGCAAAGTAAAGGACTGGTGCCCCACCCCCATATTTGAAATAGGGAAGGCACGTGTGCCAAAAAAGGGGCATGGCCACTCAATAGTACCCCAATTCAAATTACATCACAGTAGTGTGCCTTACTCACATTATACAGCACATTAATGTAAATTATTCACGTTATGCTACACAGTAGTACCCCTTATACACATTATGTCACACAGTAGTGCCCATATATATATATGGGAAGGTGTCCATGCTCCTGGGAAAGTGGGCATTGTCTCACAATTTTATATTATGAATTCAAACTATAAATATATAAGTATATAATCACACCCCCTACACATGCGCACACACACAATTAGCAGCCTTACCCACAGTAGTTTTCATTACACATAATGTCCCCAGTATAGTGTAAGATGCACATAATGTCCCCCGTGTTGTGCAAGTTACACATAATGACCCCAGTAGTGCAGTGCCAGATACACATAATGCCTCCGAGTATAGTGCCAGATACACATAAGCTCCCACAATGCCAGCTACACATATGCCCCCACAGTGCCAGATACACATATGCCCCCACCGAGCCAGATACACATATGCCCCCACCGAGCCAGATACACATATGCCCCCACCGAGCCAGATACACATATGCCCCTACAGTTCCAGACACTGAAATGCTCCCACAGTGCCGGACACTCAAATGCCCCCACAGTGCCAGATACACGTATGCTCCCACAGTGTCAGATACACATATGCCCCTACAGTACCAGAAACTCAAATGCTCCCACAGTGCCGGACACTAAAATGCCCCCACAGTGCCAGATACACGTATGCTCCCACAGTGTCAGATACACATATGCCCCCACAGTGCCAGATACATGTATGCCCCCACAGTGCCAGACACGCATATGCCCCATGTTGATTTTACAATTAAAGGCAGCACTTTTAGGTAGATTCACTTTTAGAGGTGACAGCTATCCCCCCACCCCCGTGTAGTTCCTCAACAGCAGGGATGCCGATGAATGATAAAAGAATGCAGCAACAGCCACTGTAATTGGCACTGGGGTCCAGCACCGCACCACAATACAGACAAGAAACTCTACATAAACGACACCCCCCAGCAGCCACTGCTGCATGCTGTGATCATTACTGGACATCCCTGCTGGTGAGGAACTACAAGGGGGTGGGGGGATAGCTGCTGCCTCTAAAAGTGAATCTACCTACTGTCCGCGGGTGGCACCTCTGGACGGCGCCCCTACTCGGCTGGCGCCCCTGGCGAGTGCCATCCTGGCCAATAGAAAGATACACCCCTGGCCCTGAGCAGTCTCCAGCTGTGCTGCCATAGAAGCACATCCAGGCCCGTCAGTGTTTTGCCGTTACTGAGGCCCTGGAACGATCAATACTGGTGGGTTTAGTGGTTGCAGAGCCAGTTCTTATTTAGGACCCGGGCAGTGTTGGGCTCTTCTGGCTTTCTCAGATGTGGCTCAGGCGTTACCTATGGAGAAGCTGTAACATGACATCATAGGACATGCAACTGCACCATGCATCACCATTATATTTGAATGTGCCTTGGCAATACTTAAATCTTGTTCAGTGTGCCGCGAGATGTAAAGGGTTGAAAATCTCTTTGCTACAGTGTCGTCACCATGTTGTTATAAAAACAACAAAAGACGAGCATTGGTAAAGGGGCTGCTGGAGGGGCCTGGCAGAAGCCCCAGTTTGCTACCCCTCCCCAGTATGCCTGTGCTGTAGCCAGTGGCAGTGGCGCCGTCTTCATGGTGATTTCTTTGGGAAGATGGCACTGCACATAGAAAGCAAAGACTCTGGCACTGCTCCTGATTGGCTTCTGGTCCGTGAACACGGACCGGCACCTGATTTAAGATACCCGTGCCATCGCCGGAGATTGGACTGGGGAGCAAGAGAGGTGTGCGCTGTGCTCTCCTGCCCTCGATGCAAGCAAGGTGGTTGGGCCGCAAAAGGACCCCTGCCTGCAGGCCACAAAAGGATGCGGTAGGAGCTGCGAGTTTGACACCCCTGCCCTAGAGTTTCAGAATTTCTGTCATGGCACCCCAACATCATAGTTTCTTAGTGAGAAATTTAGAAAAAAATATAAAATGAAGTAAATAGTGTTTATATAATATGTTAACCTTAGGTTCAGTTATGTGGTGAAGGACTGGTTTTGCAGATTAAATTCACTATAAGCAATTTGAATTGTTCATGGACCACCAAACTACAGCACCACTGCAAGTCCTCCCCTATCCCCCCCCCTTCCCACCTTTCCCAAGGAACCCCAGGGTCTCACGGCCCCCTGTATGGAAACTACTGCCATAAAATAAACTTATTTTTATAACTACATGTAATACACCTTAGATCTCAGTTCCTTTAAGGTTTTATATCCTTGTATACAGTAAACTACACATATTTGAAAATCCTACACCAGGCACAAGTAATAATTCAGATGCGTTGTTGACCGGCGGCCGGGATCCTGGTGGTCAGCATACCGATGACGGGATCCTGACTGCCAGCATGCCGGGAGAGGGGCAAGCAAAATGAAGCCCCTTGCTGTGGGCTTCACGCTGCAAACTTGGTGGCTTGCTGCGCTTGCCACAGGTTCTATTCCCTCTCTATGGGTGTCATGGACACCAACTAGTGGGAATAGTCCTTGGCCCCACTGACTGCATTCGGTGGCCGGGCTCCCGGTGGTGGTAAGCTGACCGCCGGGATGGTGACTACATCCCATTTAGATGACTATGTGGGAGTTTTAGCATTATTATCCTATTTGTATATAAAAAGTGTTGAAAGGGGAGAGCGCTACTGCGCAGATTCCATACTGTTCCTTCAGGAAGGCTTCACTCCCTGTACCAAGATGGCTGCTGACCTAAATCCTGCACATAAATGCGGCGGCATCTTGTCAATGTCTTAGAGCATCACAGCGGGAGACAGTAGTTTTTCACTTAACTCCTCAGAGACCTGAGATTATCAGAGATCCACAACACTTCCAGTGATCCTGCCGAATAACACCCCTCTCATCTCAGCCTCCGCTCAGTGAGAACCAGTGTGTAACAGTGATTAAGTGGGGTTCATAGAAATATTTTATGCAATTCACAGTATGAGCTTACCATCTTCAGAGTGTTGGAGAATTATTATACATTTTTATTTTTTGGTCAGAGAATTTTTTTTTATTATTTTATAATGTAACTGGACCCTGTATTGTTATTTTGCCCTTAGCTCACTTTAAAATAGATATAAAGGAGAAAGATATCTAAAAGCAATTATAGAGTAAGACCATTTTCCTTACTGCGTAAGCTGCAAACTAGGTGTCCTGTTAGTTGCTTTTCATTTTACCTTTGTATGCCTTACTGCCATGTTTTACTTATAGCACAGTGTAATCTATGTAGTGGACCCAAAATGGCTGCCTCACATGGTACTCTCTTGTGTAGAATAAACAATGCATGGTTTTAAACTCTCCTAATATATTTGTCTCCCTAAGTATGTGTCATTTCTTCACCTTTTGAGAGAATTTATTTATTAAGACAACTACAAGCAAAATATATTTAAAAAATAAATGTCCATTTTTATTTTAAGCAAAATGTAGCCTATTTTTGTTCTACTACTACTACTTCTTCTTCTTCTTCTTCTTCTTCTTCTTCTTCTTCTTCTCCTCCTTCTTCTTCTTCTTCTTCTTCTTCTTCTTCTCCTTCTTCTTCTTTGTCTTCCTCTTCTTCTTTAAAAACACCACACCGTCTTTAAGAAAAAAGTTTATTAGTCAGGGTCTTCACCTGGGGGCGGCAGCCTTTAAGTTCTTTAGCATGGCTGTCGCCTTCCCAGGGCTTCCAGCTTCTTCACCTGGTGGGCGGCGGCTGTTAAGCTCTTTTGCATAGCACTTGGAGAACCACAATTGCCAGCATGTCCGGACATAAAGGGCCCCCTGGCACCTGTAAAGAAAATATTAAAATAAAAACACCACACCGTCTTTAATTTTTTTTTTATTAGTCAGGGTCTTCACCTGGGGACGGCGGCATTTAAGCACTTTTGCATGGCCACTGCCTCTCCAGGGCTTCCGCCGTCTTCACCTGGGGGGCCGCCGCCTCCCCAGGGCTTCCGTCGTCTTTCTCCGGCGTCTTCACCTGGGAGGCAGCGGCCTTTAAGCTCTTTTGCATGGCTGCCGCCTTCCCGGGGCTTCCAGCGTCTTCACCTGGTGGATGGTGGCTGTTAAGCTTTTTTGCATAGCACTTGGAGAACCACAAGTGCCAGCATGTCCGGACATAAAGGGCCCACTGGCACCTGTAGTCCACCTGTAAAAAAAATATTCAAATAAAAACACCACTCCGTCTTTAAAAAAAAGTTTATTAGTCAGGGTCTTCACCTGGGGGCGGCGGCCTTTAAGCTTTTTTGCATGGCTGCCGCCTCTCCAGGGCTTCCGACGCCTTCACCTGGGGGGCCGCCGCCTCCCCAGGGCTTCCAGCATCTTCACCGGGGAGGCAGCGGCCTTTAAGCTCTTTTGCATGGCTTCCGCCTTCCCAGGGCTTCCAGCGTCTTCACCTGGTGGGCGGCAGCCGTTAAGCTCTTTTGCATAGCACTTGGAGAACCACAAGTGCCAGCATGTCCGGACATAAAGAGCCCGCTGGCACCTGTAGTCCACCTGTAAAGAAAATATTAAAATAAAAACACCACACCATCTTTAAAAAAAAGTTTATTATTCAGGGTCTTCACCTGGGGGCGGCGGCCTTTAAGCTCGTTTGCATGGCTACAGCCCATCCAGGACTTCCAGCGTCTTCTTTCTTAAGGAGCTCTTCCGCCGTCGGACTGACGCCGATGCCTCGTGCTGACTCATATAAGTCAGCCGGAGGGGCCGGGGTGATGACGCAGCGAGCCGTGATTGGCTCGTGGTTGCCATCTTGAATTTAAAAAATTACACTGAGGTGCCATTTTTGAAATTGGTACTGCTCCGCTGCCAAACTCTGCAGAATGGCAGTGCCACTAATACTCTCACTGCCACCAATGCCCACACCTCCGCGCACCCATATAGTGATGGCAGCGGATCCAGTGACGGATCCTCTGGCCAATCACTGTGGCCTCACTGACAGGGGTGTGCTTTCATGGGTTGAAAGCACGTCCCTGTATGAAAGCAGCACCTCTAATGGTGCCGCTTTCCCATGCATTTCCAATGGACTTTTAATACCCATGGCTAGCCCCCCCCCCCCCCCCCCCCTGCTCCCACACCCTTTCCCATTCACACTGGGAGGCACCACGACTGGTGCCTCCCAAACACATTTAAACAGGGATAATGATTAGATTAATATAAAGGAGATACTTATGACACAGAATACAGTATGTGTCATAAGTATCTTCTTTATATTATTTTAATCATTAATGACAGGGGAGGCACTGCCTCCCCTGCCTTCCCTGACTGCACGTCCCTGGTTTGCCCAGACCATCCGCCCTCCAACTAACCTTGCCTAACCCAGTCTTCCCATCTGTCACCTCAAATCTGATATCTTGACCTATTTACCCGGCAGGAGAAAAATGCACCTATACGTCAATGGTTAGAGAGTGAAAAAAGAGAGCAAGAAATGAGTGGGGCATGGAGAGCCCACCGGGGGAATGCACAGGTAAAGGCCCATGCTTAGGGGTGTGGCCTGCTGCCACAGAGGCTTGGCTAACATGGTATAGGGCCCATGATAAATATATATAGTAAATACTGCTAGTACATGCATGATAATGTACCAGATTAATAACTGCAATGCACTGTAGATAATATGTATAATGTACAATTCAAGTGCACAGACGGGACCTGATCCATAGACGAGGAGGTGGGCCCCCAGACAGTAGGGCCCACCGGTGGTTTCCCCTGTACCCCTATGGGTTATGACTAGTGATGAGCACCGGAAATTTTTCGGGTTTTGTGTTTTGGTTTTGGGTTCGGTTCCGCGGCCGTGTTTTGGGTTCGAACGCGTTTTGGCAAAACCTCACCGAATTTTTTTTGTAGGATTCGGGTGTGTTTTGGATTCGGGTGTTTTTTTCAAAAAACCCTAAAAAACAGTTTAAATCATAGAATTTGGGGGTCATTTTGATCCCAAAGTATTATAAACCTCAATAACCATAATTTCCACTAATTTTCAGTCTATTCTGAACACCTCACACCTCACACCTCACAATATTATTTTTAGTCCTAAAATTTGCACCGAGGTCGCTGGATGGCTAAGCTAAGCGACCCAAGTGGCCGAAACAAACACCTGGCCCATCTAGGAGTGGCACTGCAGTGTCACGCAGGATGGCCCTTCCAAAAAACCCTCCCCAAACAGCACATGACGCAAAGAAAAAAAGAGGCGCAATGAGGTAGCTGTGTGAGTAAGCTAAGCGACCCTAGTGGCCGACACAAACACCTGGCCCATCTAGGAGTGGCACTGCAGTGTCACGCAGGATGGCCCTTCCAAAAAACACTCCCCAAACAGCACATGACGCAAATAAAAAAAGAGGCGCAATGAGGTAGCTGTGTGAGTAAGCTAAGCGACCCTAGTGGCCGACACAAACACCTGGCCCATCTAGGAGTGGCACTGCAGTGTCACGCAGGATGGCCCTTCCAAAAAACACTCCCCAAACAGCACATGACGCAAAGAAAAAAAGAGGCGCAATGAGGTAGCTGTGTGAGTAAGCTAAGCGACCCTAGTGGCCGACACAAACACCTGGCCCATCTAGGAGTGGCACTGCAGTGTCACGCAGGATGGCCCTTCCAAAAAACACTCCCCAAACAGCACATGACGCAAAGAAAAAAAGAGGCGCAATGAGGTAGCTGTGTGAGTAAGCTAAGCGACCCTAGTGGCCGACACAAACACCTGGCCCATCTAGGAGTGGCACTGCAGTGTCACGCAGGATGGCCCTTCCAAAAAACACTCCCCAAACAGCACATGACGCAAAGAAAAAAAGAGGCGTAATGAGGTAGCTGTGTGAGTAAGCTAAGCGACCCTAGTGGCCGACACAAACACCTGGCCCATCTAGGAGTGGCACTGCAGTGTCACGCAGGATGGCCCTTCCAAAAAACACTCCCCAAACAGCACATGACGCAAAGAAAAAAAGAGGCGCAATGAGTTAGCTGTGTGAGTAAGCTAAGCGACCCTAGTGGCCGACACAAACACCTTGCCCATCTAGGAGTGGCACTGCAGTGTCACGCAGGATGGCCCTTCCAAAAAACACTCCCCAAACAGCACATGATGCAAAGAAAAAAAGAGGCGCAATGAGGTAGCTGTGTGAGTAAGCTAAGCGACCCTAGTGGCCGACACAAACACCTGGCCCATCTAGGAGTGGCACTGCAGTGTCACGCAGGATGGCCCTTCCAAAAAACACTCCCCAAATAGCACATGACGCAAAGAAAAAAAGAGGCGCAATGAGGTAGCTGTGTGAGTAAGCTAAGCGACCCTAGTGGCCGACACAAACACCTGGCCCATCTAGGAGTGGCACTGCAGTGTCACGCAGGATGGCCCTTCCAAAAAACACTCCTCAAACAGCACATGACGCAAAGAAAAAAAGAGGCGCAATGAGGTAGCTGTGTGAGTAAGCTAAGCGACCCTAGTGGCCGACACAAACACCTGGCCCATCTAGGAGTGGCACTGCAGTGTCACGCAGGATGGCCCTTCCAAAAAACACTCCCCAAACAGCACATGACGCAAAGAAAAAAAGAGGCGCAATGAGGTAGCTGTGTGAGTAAGCTAAGCGACCCTAGTGGCCGACACAAACACCTGGCCCATCTAGGAGTGGCACTGCAGTGTCACGCAGGATGGCCCTTCCAAAAAACACTCCCCAAACAGCACATGACGCAAAGAAAAAAAGAGGCGCAATGAGGTAGCTGTGTAAGTAAGCTAAGCGACCCTAGTGGCCGACACAAACACCTGGCCCATCTAGGAGTGGCACTGCAGTGTCACGCAGGATGGCCCTTCCAAAAAACACTCCCCAAACAGCACATGACGCAAAGAAAAAAAGAGGCGCAATGAGGTAGCTGTGTGAGTAAGCTAAGCGACCCTAGTGGCCGACACAAACACCTGGCCCATCTAGGAGTGGCACTGCAGTGTCACGCAGGATGGCCCTTCCAAAAAACACTCCCCAAACAGCACGTGACGCAAAGAAAAAAAGAGGCGCAATGAGGTAGCTGTGTGAGTAAGCTAAGCGACCCTAGTGGCCGACACAAACACCTGGCCCATCTAGGAGTGGCACTGCAGTGTCACGCAGGATGGCTCTTCCAAAAAACACCCCCCAAACAGCACATGACGCAAAGAAAAATTAAAGAAAAAAGAGGTGCAAGATGGAATTGTCCTTGGGCCCTCCCACCCACCCTTATGTTGTATAAACAGGACATGCACACTTTAACCAACCCATCATTTCAGTGACAGGGTCTGCCACACGACTGTGACTGAAATGACGGGTTGGTTTGGACCCCCACCAAAAAAGAAGCAATTAATCTCTCCTTGCACAAACTGGCTCTACAGAGGCAAGATGTCCACCTCATCATCATCCTCCGATATATCACCGTGTACATCCCGCTCCTCACAGATTATCAATTCATCCCCACTGGAATCCACCATCTCAGCTCCCTGTGTACTTTGTGGAGGCAATTGCTGCTGGTCAATGTCTCCACGGAGGAATTGATTATAATTCATTTTAATGAACATCATCTTGTCCACATTTTCTGGATGTAACCTCGTACGCCGATTGCTGACAAGGTGAGCGGCGGCACTAAACACTCTTTCGGAGTACACATTTGTGGGAGGGCAACTTAGGTAGAATAAAGCCAGTTTGTGCAAGGGCCTCCAAATTGCCTCTTTTTCCTGCCAGTATAAGTACGGACTGTCTGGCGTGCCTACTTGGATGCGGTAACTCATATAATCCTCCACCATTCTTTCAATGGTGACAGAATCATATGCAGTGACAGTAGACGACATGTCCGTAATCGTTGTCAGGTCCTTCAGTCCGGACCAGATGTCAGCATCAGCAGTCGCTCCAGACTGCCCTGCATCACCGCCAGCGGGTGGGCTCGGAATTCTGAGCCTTTTCCTCGCACCCCCAGTTGCGGGTGAATGTGAAGGAGGAGTTGTTGACAGGTCGCGTTCCGCTTGACTTGACAATTTTGTCACCAGCAGTACTTTGAACCCCAGCAGACTTGTGTGTGCCGGAAAGAGAGATCCAAGGTAGGTTTTAAATCTAGGATCGAGCACGGTGGCCAAAATGTAGTGCTCTGATTTCAACAGATTGACCACCCGTGAATCCTTGTTAAGCAAATTAAGGGCTCCATCCACAAGTCCCACATGCCTAGCGGAATCGCTCTGTGTTAGCTCCTCCTTCAATGTCTCCAGCTTCTTCTGCAAAAGCCTGATGAGGGGAATGACCTGACTCAGGCTGGCAGTGTCTGAACTGACTTCACGTGTGGCAAGTTCAAAAGGTTGCAGAACCTTGCACAACGTTGAAATCATTCTCCACTGCGCTTGAGACAGGTGCATTCCACCTCCTATATCGTGCTCAGTTGTATAGGCTTGAATGGCCTTTTGCTGCTCCTCCAACCTTTGAAGCATATAAAGGGTTGAATTCCACCTCGTTACCACTTCTTGCTTCAGATGATGGCAGGGCAGGTTCAGGCGTTTTTGGTGGTGCTCCAGTCTTCTGTACGTGGTGCCTGTACGCCGAAAGTGTCCCGCAATTCTTCTGGCCACCGACAGCATCTCTTGCACGCCCCTCTCGTTTTTTAAATAATTCTGCACCACCAAATTCAAGGTATGTGCAAAACATGGGACGTGCTGGAATTTGCCCATATTTAATGCACACACAATATTGCTGGCGTTGTCCGATGCCACAAATCCACAGGAGAGTCCAATTGGGGTAAGCCATTCTGCGATGATCTTCCTCAGTTGCCGTAAGAGGTTTTTAGCTGTGTGCGTATTCTGGAAAGCGGTGATACAAAGCGTAGCCTGCCTAGGAAAGAGTTGGCGTTTGCGAGATGCTGCTACTGGTGCCGCCGCTGCTGTTCTTGCGGCGGGAGTCCATACATCTACCCAGTGGGCTGTCACAGTCATATAGTCCTGAGCCTGCCCTGCTCCACTTGTCCACATGTCCGTGGTTAAGTGGACATTGGGTACAGCTGCATTTTTTAGGACACTGGTGAGTCTTTTTCTGAGGTCTGTGTACATTTTCGGTATCGCCTGCCTAGAGAAATGGAACCTAGATGGTATTTGGTACCGGGGACACAGTACCTCCAACAAGTCTCTAGTTGCCTCTGCAGTAATGATGGATACCGGAACCACGTTTCTTACCGCCCAGGATACCAAGGCCTCAGTTATCCGCTTTGCAGCAGGATGACTGCTGTGATATTTCATCTTCCTCGCAAAGGACTGTTGGACAGTCAATTGCTTGGTGGAAGTAGTAAAAGTGGTCTTACGAGTACGACTTCCCCTCTGGGATGACCATCGACTCCCAGCAGCAACAACAGCAGCGCCAGCAGCAGTAGGCGTTACACGCAAGGATGCATCGGAGGAATCCCAGGCAGGAGAGGACTCGTCAGAATTGCCAGTGACATGGCCTGCAGGACTATTGGCATTCCTGGGGAAGGAGGAAATTGACACTGAGGGAGTTGGTGGGGTGGTTTGCGTGAGCTTGGTTACAAGAGGAAGGGATTTACTGGTCAGTGGACTGCTTCCGCTGTCGCCCAAAGTTTTTGAACTTGTCACTGACTTATGATGAATGCGCTGCAGGTGACGTATAAGGGAGGATGTTCCGAGGTGGTTAACGTCCTTACCCCTACTTATTACAGCTTGACAAAGGCAACACACGGCTTGACAAATGTTGTCCGCATTTCTGTTGAAATACTTCCACACCGAAGAGCTGATTTTTTTGGTATTTTCACCAGGCATGTCAATGGCCCTATTCCTCCCACGGACAACAGGTGTCTCCCCGGGTGCCTGACTTAAACAAACCACCTCACCATCAGAATCCTCCTGGTCAATTTCCTCCCCAGCGCCAGCAACACCCATATCCTCCTCATCCTGGTGTACTTCAACACTGACATCTTCAATCTGACTATCAGGAACTGGACTGCGGGTGCTCCTTCCAGCACTTGCAGGGGGCGTGCAAATGGTGGAAGGCGCATGCTCTTCACGTCCAGTGTTGGGAAGGTCAGGCATCACAAACGACACAATTGGACTCTCCTTGTGGATTTGTGATTTCGAAGAACAACAGTTCTTTGCTGTGCTTTTGCCAGCTTGAGTCTTTTCATTTTTCTAGCAAGAGGCTGAGTGCTTCCATCCTCATGTGAAGCTGAACCACTAGCCATGAACATAGGCCAGGGCCTCAGCCGTTCCTTGCCACTCTCCGTGTGGTAAATGGCATATTGGCAAGTTTACGCTTCTCCTCTGACAATTTTAGTTTAGATTTTTGAGTCCTTTTTTTACTGATATTTGGTGTTTTGGATTTTACATGCTCTGTACTATGACATTGGGCATCGGCCTTGGCAGACGACGTTGCTGGCATTTCATCGTCTCGGCCATGACTAGTGGCAGCAGCTTCAGCACGAGGTGGAAGTCGATCTTGATCTTTCCCTATTTTTGGAACCTCAACATTTTTGTTCTCCATATTTTAATAGGCACAACTAAAAGGCACCTCAGGTAAACAATGGAGATGGATGGATACTAGTATACTTATGGATGGACGAGCGACTGCCGACACAGAGGTAGCTACAGCCGTGGACTACTGTACTGTGTCTGCTGCTAATATAGACTGGATGATAATGATATAAAAAATATATATATATCACTACTGCAGCCGGACAGGTATATATTATATAATGACGGACCTGCTGGACACTGTCAGCAGCACTGCAGACTCCTAAAGTAAGCTACTAGTAGTATCAAGAAGATAGAAAGAAAAAAAAAACACCACAGGTAGGTGGTATACAATTATGGATGGACGAGCGACTGCCGACACAGAGGTAGCTACAGCCGTGGACTACCGTACTGCGTCTGCTGCTAATATAGACTGGATGATAATGATATAAAAAATATATATATATCACTACTGCAGCCGGACAGGTATATATTATATAATGACGGACCTGCTGGACACTGTCAGCAGCACTGCAGACTCCTAAAGTAAGCTACTAGTAGTATCAAGAAGATAGAAAAAAAAAAACACCACAGGTAGGTGGTATACAATTATGGATGGACGAGCGACTGCCGACACAGAGGTAGCTACAGCCGTGGACTACCTACTGCGTCTGCTGCTAATATAGACTGGATGATAATTATATAAAAAATATATATATATCACTACTGCAGCCGGACAGGTATATATTATATAATGACGGACCTGCTGGACACTGTCAGCAGCACTGCAGACTCCTAAAGTAAGCTACTAGTAGTATCAAGAAGAAAAAAAAAAAAAACCACCACAGGTAGGTGGTATACAATTATGGATGGACGAGCGACTGCCGACACAGAGGTAGCTACAGCCGTGGACTACCGTACTGCGTCTGCTGCTAATATAGACTGGATGATAATGAGATATAAAATATATATATATCACTACTGCAGCCGGACAGGTATATATTATATAATGACGGACCTGCTGGACACTGTCAGCAGCACTGCAGACTCCTAAAGTAAGCTACTAGTAGTATCAAGAAGATAGAAAAAAAAAAAAAACACCACAGGTAGGTGGTATACAATTATGGATGGACGAGCGACTGCCGACACAGAGGTAGCTACAGCCGTTGATTACCGTACTGCGTCTGCTGCTAATATAAACTGGATGATAATGATATAAAAAATATATATATATATCACTACTGCAGCCGGACAGGTATATATTATATAATGACGGACCTGCTGGACACTGTCAGCTCAGCACTGCAGACTCCTAAAGTAAGCTACTAGTAGTATCAAGAAGATAGAAAAAAAAACCCTCCACAGGTAGGTGGTATACAATTATGGATGGACGAGCGACTGCCGACACAGAGGTAGCTACAGCCATGGACTACCGTACTGCGTCTGCTGCTAATATAGACTGGATGATAATGAGATATAAAATATATATATATCACTACTGCAGCCGGACAGGTATATATTATATAATGACTGACCTGCTGGACACTGTCAGCTCAGCACTGCAGACTCCTAAAGTAAGCTACTAGTATCAAGAAGATAGAAAAAAAAAAAACCACCACGGGTAGGTGGTATACAATTATGGATGGACGAGCGACTGCCAACACAGAGGTAGCTACAGCCGTGGACTACCGTACTGCGTCTGCTGCTAATATAGACTGGATGATAATGATATAAAAAATATATATATATATATATCACTACTGCAGCCGGACAGGTATATATTATATAATGACGGACCTGCTGGACACTGTCAGCTCAGCACTGCAGACTCCTAAAGTAAGCTACTAGTATCAAGAAGATAGAAAAAAAAAAAAAACACCACGGGTAGGTGGTATACAATTATGGATGGACGAGCGACTGCCGACACAGAGGTAGCTACAGCCGTGGACTACCGTACTGCGTCTGCTGCAGTGCTAATATAGACTGGATGATAATGATATAAAAAATATATATATATCACTACTGCAGCCGGACAGGTATATATTATATAATGACGGACCTGCTGGACACTGTCAGCAGAATGCGTTTATAGAATAAAAATACCACACGACGAGTGTTTAACTTTTTCAGGCAGACAATCACAATATACTGGTGGTCAGTGGTCACTGGTCAGTCACACTGGCACTGGCAGTGGCACTCTGGCAGCAAAAGTGTGCACTGTTAAAATATGTACTCCTGCTATAACTGCTCCCCAGTCTCCCCCACAATTAAGCTGTGTGAGCAGTGAGCACTCAGCACAGTCAGATATACAGTATTACATAGATGATGCAGCACACTGAGGGCACACTGAGGCTGAGCACAGATATGGTATGTGACTGTGTCACACTGTGTATCGTTTTTTTTTCAGGCAGAGAACGGATTAATTAAACTGGTGGTCACTGGTCACACTATCAGCAAGTAGTACTCCTAATATGCTCCCCAAAATTAGTAAATCAAGTGTCTCTACTACTCTCTAGTCTACTCTAAACGGAGAGGACGCCAGCCACGTCCTCTCTCTATCAATCTCAATGCACGTGTGAAAATGGCGGCGACGCGCGGCTCCTTATATAGAATCCGAGTCTCGCGATAGAATCCGAGCCTCGCGAGAATCCGACAGCGGGATGATGACGTTCGGGCGCGCTTGGGTTAACCGAGCAAAGCGGGAAGATCCGAGTCTGCCTCGGACCCGTGTAAAAAGCGTGAAGTTCGGGGGGTTTCGGTTTCCGAGAAACCGAACCCGCTCATCACTAGTTATGACTGTCCCCCTCCCCCCACACTCCCTGAGTGGGAATGAGGGGGGAGGGGGACAGTCATAACCACCATAGCATTCATTTCTGACGCTAACAGGAATTACAACTGTACAAATGTAGCTATTCTCGTTGTGGCTACATCTTAAGGCGATTGCGCCTTGCTAGTCGCGACCGCACCGCGTACATCTGGACATCTAAGACATGTGTGTGCCCCATTCACATGGATGGGGGCGGCAAATGCCGCAACTCGACATAGCTAGGCACAGGTGCGCATTACTGCGTCGAGGGTGCACGTTTCCCTCAGATGTAGCCATGATCAGCATGGCTACATCTGTATATAGTATTGGATAAAAACAAAGGTAATGATTAATGCACAATTTAATTCTCTTACATCTCTACATATTAATAAAAATGGATCAGCGTGCAACACTGGCACACTGGGATTTAGGCAGGCAGAGAGAGAGAGAGTAAAGCACCCTTCATATATCTCCAATGGCCCATTTGCAGCCGCTTGTGGATGTTAAGTAATGGCACTGTCCCAGTAGGTGTGAGATTTTGTTTTTATCCAATACTATGCTATCCCCAAGGTCGTAAGTCATATATTATAATAGTCATGCTAAACGTCTGCCGACGATTCAAAATAAGCTGCTCTTATCTTTGTCCAGTCACTAACCTTCTACCAGTGTGCTATGCCGTGCCAGGCCTCTGAAAGCCTATGCAAGAGACAGCAACAGCATAGCCCTGACATAGGCAGTTTCCATTATGACATCACAGCATGACCTCACACAACCCACCAGACCGGCTAAGACTGGTTATTTCTGGTTTGAGGCCCTTGTCTTTTACATGACTGACCTAAGGGAAATGTGACTTAAAATTATTACATGAGAAAAATTTTATTACTGCCATTTACCGGCAGTTTTGCTCACTTAGGTGGTCATTCCGAGTTGTTCGCTCGTTGCCGATTTTCGTTATTTTGCGATTTTCCGCTTACTGCGCATGCGCAATGTAAATTTGCTATGCAGTTAGGTATTTTACTCACGGCATTACGAGGTTTTTTCTTCGTTCTGGTGATCGTAATGTGATAGACAGGAAGTGGGTGTTTCTGGGCGGAAACTGGCCGTTTTGTGGGTGTGTTGGAAAAAACGCTACCGTTTCTGGGAAAAACGCGGGAGTGGCTGGAGAAATGGGGGAGTGTCTGGGCGAATGCTTGGTGTGTTTGTGACGTCAAACCAGGAACTAAACTGACTGAAATGATCGCAATGGCTAAGTCCGGAGCTACTCAGAAACTGCTAAGAAAGGTCTATTCGCAATATTGCGAATCCGTCGGTCGCAATTTTGAGAAGCTAAGATTCACACCCAGTAGGCGGCGACTTAGCGTGTGCAAAGCTGCTAAAAGCAGCTTGCGAGCGAACAACTCGGAATGAGGGCCTTAGTGGCATCTAATCTTGTGATGTATATTTTATATTTTACAAATAGAGCCTGATTAAGGTTGGATCGCAATCGCAATAAGCGATCCAACGGTAAAAATTGCTAAGAGGATGCAGGATCCTGCGCAGGGCCCATCCTGCGCATGTGCCTGCATTTTCTACGGCGCCCCACAGAAAATGCGATTGCTTCTGCCTGTCTATGAGGCAGAGATGGTCACGGGAGGGGGGGGGGAGGCAACGCTCCATTTCAAAGACGGAGATGAAGTATTGCGGGGACGAGACCTCAAAACAGGGGCGGCAACGGAGAAACAGGGGCGTAGTCGGTGCAGCTGCATGACATCACACGCAGCCGATGCTATCACAAAAATGGCTGTGGGTCTCATGCGGGCGCCTAACATGTGGGGCATACTAGCCCTGTGCTGGGCGTCCCCCCGCATGTCAGAGAATCTGATCATAAATGTGCTAAATTTAGCACATCTAGGATCAGGTCTGAATCACCCCCATGGAACAAAAAAAAAGGCCCAACTTATGTGATTTTAGTTTTGTTTGTCAATTTTTGAAAACAAAAAAACAAAACCAGTCACGGCAGTTTGGCAAAAACCAAATACAAAGCCGGATGACGAATCAGGGCCAATTGCAAATCCAGTAAAAATGGTCCTGTGCACATCTCTAGTAATATTCTAATACCACATTGAGTTTGCTAGCATTGTATGCCTAGGGATGTGCTGATTAGAGATGTGCACTTGAAATTTTTCGGGTTTTGTGTTTTGGTTTTGGGTTCGGTTCCGCGGCCGTGTTTTGGGTTTCGACCGCGTTTTGGCAAAACCTCACCGAATTTTTTTTGTCGGATTCGGGTGTGTTTTGGATTCGGGTGTTTTTTTTCAAAAAACCCTAAAAAAACAGCTTAAATCATAGAATTTGGGGGTCATTTTGATCCCAAAGTATTATTAACCTCAAAAACCATAATTTCCACTCATTTTCAGTCTATTCTGAACACCTCACACCTCACAATATTATTTTTAGTCCTAAAATTTGCACCGAGGTAGCTGTGTGAGTAAGCTAAGCGACCCTAGTGGCCGACACAAACACCTGGCCCATCTAGGAGTGGCACTGCAGTGTCACGCAGGATAGCCCTTCCAAAAAACACTCCCCAAACAGCACATGACGCAAAGAAAAAAAGAGGCGCAATGAGGTAGCTGTGTGAGTAAGCTAAGCGACCCTAGTGGCCGACACAAACACCTGGCCATTCTAGGAGTGGCACTGCAGTGTCACGCAGGATGGCCCTTCCAAAAAACACTCCCCAAACAGCACATGACGCAAAGAAAAAAAGAGGCGCAATGAGGTAGCTGTGTGAGTAAGCTAAGCGACCCTAGTGGCCGACACAAACACCTGGCCCATCTAGGAGTGGCACTGCAGTGTCACGCAGGATGGCCCTTCCAAAAAACACTCCCCAAACAGCACATGACGCAAAGAAAAATGAAAGAAAAAAGAGGTGCAAGATGGAATTGTCCTTGGGCCCTCCCACCCACCCTTATGTTGTATAAACAGGACATGCACACTTTAACCAACCCATCATTTCAGTGACAGGGTCTGCCACACGACTGTGACTGAAATGACAGGTTGGTTTGGACCCCCACCGAAAAAGAAGCAATTAATCTCTCCTTGCACAAACTGGCTCTACAGAGGCAAGATGTCCACCTCATCATCATCCTCCGATATATCACCGTGTACATCCTAGAGATGAGCGCCGGAAATTTTTCGGGTTTTGTGTTTTGGTTTTGGGTTCGGTTCCGCGGCCGTGTTTTGGGTTCGACCGCGTTTTGGCAAAACCTCACCGAATTTTTTTTGTCGGATTCGGGTGTGTTTTGGATTCGGGTGTTTTTTTCCAAAAAACCTAAAAAACAGCTTAAATCATAGAATTTGGCGGTCATTTTGATCCCAAAGTATTATTAACCTCAAAAACCATAATTTCCACTCATTTTCAGTCTATTCTGAATACCTCACACCTCACAATATTATTTTTAGTCCTAAAATTTGCACCGAGGTCGCTGTGTGAGTAAGATAAGCGACCCTAGTGGCCGACACAAACACCGGGCCCATCTAGGAGTGGCACTGCAGTGTCACGCAGGATGGCCCTTCCAAAAAACCCTCCCCAAACAGCACATGACGCAAAGAAAAAAAGAGGCGCAATGAGGTAGCTGTGTGAGTAAGATTAGCGACCCTAGTGGCCGACACAAACACCGGGCCCATCTAGGAGTGGCACTGCAGTGTCACGCAGGATGTCCCTTCCAAAAAACCCTCCCCAAACAGCACATGACGCAAAGAAAAAGAAAAGAAAAAAGAGGTGCAAGATGGAATTGTCCTTGGGTCCTCCCACCCACCCTTATGTTGTATAAACAGGACATGCACACTTTAACCAACCCATCATTTCAGTGACAGGGTCTGCCACACGACTGTGACTGATATGACGGGTTGGTTTGGACCCCCACCAAAAAAGAAGCAATTAATCTCTCCTTGCACAAACTGGCTCTACAAAGGCAAGATGTCCACCTCATCATCATCCTCCGATATATCACCGTGTACATCCCCCTCCTCACAGATTATCAATTCGTCCCCACTGGAATCCACCATCTCAGCTCCCTGTGTACTTTGTGGAGGCAATTGCTGCTGGTCAATGTCTCCACGGAGGAATTGATTATAATTCATTTTAATGAACATCATCTTCTCCACATTTTCTGGATGTAACCTCGTACGCCGATTGCTGACAAGGTGAGCGGCGGCACTAAACACTCTTTCGGAGTACACACTTGTGGGAGGGCAACTTAGGTAGAATAAAGCCAGTTTGTGCAAGGGCCTCCAAATTGCCTCTTTTTCCTGCCAGTATAAGTACGGACTGTGTGACGTGCCTACTTGGATGCGGTCACTCATATAATCCTCCACCATTCTTTCAATGGTGAGAGAATCATATGCAGTGACAGTAGACGACATGTCCGTAATCGTTGTCAGGTCCTTCAGTCCGGACCAGATGTCAGCATCAGCAGTCGCTCCAGACTGCCCTGCATCACCGCCAGCGGGTGGGCTCGGAATTCTGAGCCTTTTCCTCGCACCCCCAGTTGCGGAAGAATGTGAAGGAGGAGATGTTGTTGACAGGTCGCGTTCCGCTTGACTTGACAATTTACTCACCAGCAGGTGTTTGAACCCCAGCAGACTTGTGTCTGCCGGAAAGAGAGATCCAAGGTAGGCTTTAAATCTAGGATCGAGCACGGTGGCCAAAATGTAGTGCTCTGATTTCAACAGATTGACCACCCGTGAATCCTTGTTAAGCGAATTAAGGGCTCCATCCACAAGTCCCACATGCCTAGCGGAATCGCTCCGTGTTAGCTCCTCCTTCAATGTCTCCAGCTTCTTCTGCAAAAGCCTGATGAGGGGAATGACCTGACTCAGGCTGGCAGTGTCTGAACTGACTTCACGTGTGGCAAGTTCAAAGGGCATCAGAACCTTGCACAACGTTGAAATCATTCTCCACTGCGCTTGAGACAGGTGCATCCCACCTCCTATATCGTGCTCAATTGTATAGGCTTGAATGGCCTTTTGCTGCTCCTCCAACCTCTGAAGCATATACAGGGTTGAATTCCACCTCATTACCACTTCTTGCTTCAGATGATGGCAGGGCAGGTTCAGTAGTTTTTGGTGGTGCTCCAGTTTTCTGTACGTGGTGCCTGTACGCCGAAAGTGTCCCGCAATTCTTCTGGCCACCGACAGCATCTCTTGCACGCCCCTGTCGTTTTTTTAAAAATTCTGCACCACCAAATTCAAGGTATGTGCAAAACATGGGACGTGCTGGAATTGGCCCAGATTTAATGCACACACAATATTGCTGGCGTTGTCCGATGCCACAAATCCACAGGAGAGTCCAATTGGAGTAAGCCATTCCGCGATGATCTTCCTCAGTTGCCGTAAGAGGTTTTCAGCTGTGTGCGTATTCTGGAAACCGGTGATACAAAGCGTAGCCTGCCTAGGAAAGAGTTGGCGTTTGCGAGATGCTGCTACTGGTGCCGCCGCTGCTGTTCTTGCGGCGGGAGTCCATACATCTACCCAGTGGGCTGTCACAGTCATATAGTCCTGACCCTGCCCTGCTCCACTTGTCCACATGTCCGTGGTTAAGTGGACATTGGGTACAGCTGCATTTTTTAGGACACTGGTGACTCTTTTTCTGAGGTCTGTGTACATTTTCGGTATCGCCTGCCTAGAGAAATGGAACCTAGATGGTATTTGGTACCGGGGACACAGTACCTCCAACAAGTCTCTAGTTGGCTCTGCAGTAATGATGGATACCGGAACCACGTTTCTCACCACCCAGGATGTCAAGGCCTCAGTTATCCGCTTTGCAGTAGGATGACTGCTGTGATATTTCATCTTCCTCGCAAAGGACTGTTGGACAGTCAATTGCTTGGTGGAAGTAGTAAAAGTGGTCTTACGACTTCCCCTCTGGGATGACCATCGACTCCCAGCAGCAACAACAGCAGCGCCAGCAGCAGTAGGCGTTACACGCAAGGATGCATCGGAGGAATCCCAGGCAGGAGAGGACTCGTCAGAATTGCCAGTGACATGGCCTGCAGGACTATTGGCATTCCTGGGGAAGGAGGAAATTGACACTGAGGGAGTTGGTGGGGTGGTTTGCGTGAGCTTGGTTACAAGAGGAAGGGATTTACTGGTCAGTGGACTGCTTCCGCTGTCGGCCCAAGTTTTTGAACTTGTCACTGACTTATTATGAATGCGCTGCAGGTGACGTATAAGGGAGGATGTTCCGAGGTGGTTAACGTCCTTACCCCTACTTATTACAGCTTGACAAAGGGAACACACGGCTTGACACCTGTTGTCCGCATTTCTGGTGAAATACTTCCACACCGAAGAGCTGATTTTTATGGTATTTTCACCAGGCATGTCAACGGCCATATTCCTCCCACGGACAACAGGTGTCTCCCCGGGTGCCTGACTTAAACAAACCACCTCACCAACAGAATCCTCCTGGTCAATTTCCTCCCCAACGCCAGCAACACCCATATCCTCCTCATCCTGGTGTACTTCAACACTGACATCTTCAATCTGACTATCAGGAACTGGACTGCGGGTGCTCCTTCCATCACTTGCAGGGGGCGTGCAAATGGTGGAAGGCGCATGCTCTTCACGTCCAGTGTTGGGAAGGTCAGGCATCGCAACCGACACAATTGGAGTCGGACTCTCCTTGTGGATTTGGGATTTCGAAGAACGCACAGTTCTTTGCGGTGCTACTGCTTTTGCCAGCTTTAGTCTTTTCATTTTTCTAGCGAGAGGCTGAGTGCTTCCATCCTCATGTGAAGCTGAACCACTAGCCATGAACATAGGCCAGGGCCTCAGCCGTTCCTTGCCACTCCGTGTGGTAAATGGCATATTGGCAAGTTTACGCTTCTCCTCCGACAATTTTATTTTAGGTTTTGGAGTCCTTTTTTTACTGATATTTGGTGTTTTGGATTTTACATGCTCTGTACTATGACATTGGGCATCGGCCTTGGCAGACGACGTTGCTGGCATTTCATCGTCTCGGCCATGACTAGTGGCAGCAGCTTCAGCACGAGGTGGAAGTGGATCTTGATCTTTCCCTAATTTTGGAACCTCAACATTTTTGTTCTCCATATTTTAATAGGCACAACTAAAAGGCACCTCAGGTAAACAATGGAGATGGATGGATTGGATACTAGTATACAATTATGGACGGACTGCCGAGTGCCGACACAGAGGTAGCCACAGCCGTGAACTACCGCACTGTACTGTGTCTGCTGCTAATATATAGACTGGTTGATAAAGAGATAGTATACTCGTAACTAGTATGTATGTATAAAGAAAGAAAAAAAAACCACGGTTAGGTGGTATATACAATTATGGACGGACTGCCGAGTGCCGACACAGAGGTAGCCACAGCCGTGAACTACCGCACTGTACTGTGTCTGCTGCTAATATATAGACTGGTTGATAAAGAGATAGTATACTCGTAACTAGTATGTATGTATAAAGAAAGAAAAAAAAACCACGGTTAGGTGGTATATACAATTATGGACGGGCTGCCGAGTGCCGACACAGAGGTAGCCACAGCCGTGAACTACCGCACTGTACTGTGTCTGCTGCTAATATAGACTGGTTGATAAAGAGATAGTATACTCGTAACTAGTATGTATGTATAAAGAAAGAAAAAAAAACCACGGTTAGGTGGTATATACAATTATGGACGGGCTGCCGAGTGCCGACACAGAGGTAGCCACAGCCGTGAACTACCGCACTGTACTGTGTCTGCTGCTAATATAGACTGGTTGATAAAGAGATAGTATACTCGTAACTAGTATGTATGTATAAAGAAAGAAAAAAAAACCACGGTTAGGTGGTATATACAATTATGGACGGGCTGCCGAGTGCCGACACAGAGGTAGCCACAGCCGTGAACTACCGCACTGTACTGTGTCTGCTGCTAATATATAGACTGGTTGATAAAGAGATAGTATACTCGTAACTAGTATGTATGTATAAAGAAAGAAAAAAAAACCACGGTTAGGTGGTATATACAATTATGGACGGGCTGCCGAGTGCCGACACAGAGGTAGCCACAGCCGTGAACTACCGCACTGTACTGTGTCTGCTGCTAATATAGACTGGTTGATAAAGAGATAGTATACTCGTAACTAGTATGTATGTATAAAGAAAGAAAAAAAAACCACGGTTAGGTGGTATATACAATTATGGACGGGCTGCCGAGTGCCGACACAGAGGTAGCCACAGCCGTGAACTACTGCACTGTACTGTGTCTGCTGCTAATATAGACTGGTTGATAAAGAGATAGTATACTCGTAACTAGTATGTATGTATAAAGAAAGAAAAAAAAAACCACGGTTAGGTGGTATATACAATTATGGACGGGCTGCCGAGTGCCGACACAGAGGTAGCCACAGCCGTGAACTACCGCACTGTACTGTGTCTGCTGCTAATATATAGACTGGTTGATAAAGAGATAGTATACTCGTAACTAGTATGTATGTATAAAGAAAGAAAAAAAAACCACGGTTAGGTGGTATATACAATTATGGACGGGCTGCCGAGTGCCGACACAGAGGTAGCCACAGCCGTGAACTACCCCACTGTACTGTGTCTGCTGCTAATATAGACTGGTTGATAAAGAGATAGTATACTCGTAACTAGTATGTATGTATAAAGAAAGAAAAAAAAACCACGGTTAGGTGGTATATACAATTATGGACGGGCTGCCGAGTGCAGACACAGAGGTAGCCACAGCCGTGAACTACCGCACTGTACTGTGTCTGCTGCTAATATATAGACTGGTTGATAAAGAGATAGTATACTCGTAACTAGTATGTATGTATAAAGAAAGAAAAAAAAACCACGGTTAGGTGGTATATACAATTATGGACGGGCTGCCGAGTGCCGACACAGAGGTAGCCACAGCCGTGAACTACCGCACTGTACTGTGTCTGCTGCTAATATATAGACTGGTTGATAAAGAGATAGTATACTCGTAACTAGTATGTATGTATAAAGAAAGAAAAAAAAAACACGGTTAGGTGGTATATACAATTATGGACGGGCTGCCGAGTGCCGACACAGAGGTAGCCACAGCCGTGAACTACCGCACTGTACTGTGTCTGCTGCTAATATAGACTGGTTGATAAAGAGATAGTATACTCGTAACTAGTATGTATGTATAAAGAAAGAAAAAAAAACCACGGTTAGGTGGTATATACAATTATGGACGGGCTGCCGAGTGCCGACACAGAGGTAGCCACAGCCGTGAACTACCGCACTGTACTGTGTCTGCTGCTAATATAGACTGGTTGATAAAGAGATAGTATACTCGTAACTAGTATGTATGTATAAAGAAAGAAAAAAAAAACACGGTTAGGTGGTATATACAATTATGGACGGGCTGCCGAGTGCCGACACAGAGGTAGCCACAGCCGTGAACTACCGCACTGTACTGTGTCTGCTGCTAATATAGACTGGTTGATAAAGAGATAGTATACTACTAATATTATATATACTGGTGGTCAGGTCACTGGTCACTAGTCACACTGGCAGTGGCACTCCTGCAGCAAAAGTGTGCACTGTTTAATTTTAATATAATATTATGTACTCCTGGCTCCTGCTATAACCTATAACTGGCACTGCAGTGCTCCCCAGTCTCCCCCACAATTATAAGCTGTGTGAGCTGAGCACAGTCAGATATATATATACATTGATGCAGCACACTGGGCTGAGCAGTGCACACAGATATGGTATGTGACTGAGTCACTGTGTGTATCGTTTTTTTCAGGCAGAGAACGGATATATTAAATAAAACAAACAACTGCACTGTCTGGTGGTCACTGTGGTCGTCAGTCACTAAACTCTGCACTCTCTTCTACAGTATCACAGCCTCAGGTCAATCTCTCTCTCTCTCTCTCAACCCTAATCTAAATGGAGAGGACGCCAGCCACGTCCTCTCCCTATCAATCTCAATGCACGTGTGAAAATGGCGGCGACGCGCGGCTCCTTATATAGAATCCGAGTCTCGCGAGAATCCGACAGCGTCATGATGACGTTCGGGCGCGCTCGGGTTAACCGAGCAAGGCGGGAGGATCCGAGTCTGCTCGGACCCGTGAAAAAAACATGAAGTTCGTGCGGGTTCGGATTCAGAGAAACCGAACCCGCTCATCTCTAGTACATCCCGCTCCTCACAGATTATCAATTCGTCCCCACTGGAATCCACCATCTCAGCTCCCTGTGTACTTTGTGGAGGCAATTGCTGCTGGTCAATGTCTCCACGGAGGAATTGATTATAATTCATTTTAATGAACATCATCTTCTCCACATTTTCTGGAAGTAACCTCGTACGCCGATTGCTGACAAGGTGAGCGGCGGCACTAAACACTCTTTCGGAGTACACACTTGTGGGAGGGCAACTTAGGTAGAATAAAGCCAGTTTGTGCAAGGGCCTCCAAATTGCCTCTTTTTCCTGCCAGTATAAGTACGGACTGTCTGACGTGCCTACTTGGATGCGGTCTCTCATATAATCCTCCACCATTCTTTCAATGGGGAGAGAATCATATGCAGTGCCAGTAGACGACATGGCCGTAATCGTTGTCAGGTCCTTCAGTCCGGACCAGATGTCAGCATCAGCAGTCGCTCCAGACTGCCCTGCATCACCGCCAGCGGGTGGGCTCGGAATTCTGAGCCTTTTCCTCGCACCCCCAGTTGCGGGAGAATGTGAAGGAGGAGATGTTGACAGGTCGCGTTCCGCTTGACTTGACAATTTTCTCACCAGCAGGTCTTTGAACCCCAGCAGACTTGTGTGTGCCGGAAAGAGAGATCCAAGGTAGGTTTTAAATCTAGGATCGAGCACGGTGGCCAAAATGTAGTGCTCTGATTTCAACAGATTGACCACCCGTGAATCCTTGTTAAGCGAATTAAGGGCTCCATCCACAAGTCCCACATGCCTAGCGGAATCGCTCTGTGTTAGCTCCTCCTTCAATGTCTCCAGCTTCTTCTGCAAAAGCCTGATGAGGGGAATGACCTGACTCAGGCTGGCAGTGTCTGAACTGACTTCACGTGTGGCAAGTTCAAAGGGCAGCAGAACCTTGCACAACGTTGAAATCATTCTCCACTGCGCTTGAGACAGGTGCATTCCACCTCCTATATCGTGCTCAATTGTATAGGCTTGAATGGCCTTTTGCTGCTCCTCCAACCTCTGAAGCATATATAGGGTTGAATTCCACCTCGTGACCACTTCTTGCTTCAGATGATGGCAGGGCAGGTTCAGGCGTTTTTGGTGGTGCTCCAGTCTTCTGTACGTGGTGCCTGTACGCCGAAAGTGTCCCGCAATTCTTCTGGCCACCGACAGCATCTCTTGCACGCCCCTCTCGTTTTTTAAATAATTCTGCACCAACAAATTCAAGGTATGTGCAAAACATGGGACGTGCTGGAATTTGCCCATATTTAATGCACACACAATATTGCTGGCGTTGTCCGATGCCACAAATCCACAGGAGAGTCCAATTGGGGTAAGCCATTCCGCGATGATCTTCCTCAGTTGCCGTAAGAGGTTTTCAGTTGTGTGCGTATTCTGGAAAGCGGTGATACAAAGCGTAGCCTGCCTAGGAAAGAGTTGGCGTTTGCGAGATGCTGCTACTGGTGCCGCCGCTGCTGTTCTTGCGGCGGGAGTCCATACATCTACCCAGTGGGCTGTCACAGTCATATAGTCCTGACCCTGCCCTGCTCCACTTGTCCACATGTCCGTGGTTAAGTGGACATTGGGTACAGCTGCATTTTTTAGGACACTGGTGAGTCTTTTTCTGAGGTCTGTGTACATTTTCGGTATCGCCTGCCTAGAGAAATGGAACCTAGATGGTATTTGGTACCGGGGACACAGTACCTCCAACAAGTCTCTAGTTGCCTCTGCAGTAATGATGGATACCGGAACCACGTTTCTCACCACCCAGGATGCCAAGGCCTCAGTTATCCGCTTTGCAGCAGGATGACTGCTGTGATATTTCATCTTCCTCGCAAAGGACTGTTGGACAGTCAATTGCTTAGTGGAAGTAGTAAAAGTGGTCTTACGACTTCCCCTCTGGGATGACCATCGACTCCCAGCAGCAACAACAGCAGCGCCAGCAGCAGTAGGCGTTACACGCAAGGATGCATCGGAGGAATCCCAGGCAGGAGAGGACTCGTCAGAATTGCCAGTGACATGGCCTGCAGGACTATTGGCATTCCTGGGGAAGGAGGAAATTGACACTGAGGGAGTTGGTGGGGTGGTTTGCGTGAGCTTGGTTACAAGAGGAAGGGATTTACTGGTCAATGGACTGCTTCCGCTGTCGCCCAAAGTTTTTGAACTTGTCACTGACTTATTATGAATGCGCTGCAGGTGACGTATAAGGGAGGATGTTCCGAGGTGGTTAACGTCCTTACCCCTACTTATTACAGCTTGACAAAGGCAACACACGGCTTGACAAATGTTGTCCGCATTTCTGTTGAAATACTTCCACACCGAAGAGCTGATTTTTTTGGTATTTTCACCAGGCATGTCAATGGCCATATTCCTACCACGGACAACAGGTGTCTCCCCTGGTGCCTGACTTAAACAAACCACCTCACCATCAGAATCCTCCTTGTCAATTTCCTCCCCAGCGCCAGCAACACCCATATCCTCCTCATCCTGGTGTACTTCAACACTGACATCTTCAATCTGACTATCAGGAACTGGACTGCGGGTGCTCCTTCCAGCACTTGCAGGGGGCGTGCAAATGGTGGAAGGCGCATGCTCTTCACGTCCAGTGTTGGGAAGGTCAGGCATCGCAACCGACACAATTGGACTCTCCTTGTGGATTTGGGATTTCAAAGAACGCACAGTTCTTTGCTGTGCTTTTGCCAGCTTGAGTCTTTTCATTTTTCTAGCGAGAGGCTGAGTGCTTCCATCCTCATGTGAAGCTGAACCACTAGCCATGAACATAGGCCAGGGCCTCAGCCGTTCCCTGCCACTCCGTGTGGTAAATGGCATATTGGCAAGTTTACGCTTCTCCTCTGACAATTTTATTTTAGATTTTTGAGTCCTTTTTTTACTGATATTTGGTGTTTTGGATTTTACATGCTCTGTACTATGACATTGGGCATCGGCCTTGGCAGACGACGTTGCTGGCATTTCATCGTCTCGGCCATGACTAGTGGCAGCAGCTTCAGCACGAGGTGGAAGTCGATCTTGATCTTTCCCTAATTTTGGAACCTCAACATTTTTGTTCTCCATATTTTAATAGGCACAACTAAAAGGCACCTCAGGTAAACAATGGAGATAGATGGATACTAGTATACTTATGGATGGACGAGCGACTGCCGACACAGAGGTAGCTACAGCCGTGGACTACCGTACTGTGGCCCTCATTCCGAGTCGTTCGCTCGGTATTTTTCATCGCATCGCAGTGAAATTCCGCTTAGTGCGCATGCGCAATATTCGCACTGCGACTGCGCCAAGTATCTTTGCTATGAAGATAGTATTTTTACTCACGGCTTTTTCATCGCTCCGGCGAACGTAATGTGATTGACAGGAAATGGGTGTTACTGGGCGGAAACAGGCCGTTTTATGGGCGTGTGGCTGAAAACGCTACCGTTTCCGGAAAAAACGCAGGAGTGGCCGGAGAAACGGGGGAGTGGTTGGGCGAACGCTGGGTGTGTTTGTGACGTCAAACCAGGAACGACAAGCACTGAACTGATCGCACAGGCAGAGTAAGTCTGGAGCTACTCTAAAACTGCTAAGTAGTTTGTGATCGCAATATTGCGAATACATCGGTCGCAATTTTAAGATGCTAAGATACACTCCCAGTAGGCGGCGGCTTAGCGTGTGTAACTCTGCTAAATTCGCCTTGCGACCGATCAACTCGGAATGAGGGCCCGTGTCTGCTGCTAATATAGACTGGATGATAATTAGATAAAATTAAAATATATATATATATCACACTAGTACTGCAGCCGGACAGGTATATATTATGTAATGACGGACCTGCTGGACACTGTCTGTCAGACTCAGCACTGCAGACTCCTAAAGTAAGCTACTAGTATCAAGAAGACAGAAAAAAAAAAAAACACGGGTAGGTGGTATACAATTATGGATGGACGAGCGACTGCCGACACAGAGGTAGCTACAGCCGTGGACTACCGTACTGTGTCTACTGCTAATATAGACTGGATGATAATGAGATAAAATTAAAATATATATATATATCACACTAGTACTGCAGCCGGACAGGTATATATTATGTAATGACGGACCTGCTGGACACTGTCTGTCAGCACTGCAGACTCCTAAAGTAAGCTACTAGTATCAAGAAGATAGAAAAAAAAAAACCACGGGTAGGTGGTATACAATTATGGATGGACGAGCGACTGCCGACACAGAGGTAGCTACAGCCGTGGACTACCGTACTGTGTCTACTGCTAATATAGACTGGATGATAATGAGATAAAATTAAAATATATATATATATCTCACTAGTACTGCAGCCGGACAGGTATATATTATGTAATGACGGACCTGCTGGACACTGTCTGTCAGCACTGCAGACTCCTAAAGTAAGCTACTAGTATCAAGAAGATAGAAAAAAAAAAAACCACGGGTAGGTGGTATACAATTATGGATGGACGAGCGACTGCCGACACAGAGGTAGCTACAGCCGTGGACTACCGTACTGTGTCTGCTGCTAATATAGACTGGATGATAATGAGATAAAATTAAAATATATATATATATCACACTAGTACTGCAGCCGGACAGGTATATATTATGTAATGACGGACCTGCTGGACACTGTCTGTCAGACTCAGCACTGCAGACTCCTAAAGTAAGCTACTAGTATCAAGAAGATAGAAAAAAAAAAAACCACGGGTAGGTGGTATACAATTATGGATGGACGAGCGACTGCCGACACAGAGGTAGCTACAGCCGTGGACTACCGTACTGTGTCTGCTGCTAATATAGACTGGATGATAATGAGATAAAATTAAAATATATATATATATATCACACTAGTACTGCAGCCGGACAGGTATATATTATGTAATGACGGACCTGCTGGACACTGTCTGTCAGCACTGCAGACTCCTAAAGTAAGCTACTAGTATCAAGAAGATAGAAAAGAAAAAAAAACCACGGGTAGGTGGTATACAATTATGGATGGACGAGCGACTGCCGACACAGAGGTAGCTACAGCCGTGGACTACCATACTGTGTCTGCTGCTAATATAGACTGGATGATAATGAGATAAAATTAAAATATATATATATCACACTAGTACTGCAGCCGGACAGGTATATATTATGTAATGACGGACCTGCTGGACACTGTCTGCAGAATGCGTTTATAAAAACACCACACGACGAGTGTTTAACTTTTTCAGGCAGACAATCACAATATACTGGTGGTCAGCAGACAATCACAATATACTGGTGGTCAGTGGTCACTGGTCAGTCACACTGGCAGTGGCACTCTGGCAGCAAAAGTGTGCACTGTACTTAAAATATGTACTCCTGCTATAACTGCTCCCCAGTCTCCCCCACAATTAAGCTGTGTGAGCAGTGAGCACTCAGCACAGTCAGATAATGATATACAGTATTACATATGATGCAGCACACTGGGCTGAGCACAGATATGGTATGTGACTGTGTCACACTGTGTATCGTTTTTTTTCAGGCAGAGAACGGATTAATTAAACTGGTGGTCACTGGTCACACTATCAGCAGCAAGTAGTACTCCTCCTAATAATATGCTCCCCAAAATTAGTGTCTCTCTCTAGTACTCTAGTCTAAACGGAGAGGACGCCAGCCACGTCCTCTCCCTATCAATCTCAATGCACGTGTGAAAATGGCGGCGACGCGCGGCTCCTTATATAGAATCCTAGTCTCGCGATAGAATACGAGCCTCGCGAGAATCCGACAGCGGGATGATGACGTTCGGGCGTGCTCGGGTTAACCGAGCAAGGCGGGAAGATCCGAGTCGCTCGGCCCCGTGTAAAAAAACCTGAAGTTCGGGCGGGTTCGGATTCCGAGGAACCGAACCCGCTCATCACTAGTGCTGATATGAGACATTCCCTTTAACTCCTGTTTTATTGAGTTTAATAAATTATTCCTGTAGTTTAGCTGCTCATTCAAAACGTGGGATCAGTGCTACCATATGGTCCCTACTGGTCTGCACATGTGCACTGATGTTGCTTGCTAACTGGTAGCTGCATTAGAAGTTGTTGCATTCCACAGGAGCTGCTTATATCCAGTTTTGCGTTCCACATGGCACAGTTTTGGAGCACCAGTGCCACATTTTACACATGGTACCCTGAGGTTACCGGCAGAGAGGTGCATCTCTGCCTGACCGATTACGTGACTTAAGTGTTGAACAGTGTATTGTTGCTATAGGATGTGATACCACTACCAGGCAGGCCATGTGGTCCAAATTAAACTACTGTACATGTAGTTTGCTGTCTTTTTGTACATTATTCTGTTGGTATAAACATACTTGCCTACTCTCCCTCATTCTGCAGGAGACTCCCTGAAATAGAAGAAATCTCCCAAACTCCCTGAATAGTCCAGCAATCTCACTGATTGCACCTTAACCCCTGATGGGGGGTAAGGTAGAGAATAGAATAACAGTTGAGTAATTCTAGAAAGACACTTGTAAATAATGGTAAGTTACCATTAAAGCAAAAGGGCAAAGGAAATATTAACATAAAATGTCTGCTTGCGAAAGCAAGAAGCCTATCAGGTAAAATGGGGGAATTGGAATGGCATGTATCAAAAAATCAGTATGATATTATAGGTATTACGGAAACATGGTGGGACGACTCTCACGACTAGGTTACTAATTTGGAGGGATATTCACTTCTCAGGAGGGACAGGGCTACCAAAAGGGGAGGAGGGGTTTGTCTCTATGTAAAACCATCTCTAAAACCAAACTTAATATATGTTATTTACGAGGGGACTGGTGATAATGTGGAATCACTATAGGTTGAGATCACTAGTGGGGGCACTGAAATAAAGAAACTAGTCATTGGCACATGCTACAAGCAACCAGATATTAGCATACGTGACGAGGAACTGCTCTCACAGCAAATTGAAAAAGCTGCGGGAATGGGGGATATCCTAGTGTTAGGGGATTTTTAACTATCCGGGTATAAACTGGAGTAACGATTCATGTGTAAAAATTAGGAGCAGCAGGATTCTAAACACATTAAAGGATCAATACTTGTCTCAATTAGTCGAGGACCCAACCAGAGGTTATAATGTTCTGGACCAAGTTATTACCAATAATGTGGACATTATATCAAACATTACAGTTGGGGAGACCTTGGGAAACAGTGATCACTATATGATCACATTCAGCATCAGTTTCAAGAAACATAGCTATAAGGAATCAACAAAAACATTCAACTTTAGAAAAGCTAACTTCAATATGCTAAACGACATTGACTGGGAAGTTTTGTTTCATAGTAAAGACACATCGGAAATGTGGGATGCTTTAAAAGGGTTGCTTGATAGCAATATTCACAAATTCATACCCTTGGGCAGTAAATGCAAGAGTAATAGACTCAAATCAATGTGGCTTAATAAGGATGTCAAAGAAGCAATGGCTAAAAAGAGGTGTTCTTTTAAAGCATTTAAAACTAATGGAGGGGAGGAGTCATTCCAGCATTACAAAGAATGCAATAAAAGATGCAAAAAAGTAATAAGGGCAGCTACAATTGTAAATGAAAAACAAATTGCTATAGAGAATAAAGCCAATTCCAAAGAGTTTTATAAATACATAAACATTAAAGGGTTAAAAAAATAGAACATAGGCCCATTAAAAGATAAACTGCGAGCCTTGGAAACGATGTCAAAATAAAAGCGGATATACTGAACGGCTTTTTTTCACCAGGGAGGATCAGACGGTGTTAGCAGTGCATAACGACAGTGAAGGTAATGATTCTTGGCTAGATGCTTGTTTAAGTGAGGAAATAGTCCTGGAGAGACTAAGCAACATAAAGATTAATAAATCACCGGGACCAAATGGTTTTCATACGAGGGTTATTATGGAGCTTAAGGCACAGCTTGCAAGACCCTTATACTTGATTTTCTATAGTTTCATTAAATCGGGTATGGTACCGATGGATTGGCGTATAGCTGAGGTAGTGCCATTATTTAAAAAGGGTTCTAAAAATCATCCTGGGTACTATAGACCAGTTAGTTTAACCTCTATAGTGGGTAAAATATTGGAAGGAATTTTGAGGGATAGCATAGAGGATTATCTGCGGAATACTAAGTTTATGAGCAGGAGTTAGCATGGGTTTGTGAGCGACAGATCATGTCAAACTAACTTAATTAGCTTCTACGACGAAGTGAGCGATAATCTTAACCAGGGAAAAGCAGTGGATGTGGTCTATTTAGATTTTGCAAAAGCCTTCAATACAGTGCCTCACAAGAGACTGATCAACAAATTAAGGGAACTTGGCCTAGGATACACTATTTGTACATGGATAGGTAATTGGCTGGATAACAGGGTACAACGAGTAGTGGTCAATGAGATGTTCTCCAGCTGGGCACTAGTAGTCAGCGGTATACCACAAGGGTCCATATTTGGTCCGCTACTGTTCAATATATGTATTAATTACCTAGGAATAGGCCTGGGAAGCATAGTATCAATCTTTGCAGATGATACTAAACTGTGTAAGGTAATTAATTCAGAAATAGATGTGGAGTCTCTACAGAATGACTTATTTAAACTTGAATTCTGGGTGTCTAAATGGGGAATGAGGTTCAATATTGAAAAATGCAAAGCTATGCATTTTGGGATTAAAAACAAACTTGCATCATATTCACTTAATGGGGAAAATATAGGGGTATCAGTAGTGGAAAAAGATTTGGGGGTCCTCATAGATAATACACTCAATAGCAGTACACAGTGTCAAAATGCAGTGAAAAAGACAAGTAAAGTCCTTGCTTGCATAAAACGGGGTATTGAGACCAGGGACGAGGATGTAATCATGCCGCTGTACAAATCATTGGTACGTCCGCACCTGGAATATTGTGTTCAGTTTTTGGCACCATATTATAAAAAAGATATTGGAGAACTCGAAAGAGTTCAAAGGCGTGCTACTAAACTGATTAAAGGGTTAGAGACACTGGAGTACGAGGAAAGGCTAACTATGTTAAATATGTATACTCTAGAAAAGAGGCGTCTAAGAGGAGATATTATTAATATCTTCAAATATGTAAAGGGTCATTACAAGGAGTTAGCAGGGGATTTGTTTATTAATAGAACTCTGTATAGGACACATGGACACTCACTGAGGTTAGAGGAGAGAAAATTCCATACAAAACTAAGGAAGGGGTTCTTCAGGGCAATAAAGATTTGGAACTCCCCGCCGGAGAAGGTAATAATGGCGGACTCTGTAAATGCATTCAAAATCAGATTGGACAGCTTTCTAGCTGAAAACAGTATAACCTGGGCAGAGTCAAGGTCTGCAGAAGCATGACCGGAACACCAACTGTCAGTGCAGTGCTATATGCTGGAAGTCCAACTGCACTAAGTGAGTGTAATAATTCCACTCATACTGTATAGTCATTTTGGACAGGTTGGTATTGGGTGATCGGTGGTTGGGAGACTGGCGGTCACCATACCGACGCCGGGATTCCGTCTGTCAGATGGCCAGCAGGGGGGATTTCGGCCAGCACAACAAAGACCCTTGCGGGCTCGTTGCGCTTGCCACAGGTTCTATCCCAATCTATGGGAATAGTCCCTGTTGCTCGGCATGCCAACTGGCGGGCTAGTCAGTGTTCATGATGCCAGCGCTGGTATTGTAACCGCATCCTTTTTGGACTTGAGGAGCCTGCACACTGCAAGCATCTGGTTGTTCATTTATTGTTCCTCTCCCTGATGTTAGATCGAGACCATACATACCTCAGTCCTTTTCTAGGTCACTAAGCTATACAACAGTGAAAATGTGATATAAATTCATACAGTAGTTTTTGTGTGATGCCAGAACGTACAGACACTGTCTAAATTTCACTTTTTTTTTGTCTCCATGGTCCATAAACAGTCCCTAGAAGTATAATTCGCAATAAAAAAATGTCTATGTACAGACACAACCCTTACAGTTTTATTATATGTATATATTTTTATTGTAGGGTGTCCCTATTTATCTTTGGCTATGTAAGGCTTTGTGACTGTGAACCCAATTTCCACTGTTGTTATGTTGTTTATTACTGTTCCAGTGTTTCAATGATAACCTCATTTAAGGACAAAACGATGAAAACTAGTGTGCCCTGAGCAGTCTCCAGGTGTGCCGCCATAGAAGCACATCCAGGCCCGTCAGTGTTTTGCCGTTACTGAGGCCCTGGAACGATCAATACTGGTGGGTTTAGTGGTTGCAGAGCCAGTTCTTATTTAGGACCCGGGCAGTGTTGGGCTCTTCTGGCTTTCTCAGATGTGGCTCAGGCGTTACCTATGGAGAAGCTGTAACATGACATCATAGGACATGCAACTGCACCATGCATCACCATTATATTTGAATGTGCCTTGGCAATACTTAAATCTTGTTCAGTGTGCCGCGAGATGTAAAGGGTTAAAAATCTCTTTGCTACAGTGTCGTCACCATGTTGTTATAAAAACAACAAAAGACGAGCATTGGTAAAGGGGCTGCTGGAGGGGCCTGGCAGAAGCCCCAGTTTGCTACCCCTCCCCAGTATGCCTGTGCTGTAGCCAGTGGCAGTGGCGCCGTCTTCATGGTGATTTCTTTGGGAAGATGGCACTGCACATAAAAAGCAAAGACTCTGGCACTGCTCCTGATTGGCTTCTGGTCCGTGAACACGGACCGGCACCTGATTTAAGATACCCGTGCCATCGCCGGAGATTGGACTGGGGAGCAAGAGAGGTGTGCGCTGTGCTCTCCTGCCCTCGATGCAAGCAAGGTGGTTGGGCCACAAAAGGACCCCTGCCCGCGGGCCACAAAAGGATGCAGTAGGAGCTGCGAGTTTGACACCCCTGCCCTAGAGTTTCAGAATTTCTGTCATGGCACCCCAAGACCATAGTTTCTTAGTGAGAAATTTAGAAAAAAATATAAAATGAAGTAAATAGTGTTTATAATATGTTAACCTTAGGTTCAGTTATGTGGTGAAGGACTGGTTTTGCCGATTAAATTCACTATAAGCAATTTGAATTGTTCATGGACCACCAAACTATAGCACCACTGCAAGGCCTCCCCTATCCCCTTCCCCCCTTCCCACCTTTCCCAAGGAACCCCAGGGTCTCACGGCCCCCTGTATGGAAACTACTGCCATAAAATAAACTTATTTTTATAACTACATGTAATGCACCTTAGATCTCAGTTCCTTTAAGGTTTTATATCCTTGTATACAGTAAACTACACATATTTGAAAATCCTACACCAGGCACAAGTAATAATTCAGATGCGTTGTTGACCGGCGGCCGGGATCCTGGTGATCAGCATACCGATGACGGGATCCTGACTGCCAGAATGCCGAGAGAGGGGCAAGCAAAATTAAGCCCCTTGCTGTGGGCTTCACGCTGCGAGCTTGGTGGCTTGCTGCGCTTGCCACAGGTTCTATTCCCTCTCTATGGGTGTCATGGACACCAACTAGTGGGAATAGTCCTTAGCCCCACTGACTGCATTCGGTGGCCGGGATCCCGGTGGTGGTAAGCTGACCGCCGGGATGGTGACTACATCCCATTTAGATGACTATGTGGGAGTTTTAGCATTATTATCCTATTTGTATATAAAAAGTGTTGAAAGGGGAGAGCGCTACTGCGCAGATTCCATACTGTTCCATCAGGAAGGCTTCACTCCCTGTACCAAGATGGCTGCTGACCTAAATCCTGCACATAAATGCGGCGGCATCTTGTCAATGTCTTAGAGCATCACAGTGGGAGACAGTAGTTTTTCACTTAACTCCTCAGAGACCTGAGATTATCAGAGATCCACAACACTTCCAGTGATCCTGCCGAATAACACCCCTCTCATCTCAGCCGCCGCTCAGTGAGAACCAGTGTGTAATAGTGATTAAGTGGGGTTCATAGAAATATTTTATGCAATTCACAGTATGAGCTTACCATCTTCAGAGTGTTGGAGAATTATTATACATTTTTATTTTTTGGTCAGAGAATTTTTTTTTATTATTTTATAATGTAACTGGACCCTGTATTGTTATTTTCCCCTCAGCTCACTTTAAAATAGATATAAAGGAGAAAGATATCTAAAAGCAATTATAGAGTAAGACCATTTTCCTTACTGCGTAAGCTGCAAACTAGGTGTCCTGTTAGTTGCTTTTCATTTTACCTTTGTATGCCTTACTGCCATGTTTTACTTATAGCACAGTGTAATCTATGTAGTGGACCCAAAATGGCTGCCTCACATGGTACTCTCTTGTGTAGAATAAACAATGCATGGTTTTAAACTCTCCTAATATATTTGTTTCCCTAAGTATGTGTCATTTCTTCACCTTTTGAGAGAATTTATTTATTAAGACAACTTCAAGCAAAATGTATTTAAAAAATAAATGTCTATTTTTATTTTAAGCAAAATGTAGCCTAATTTTGTTCTACTACTTCTTCTTCTTCTTCTTCTTCTTCTTCTTCTTCTTCTTCTTCTTCTTCTTCTTCTTCTCCTTCTTCTTCGTCTTCCTCTTCTTCTTTAAAAACACCACACCGTCTTTAAGAAAAAAGTTTATTAGTCAGGGTCTTCACCTGGGGGCGGCAGCCTTTAAGTTCTTTAGCATGGCTGCCGCCTTCCCAGGGCTTCCAGCTTCTTCACCTGGTGGGCGGCGGCTGTTAAGCTCTTTTGCATAGCACTTGGAGAACCACAATTGCCAACATGTCCGGACATAAAGGGCCCCCTGGCACCTGTAAAGAAAATATTAAAATAAAAACACCACACCGTCTTTAATTTTTTTTTTATTAGTCAGGGTCTTCACCTGGGGACGGCGGCATTTAAGCACTTTTGCATGGCCACTGCCTCTCCAGGGCTTCCGCCGTCTTCACCTGGGGGGCCGCCGCCTCCCCAGGGCTTCCGTCGTCTTTCTCCGGCGTCTTCACCTGGGAGGCAGCGGCCTTTAAGCTCTTTTGCATGGCTGCCGCCTTCCCGGGGCTTCCAGCGTCTTCACCTGGTGGATGGTGGCTGTTAAGCTTTTTTGCATAGCACTTGGAGAACCACAAGTGCCAGCATGTCCGGACATAAAGGGCCCACTGGCACCTGTAGTCCACCTGTAAAAAAAATATTAAAATAAAAACACGACTCCATCTTTAAAGAAATGTTTATTAGTCTGGGTCTTCACCTGGGGGCGGCGGCCTTTAAGCTTTTTTGCATGGCTGCCGCCTCTCCAGGGCTTCCGACGCCTTCACCTGGGGGGCCGCCGCCTCCCCAGGGCTTCCAGCGTCTTCACCTGGGAGGCAGCGGCCTTTAAGCTCTTTTGCATGGCTTCCGCCTTCCCAGGCCTACCAGCGTCTTCACCTGGTGGGCGGCAGCCGTTAAGCTCTTTTGCATAGCACTTGAAGAACCACAAGTGCCAGCATGTCCGGACATAAAGGGCCCGCTGGCACCTGTAGTCCACCTGTAAAGAAAATATTAAAATAAAAACACCACACCATCTTTAAAAAAAAGTTTATTGTTCAGGGTCTTCACCTGGGGGCGGCGGCCTTTAAGCTCGTTTGCATGGCTACAGCCCATCCAGGACTTCCAGCGTCTTCTTTCTTAAGGAGCTCTTCCGCCGTCGGACTGACGCCGATGCCTCGTGCTGACTTATATAAGTCAGCCGGAGGGGCCGGGGTGATGACGCAGCGAGCCGTGATTGGCTCGTGGTTGCCATCTTGAATTTAAAAAATTACGCTGAGGTGCCATTTTTGAAATTGGTACTGCTCCGCTGCCAAACTCTGCAGAATGGCAGTGCCACTAATACTCTCACTGCCACCAATGCCCACACCTCCGCGCACCCATATAGTGATGGCAGCGGATCCAGTGACGGATCCTCTGGCCAATCACTGCGGCCTCACTGACAGGGGTGTGCTTTCATGGGTTGAAAGCACGTCCCTGTATGAAAGCAGCACCTCTAATGGTGCCGCTTTCCCATGCATTTCCAATGGACTTTTAATACCCATGGCTAGCCCCCCCCCCCCCCCCCCCCCCCCCCGCTCCCACACCCTTCCCCATTAACACTGGGAGGCACCGCGATCGGTGCCTCCCAAACACATTTAAACAGGGATAATGATTAGATTAATATAAAGGAGATACTTATGACACAGAATACAGTATGTGTCATAAGTATCTTCTTTATATTATTTTAATCATTAATGACAGGGGAGGCACTGCCTCCCCTGCCTTCCCTGACTGCATGTCCCTGGTTTGCCCAGACCACCTGCCCTCCAACTAACCTTGCCTAACCCAGTCTTCCCATCTGTCACCTCAAATCTGATATCTTGACCTATTTACCCGGCAGGAGAAAAACGCACCTATACGTCAATGGTTAGAGAGTGAAAAAAGAGAGCAAGAAATGAGTGGGGCATGGAGAGCCCACCGGTGGAATGCAGAGGTAAATGCCCATGCTTAGGGGTGTGGCCTGCTGCCACAGAGGCTTGGCTAACATGGTATAGGGCCCATGATAAATATATATAGTAAATACTGCTAGTACATGCATGATAATGTACCAGATTAATAACTGCAATGCACTGTAGATAATATGTATAATGTACAATTCAAGTGCACAGACGGGACCTGATCCATAGACGAGGAGGTGGGCCCCCAGACAGTAGGGCCCACCGGTGGTTTCCCCTGTACCCCTATGGGTTATGACTGTCCCCCTCCCCCCACACCCCCTGAGTGGGAATGAGGGGGGAGGGGGACAGTCATAACCACCATAGCATTCATTTCTGACGCTAACAGGAATTACAACTGTACAAATGTAGCTATTCTCGTTGTGGCTACATCTTAAGGCGATTGCGCCTTGCTAGTCGCGACCGCACCGCGTACATCTGGACATCTAAGACATGTGTGTGCCCCATTCACATGGATGGGGGCGGCAAATGCCGCAACTCGACATAGCTAGGCACAGGTGCGCATTGCTGCGTCGAGGGTGCACGTTTCCCTCAGATGTAGCCATGATCAGCATGGCTACATCTGTATATAGTATTGGATAAAAACAAAGGTAATGATTAAAGCACAACTTAATTCTCTTACATCTCTACATATTAATAAAAATGGATCAGCGTGCAACACTGGCACACTGGGATTTAGGCAGGCAGAGAGAGAGAGAGTAATGCACCCTTCATATGTCTCCAATGGCCCATTTGCAGCCGCTTGTGGATGTTAAGTAATGGCACTGTCCCAGTAGGTGTGAGATTTTGTTTTTATCCAATACTATGCTATCCCCAAGGTCGTAAGTCATATATTATAATAGTCATGCTAAACGTCTGCCGACGATTCAAAATAAGCTGCTCTTATCTTTGTCCAGTCACTAACCTTCTACCAGTGTGCTATGCCGTGCCAGGCCTCTGAAAGCATATGCAAGAGACAGCAACAGCATAGCCCTGACATAGGCAGTTTCCATTATGACATCACAGCATGACCTCACACAACCCACCAGACCGGCTAAGACTGGTTATTTCTGGTTTGAGGCCCTTGTCTTTTACATGACTGACCTAAGGGAAATGTGACTTAAAATTATTACATGAGAAAAATTTTATTACTGCCATTTGCCGGCAGTTTTGCTCACTTAGGTGGTCATTCCGAGTTGTTCGCTCGTTGCCGATTTTCGTTATTTTGCGATTTTCCGCTTACTGCGCATGCGCAATGTAAATTTGCTATACAGTTAGGTATTTTACTCACAGCATTACGAGGTTTTTACTTCGTTCTGGTGATCGTAATGTGATTGACAGGAAGTGGGTGTTTCTGGGCGGAAACTGGCCGTTTTGTGGGTGTGTTGGAAAAAACGCTACAGTTTCTGGGAAAAACGCGGGAGTGGCTGGGGAAACGGGGGAGTGTCTGGGCGAACGCTGGGTGTGTTTGTGACGTCAAACCAGGAACGAAACTGACTGAACTGATCGCAATGGCTGAGTAAGTCCGGAGCTGCTCAGAAACGGCTAAGAAAGGTCTATTCGCAATATTGCGAATCCGTCGGTCGCAATTTTGAGAAGCTAAGATTCACACCCAGTAGGCAGCGACTTAGCGTGTGCAAAGCTGCTAAAAGCAGCTTGCGAGCCAACAACTCGGAATGAGGGCCTTAGTGGCATCTAATCTTGTGATGTATATTTTATATTTTACAAATAGAGCCTGATTAAGGTTGGATCGCAATCGCAATAAGCGATCCAACGGTAAAAATTCCTAAGAGGATGCGGTATCCTGCGCAGGGCCCATCCTGCCCATGCGCCAGCATTTTCTACGGCGCCCCACAGAAAATGCGATTGCTTCTGCCTGTCTATGAGGCAGAGATGGTCAGCAACGCTCCATTTCAAAGACGGAGATGGAGTATTGCGGGGACGAGACTTCAAAACAGGGGCGGCAAGGGAGAAACAGGGGGCGTAGTCGGTGCAGCTGCATGACATCACACGCAGCCGATGCTATCACAAAAATGGCTGTGGGTCTCATGCGGGCGCCCAACATGTGGGGCATACTAGCCCTGTGCTGGGCGTCCCCCCGCATGTCAGAGAATCTGATCATAAATGTGCTAAATTTAGCACATCTAGGATCAGGTCTGAACAAAAAAAAGGCCCAAATTATGTGATTTTAGTTTTGTTTGTCAATTTTTGAAAACAAAAAAACAAAACCAGTCACGGCAGTTTGGCAAAAACCAAATACAAAGCCGGATGACGAATCAGGGCCAATTGCAAATCCAGCAAAAATGGTCCTGTGCACATCTCTAGTAATATTCTAATACCACATTGAGTTTGCTAGCATTGTATGCCTAGGGATGTGCTGATATGAGACATTCCCTTTAACTCCTGTTTTATTGAGTTTAATAAATTATTCCTGTAGTTTAGCTGGTCATTCAAAACTTGGGATCAGTGCTATCATATGGTCCCTACTGGTCTGCACATGTGCACTGATGTTGCTTGCTAACTGGTAGCTGATTAGAAGTTGTTGCATTCCACAGGAGTAGCTAGCTGCTAAACATCCTAGTGACATTTGGTGGACCCCTTTGTTCTAAGTAAGCATTCGTTACCTCTCATAACCAGAAATAAAGACACGGAGACTTGAATTTGGCAGAAAATTGCTAGCTATTTATTTGACCCTAACCATAGCAAACCTGCAAATGAAAAACTTTGGTTAAGATGCCGAAACATCCGGCATATGGTGGCAGAAAAAAGAACGGCTCTATTAAACTGACGCTAACCTTAAACACTGCTAAAATCAAAACTATCTTAATTTAATTACAAACTATCAAAACGGTAATAGGTGCTAGCTCAACCCCCACAATGACTTCCCACCCGGAGGGGTGCCCATTCCGCTGCCTCCCGGTCGGGTGGTCGAGCGGCAAATAAGTCGATGGAGGTGAGTGCACCTAAACCAAATCAAACTGTAAATCACTACAGCTTACCATACAACTACAAACTGCCGTTCTTTTCCGCCAACAGCGAAAGACTCCTCCCCAGAGTCTTCGCACCGCCACCATAACCTCACCCTAACTCCTGCAACACTAGGAACAGATCCTCCAGGAAAAGCATCATCCCCTCATTGGATAGATGCACACCATCAGGCCGAAAAAGGTGACTGTCTCGGAACCGAATCCTAGGGTGGCGAACTACCTTGCCTCCGTGGGACAGCACCCACTTCGCCACCGCCCCATTCACCTTCTTCCTGGCCTCATCAATTACGCGTCCGTCCGTCACACCTCGCCAACTCAATCTTGGCACCATCAAGGAGAACACCAATATGCAATTGGTCCATGCTGCGGCCACACTTGCCAGATCCTGTATCATGGCCCACCGCAACTCTAAAGATGTCCTCTTCCCCAGGTCGTTGCCACCTAGATGGACAACCAATACTCTAGGAACTCCATGCTTGCTGGCCTGACTAACTAGCCTACTCCTCAGATCTTTCCACATCATTCCTCGCCATCCAAGCCATCTAACTCCCTGAGCCCTAGGAAACCGCTGAGCCCCAGCCGAGGCTAAAAACTTAGCGGCCCAAAACACATACGAGTGGCCCACCACCCAAATGGTCAATTCATCAGCAAACCAACCTGAAGAGGAGGAAAAAGGGGTAAAATTGGTTACTAAAACTACACCAATAATTCAGTAAGTGCGTTAACCTGAAGGATCTGCCAAAAAAGAAAAATTTTGTTTCCGAATATTGCAGAAATCTCGGCCTAGCCGATCTGCACGTGCTTCCAGCCAATTTGAAGCCGCACATGAACACACAAATGGGAAAATTGAAACAAAATTTAAGAAAATAAAAAGTGGGGGGGGGGGGTAAAAAAGGGGGTAAAACATGTAAGAACTCAGCTGGAGGTGAAAGCGTAAAGACCTGCTGAGGGACTCTGATTAGAACAAATTAGCCGAATTGTGGATTAGAATTCAGTCCGTCAAGTCAGGCAAAAAATCGCGAAATAACTCCAGACCCCCGCTGCCGACTCATGCCAGCAACGGCGAGTAGCTAATCCCTGAGTAGGATAAAAAGGGGGAAGACAAACACACGCACAACACCATAACGTACTGAACTGTACAACATGACTGAAACAACTGTAAGTAAAAACAGCAAACTACGCGCGAGCCAACATCTCATGCAACGGGGCGAATATACCGTCTGTAACTCAACGACTTCCATCGCCCCACCGCCTGGATCTCAGCCATGGAAAATCCCGCCGCCGCCGCCGACGTCGCCGCCCCTATGCGGAAGGAATGCGTCCCGAACGCAGCGGGTGGAAGTCCCAAGCTCGCCAGACAGCGACCCAGCATCCAACGAAATTGATATTTCGTCACCGGCAGCCCATCATAATGCAGCAGCCATGACCCCCGACCGTCGGGCCGTACTGCCTCATACTGCACTGCCAAACTTACTGGGCAAATGCTCTCATCAAGTGCCAGAACCAAGGTGACCCATCGACCTTTCCCCACTTGGTCCGTCTTAGAGCGACGCAATCTGCAAAGCAAGGACCTCTCACCCACCACCACGTCCCCGAGGAGCATGCGCGAATCTGCTCGCTTAGAAGGCGCTACCAATTCCGAAACCCTAAAGGCCCCGTGGTAAGCCATTGAGAACGCCAAACTGAACAACAGCGACTCAAACATGGACGATGCGACACCTCCCACTGCCCTGATGACAGCCGGCAACAAGGCCGCATCGATTGGCCGCCTCCTGCCAGGCGGCCTCGGCGCGACTCGCGCCCATCCTTTCATCGCCTTTAGCAGAATCCCACTTTTCGTCACGTCGGGGACGCCCCTTATTTTGCTGAAAAACGAAATCCCAGCCAAGTATTGGGCAACCACCGCTCTGGACCTACCCGAAACATACAGCTGCCAAATAAAAGAAAGCATCATTCTATGCCCGCTCTTACCTTGTGAATTCCGTCCTTGAACAAACTCCTCCCACTCGCTCCAGGCTTGCCTGTAAGCCGTAAGCGTAGTTGGCGCGACTGACCGCAACGCTAGACCCTCCAGTCCGGCCCGATCACCTGCCAAACATAACCGGGACAATGAAAACCATGCTCGTCGGCCTCGGGTGCCAACAAACAAAATCTTTCCCACTGCCCTCGCGATAACGCGTCAGCAATTCCGTTCTCTAGCCCCGGCACGTGCTTCGCGCGGAACCAAACGTTCCGACGCAGGCACGTCAACAGCAACTGCCCCAGCACCCGCAGAACGACCAGCGACTTCGCCCTCTGGTTGTTAATCGCATGCACCACACCCAGATTATCACATCTAAACAAGATGCTGCGATGAGCCAGCCGATCGCCCCATACCTCCAGCGCCACCATAATGGGGAAAAGCTCCAGCAGCAAAAGGTCCTTAGTTAAACCTTCGCGATGCCATTCCGCCGGCCACGAGGCCGCGCACCAAGATCCCTCCAGATAGCAACCGAATCCAGAGGCACCCGGTGCGTCGGTGAACAACTGCAACCTAGCGCTGTCCACCATTGGGGCCTGCCATATACACACCCCGTTGAAATCCTCCAGGAACGAGGCGCATACTGCCAAATCCCTCTTAATCTCCGAGGACAAACGCACAAAATGGTGTGGTCTGGCACACCCCGCAGTCGCCCTTTCCAGCTTCCGGCAGAAAACCCTGCCCATCGGGATTACCCGACAAGCAAAGTTCAACATGCCCAGCAAGGACTGCGCCTGCCGTAGTGTGACCTTACGCGACCATATAAACCGGCAAATGGCGTCGCGGAGCTTCACCACTTTGTCCCTAGGAAGCCGACACGCTCCTGCTACCGTGTCAATCTCAATCCCCAAAAAGGACAAGCAGGAGGACGGGCCCTCTGTTTTATCCTCGGCCACAGGAACGCCGAAGTGGAAAAACAGTGCCCGGATGCTGAAAAGCAAGTCGCCGCACCGTGGTGAATTTGCCGGGCCCGTGCACAGGAAGTCATCGAGGTAATGTGCGACCCCGTGACCCCCTGATGAAGACTCCACGCACCAATGTAAAAAAGTGCTGAAACGCTCGAAAAATGAGCATGAAACGGAACATCCCATCGGCAAACATTTGTCGATGAAATACGCCGCTCCAATCCGGAAACCCATAAAACGGAATGAGTCTGGGTGTAATGGCAGCAACCGAAAAGCGGACTCAACATCAATCTTAGCCATGAGGACCCCGGTCCCGTAACCGCGGACCATCTCCAACGCTTCGTCAAACGACTGATACACCACCGAGCAATGAGCCGACGCCCCCGATGGGTAAGAAAGATGCTGAATGAGCCGAAAGGCGCCTGGAGTCTTCTTGGGAACCACCCCCACTGGAGAGATGACCAAGTCATCCACCGGGGGCGATGGAAACGGCCCCTCCATCCTGCCCAACCTGACCTCCTTATCCACTTTCTCCCTCAGGACTAACGGCAAGGCTCGGGCAGACTGGAGGTTCCGCTGGGCACGCACGGACACCTCGCTCGCAACAGGCAAGCGAAACCCAAACTGAAAACCGGAAAACAAAAATTGTGCATCCTCCCTATTCGGATACAAGTCCAACCACCAGCCCATCATCTCCAATTTAATTGGTGTTGGCGCTCTGCGAAGCGCTCCCACCCGCGGCTTGTCTGGGGTAAGTTTGTTTACCCCGGGCACCCTGCCGACTGCCTTTGAAACAGGAGGACGCTGGGTGGGACCCGCCGCATTGCAGGCACGAGTGTCGAAAACGACACTGCTTGCCGAAGGAACACGCCGCGTTGTTAAACGCGAAACATTTTCCTTTTGTGGCGGCACGCCCCCCTGCGCGGACGGCCGACCTACCTGGCTTGGCCAATCCGCCTTCCGCGCTGGACCCTTGGGCGGACGACCCTGCGCGGTGCCCGTCCGCCCCGGGCTCCTCCGCTTGTTGCGAAGCCCGAGTGACCTTGAGTCAGACCTCAACGTCCTTGAACCCAAAGTCCATGACCTGCAATCCGTCCTGCTTCTCCCGGAATTCCTGGTCGTATCTACGCCACTCCGATCCCGCCGACGTGCGCTGCATGTCGTGCACGAAATGCAGGTACCGGATTATGTTCATGTGCTCGCTTGGCCTGTCCTCCAGGTAACACGCCGCGAAGACCCAAAACCCAGCCAGCCAATTATCGAAGGTACGGAATGCCTCCGTCCCGATACCCTTCTTCGCGGCCGCCGCCTTATACTCTCTTTTCGCGTCCTTCGTCAGGACGAACACATCAACGAAGTCCCCTCTGCAAATCTTCTTGCGGCAGCTATCTCGAATATACTGCATAACGGCAGTATATTCGCAGCGCACGACCCCGGGCAAATCGCGGCGCTTCTTGGCCCTACGAGCTTCCTCGCTAAGCCGCTTGCGCCTCTTTCGCCTCTTCTGCTGGCCCGCTGCCCTCTTGGCGAATTTTGTCGCCCGCTTCCTTGCCCTAGTCGTGCTACTGACTGCGGACACTTGCGACGATAGAGAAGACGAAGAGGAGTCCGAGGAAGAGCTGCGAGAACTAGCGCTCGTGGAGGTACCTGATACCGACTGCACTACCTCACCTGATGCCGCCGACCCCGACATGGAATCCTCCGGCGTGGCCAAACCTCCGTCTTCCTCTTCGTATTCGGCCATCTCCACTTCCCCGAGGTCCCCTGTAACAGAGAAAGAAACAAGGGGCCCAGCCCGCACTTGTGGCACATGCCGCGCCCTCCGTGAGGGGGGGGTTGCCGCCGAGCACCCCTGCGCGTCTTACCCCGAACCCCGCTCCAATTCTGCAGCGGCCGCCCCCGAGCTCCCGGCAGGCGCGTGCCACTCGCTGCGCTGCAGCAGCCCTCCGACCACCGGCCCCGCCTGCCGCCGCAGGATCGCCACAACTAGCAGCAGTCCTCGGGGAGCCAGCCACCGCAAACGGCCCTAAAGCCTCAACCACAGTGGCCAGGGCCGACACCAGCGCTCCGGAGGGGTCGCGACCCCCCCAAAACGAGCCGTCGGGCCCCGAGGAACCTCACGCCGGGGCCCGCGCGCGACGACGCGCCCGCCGCCCGACCGGCGGCAACCGGGCACCCAACGCCCGCTGCCCCGGCGGGAAGATGGGGGCACCCCTGTCGGCGCCCTCGCTGCCCTCGCTCTCCGCCTCCGAGAACGCCACCTCCCCCTGCGATCCGGAACTATCTCCCGCCGCTAGGGGGGAGACGCCCCGAGCATAATCCGCCCGCGCCGCCGCCCTGCGGCCGCTGACCCATTCCCTGTCACCCCTCCTCCCCCGCGGGGCGCCGCACTGCGCCGCTGACATTGGGCATGGGCTCATGCGCCTCCCACGCGCGTGCCCGGTCACCTCGTGCAATTGCACTCCGGTGCTCATAGCACACCCCCACTTGTGCCTCCTGCCTGCCCCCCAAGAATGTCCCCCCTCGCCTTTCTCCCCGGCGCCCGCCGGACTCCGGCTGCCGGGGAGTTACTAGCAATGAGCAGGGGGACAACAGGGCTGGCGGCGCCGCTGCGCGCACACGTGCGCGGCTGGCGCCGCCGGAGGCAGTCGTGGGCACGCGCGCACCTCGTGCGCGCGTCCCACTTGTCTCCGACACAGCTCCTCCGCCCGCCACACTGCTCCTACCAGCCGCGCGAGGCCCTGACACAAGCCCCGCACGGCGAGCCACCGACCCCCGTCTGGCCTCTACCCCCCGCCCGGCACTCAGCTCCAGCCGCGGCAAGGAGGGAGAGATAGGGGCCACCTGTGCAGCAGCCGCCGAGCGCCCGCTGCGGCGCGCGTGCGCGCGCCCGCGGGCCCTGGACACCGCCACTTCGCCAAGCGCTCCAGGAGGCAAGGGCTGATGCCCGCCTACCTCCGAGCCTGGCTGACTCTCTGGCCTACCCCGCCGCCCGAGCCCGCCCGGCAAAGCCGGCCCGGCCCCCAGCGGCGAGGCCGATCTGACCCGTCGAGAAGCGCTCCTGCCCGCGCCCGTGGAGGCCGCAGGGGACGGAGCCCCGTCCCCCAGGCCTGCCATCCCTTCCCCCGGCCCAGCTCCACCGCCAGAAGTGCGGTATCGAGCTGGGGTCCCGGCGGAACGGCGAGGGCGGGAAGCCATAATAATACAATTAAGGGAGGGCTGTTAAATTCCTAACTTAACTGCACAAACAATATGGGGAGCTCTGCACTGCAGCACTCACCCAGCACAAGGCAATTTCACCAACCAGAGAGAAACAAAATGGCCTATCCTTCCCTATATATACTAACCCTCCCATTTTTCCAAGGGCTGTACTTTCCTTCCAGCTAGGTCCACCCCTCACAAGATGTTTAACTCATTCCTTTCCAATGCTGTCAATTCTCTCTCCTTATATCCAGTTTTGCGTTCCACATGGCACAGTTCGGGAGCACCAGTGCCACATTTTACACATGGTACCCTGAGGTTACCGGCAGAGAGGTGCATCTCTGCCTGACCGATTACGTGACTTAAGTGTTGAACAGTGTATTGTTGCTATAGGATGTGATACCACTACCAGGCAGGCCATGTGGTCCAAATTAAACTACTGTACATGTAGTTTGCTGTCTTTTTGTACATTATTCTGTTGGTATAAACATACTTGCCTACTCTCCCTCATTCTGCAGGAGACTCCCTGAAATAGAAGAAATCTCCCAAACTCCCTGAATAGTCCAGCAATCTCACTGATTGCACCTTAACCCCTGATGGGGGGTAAGGTAGAGAATAGAATAACAGTTGGTAAGAGTAATTCTAGAAAGGCACTTGTAAATAATGGTAAGTTACCATTAAAGCAAAAGGGCAAAGGAAATATTAACATAAAATGTCTGCTTGCAAAAGCAAGAAGCCTATCAGGTAAAATGGGGGAATTGGAATGGCATGTATCAAAAAATCAGTATGATATTATAGGTATTACGGAAACATGGTGGGACGACTCTCACGACTGGGTTACTAATTTGGAGGGATATTCACTTCTCAGGAGGGACAGGGCTACCAAAAGGGGAGGAGGGGTATGTCTCTATGTAAAACCATCTCTAAAACCAAACTTAATATATGTTATTTACGAGGGGACTGGTGATAATGTGGAATCACTATGGGTTGAGATCACTAGTGGGGCCACTGAAATAAAGAAACTAGTCATTGGCACGTGCTACAAGCAACCAGATATTAGCATACGTGACGTGGAACAACTCTCACAGCAAATTAAAAAAGCTGCGGGAATGGGGGACATCCTAGTGTTAGGGGATTTTTAACTATCCGGGTATAAACTGGAGTAACGATTCATGTGTAAAAATTAGGAGCAGCTGGATTCTAAACACATTAAAGGATCAATACTTGTCTCAACTAGTCGAGGACCCAACCAGAGGTAATAATGTTCTGGACCAAGTTATTACCAATAATGTGGACATTATATCAAACATTACAGTTGGGGAGACCTTGGGAAACAGTGATCACTATATGATCACATTCAGCATCAGTTTCAAGAAACATAGCTATAAGGAATCAACAAAAACATTCAACTTTAGAAAAGCTAACTTCAATATGCCAAACGACATTGACTGGGAAGTTTTGTTTCATAGAAAAGACACATCGGAAATGTGGGGTGCTTTAAAAGGGTTGCTTGATAGCAATATTCACAAATTCATACCCTTGGGCAGTAAATGCAAGAGTAATAGACTCAAATCAATGTGGCTTAATAAGGATGTCACAGAAGCAATGGCTAAAAAGAGGTGTTCTTTTAAAGCATTTAAAACTAATGGAGGGGAGGAGTCATTCCAGTATTACAAAGAATGCAATAAAAGATGCAAAAAAGTAATAAGGGCAGCTACAATTGTAAACGAAAAACAAATTGCTATAGAGAATAAAGCCAATCCCAAAGAGTTTTATAAATACATAAACATTAAAGGGTTAAAAAAATAGAACATAGGCCCATTAAAAGATGAACTGTGAGCCTTGGAAACGATGTCAAAATAAAAGCGGATATACTGAACAGCTTTTTTTCACCAGGGAGGATCAGACGGTGTTAGTAGTGCATAACGACAGTGAAGGTAATGATTCTTGGCTAGATGCTTGTTTAAGTGAGGAAATAGTCCTGGAGAGACTAAGCAACATAAAGATTAATAAATCACCGGGACCAAATGGTTTTCATACGAGGGTTATTATGGAGCTTAAGGCACAGCTTGCAAGACCCTTATACTTGATTTTCTATAGTTCCATTAAATCGGGTATGGTACCGATGGATTGGCGTATAGCTGAGGTAGTGCCATTATTTAAAAAGGGTTCTAAAAATCATCCTGGGTACTATAGACCAGTTAGTTTAACCTCTATAGTGGGTAAAATATTGGAAGGAATTTTGAGGGATAGCATAGAGGATTATCTGAGGTATACTAAGTTTATGAGCAGGAGTTAGCATGGGTTTGTGAGCGACAGATCATATCAAACTAACTTTATTAGCTTCTACGACGAAGTGAGCGATAATCTTAACCAGGGAAAAGCAGTGGATGTGGTCTATTTAGATTTTGCAAAAGCCTTCAATACAGTGCCTCACAAGAGACTGATCATCAAATTAAGGGAACTTGGCCTAGGATACACTATTTGTACATGGATAGGTAATTGGCTGGATAACAGGGTACAACGAGTAGTGGTCAATGAGATGTTCTCCAGATGGGCATACCAGTCAGCGGTATACAACAAGGGTCCATATTTGGTCCGCTACTGTTCAATATATGTATTAATGACCTAGGAATGGGCCTGGGAAGCATAGCATCAATCTTTGCAGATGATACTAAACTGTGTAAGGTAATTAATTCAGAAATAGATGTGGAGTCTCTACAGAATGACTTATTTAAACTTGAATTCTGGGTGTCTAAATGGGGAATGAGGTTCAATATTGAAAAATGCAAAGCTATGCATTTTGGGATTAAAAACAAACTTGCATCCTATTCACTTAATGGGGAAAATATAGGGGTATCAGTAGTGGAAAAAGATTTGGGGGTCCTCATAGATAATAAAAAACAAACTTGCATCCTATTCACTTAATGGGGAAAATATAGGGGTATCAGTAGTGGAAAAAGATTTGGGGATCCTCATAGATAATACACTCAATAGCAGTACACAGTGTCAAAATGCAGTGAAGAAGACAAGTAAAGTCCTTGCTTGCATAAAACGGGGTATTGAGACCAGGGACGAGGATGTAATCATGCCGCTGTACAAATCATTGGAACGTCCGCACCTGGAATATTGTGTTAAGTTTTTGGCACCATATTATAAAAAAGATATTGGAGAACTCGAAAGAGTTCAAAGGCGTGCTACTAAACTGATTAAAGGGTTAGAGACACTGGAGTATGAGGAAAGGCTAACTATGTTAAATATGTATACTCTAGAAAAGAGGCGTCTAAGAGAAGATATTATTAATATCTTCAAATATGTAAAGGGTCATTACAAGGAGTTAGCAGGGGATTTGTTTATTAATAGAACTCTGTATAGGACACATGGACACACACTGAGGTTAGAGGAGAGAAAATTCCATACAAAACGTAGGAAGGGGTTCTTCAGGGCAATAAAGATTTGGAACTACCTGCCGGAGAAGGTAATAATGGCGGACTCTGTAAGTGCATTCAAAATCAGATTGGACAGCTTTCTAGCTGAAAACAGTATAACCTGGGCAGAGTCAAGGTCTGCAGAAGCATGACCGGAACACCAACTGTCAGTGCAGTGCTATATGCTGGAAGTCCAACTGCACTAAGTGAGTGTAATAATTCCACTCATGCTGTATAGTCATTTTGGACAGGTTGGTATTGGGTGATCGGTGGTTGGGAGACTGGCGGTCACCATACCGACGCCGGGATTCCGTCTGTCAGATGGCCAGCAGGGGGGATTTCGGCCAGCACAACAAAGACCCTTGCGGGCTCGTTGCGCTTGCCACAGGTTCTATCCCACTCTATGGGAATAGTCCCTGTTGCTCGGCATGCCAACTGGCGGGCTAGTCAGTGTTCATGATGCCAGCGCTGGTATTGTAACCGCATCCTTTTTGGACTTGAGGAGCCTGCACACTGCAAGCATCTGGTTGTTCATTTATTGTTCCTCTCCCTGATGTTAGATTGAGACCATACATACCTCAATCCTTTTCTAGGTCACTAAGCTATACAACAGTAGTTTTTGTGTGATGCCAGAACGTACAGACACAGTCTAAATTTCACTTTTTTTTTGTCTCCATGGTCCATAAACAGTTCCTAGAAGTATAATTCTCAATAAAAAAATGTCTATGTACAGACACAACCCTTACAGTTTTATTATATGTATATATTTTTATTGTAGGGTGTCCCTATTTATCTTTGGCTATGTAAGGCTTTGTGTGAACCCAATTTCCACTGTTGTTATGTTGTTTATTACTGTTCCAGTGTTTCAATGATAACCTCATTTAAGGACAAAACGATGAAAACTAGTGTGCCCTGAGCAGTCTCCAGGTGTGCCGCCATAGAAGCACATCCAGGCCCGTCAGTGCTTTGCCGTTACTGAGGCCCTGGAACGATCAATACTGGTGGGTTTAGTGGTTGCAGAGCCAGTTCTTATTTAGGACCCGGGCAGTGTTGGGCTCTTCTGGCTTTCTCAGATGTGGCTCAGGCGTTACCTATGGAGAAGCTGTAACATGACATCATAGGACATGCAACTGCACCATGCATCACCATTATATTTGAATGTGCACCTGTAAAGAAAATATTAAAATAAAAACACCACACCGTCTTTAATTTTTTTTTTATTAGTCAGGGTCTTCACCTGGGGACGGTGGCATTTAAGCACTTTTGCATGGCCACTGCCTCTCCAGGGCTTCCGCCGTCTTCACCTGGGGGGCCACCGCCTCCCCAGGGCTTCCGTCGTCTTTCTCCGGCGTCTTCACCTTGGAGGCAGCGGCCTTTAAGCTCTTTTGCATGGCTGCCGCCTTCCCGGGGCTTCCAGCGTCTTCACCTGGTGGATGGTGGCTGTTAAGCTTTTTTGCATAGCACTTGGAGAACCACAAGTGCCAGCATGTCCGGACATAAAGGGCCCACTGGCACCTGTAGTCCACCTGTAAAAAAAATATTAAAATAAAAACACCACTCCGTCTTTAAAAAAAAGTTTATTAGTCAGGGTCTTCACCTGGGGGCAGCGGCCTTTAAGCTTTTTTGCATGGCTGCCTCCTCTCCAGGGCTTCCGACGCCTTCACCTGGGGAGCCGCCGCCTCCCCAGGGCTTCCAGCGTCTTCACCGGGGAGGCAGCGGCCTTTAAGCTCTTTTGCATGGCTGCCGCCTCCCCAGGGCTTCCAGCGTCTTCACCTGGTGGGCGGCAGCCGTTAAGCTCTTTTGTATAGCACTTGGAGAACCACAAGTGCTAGCATGTCCAGACATAAAGGGCCCGCTGGCACCTGTAGTCCACCTGTAAAGAAAATATTAAAATAAAAACACCACACCATCTTTAAAAAAAAGATTATTATTCAGGGTCTTCACCTGGGGGCGGCGGCCTTTAAGCTCGTTTGCATGGCTACAGCCCATCCAGGACTTCCAGCGTCTTCTTTCTTCAGGAGCTCTTCCGCCGTCGGACTGACGCCGATGCCTCGTGCTGACTTATATAAGTCAGCCGGAGGGGCCGGGGTGATGACGCAGCGAGCCGTGATTGGCTCGTGGTTGCCATCTTGAATTTAAAAAATTACGCTGAGGTGCCATTTTTGAAATTGGTACTACTCCGCTGCCAAACTCTGCAGAATGGCAGTGCCACTAATACTCTCACTGCCACCAATGCCCACACCTCCGCGCACCCATATAGTGATGGCAACGGATCCAGTGACGGATCCTCTGGCCAATCACTGTGGCCTCACTGTGACAATGCCTATTATATACCTTATTTAAAATACTCTAAAAGGTTAAAGAACACAGTACGCAATTGGCGTATGGAATACCGTAAGAGTACGCACGTAGCGTAACGAACGCTTAGCCGTGGACGAGACGCACGAGCGGCACGTTCGCTCACGGCTTAGAACGTAAAGGCAAGCACGCTATAGGCTGCCGACTAACGTGATGATACGCTATCAGCGTAGCGGACGCTCGAGACCACGAGGAGATCACAAGCGACGCTGACGCTCACAGAGTTAAACTTTTATAACTATACCATATACAATGTACTTATACTGTAAACCCTTGTGCAGTGATAAGGTGTAAATGCAACACAGTGTAACCTTGTTAGTTTAGAAGCTGTATGAGCGTATGTGACGCTCTGAGAACCCTTTAGCAATATAATAAACACTCTAATACTGGTCTAAGGTTCCAACACCTTTAAGGGAGAGAATGAACGTTCAATTGCAAAAGAATAACACAATACAAGTTATACACTACCAAAATAACATAAAATACCTAACCGAATTACTACACATAAAATACAATAAAGATGCAGTTACATTTAAGGGGGAAGGAGAGAGAGAATGGCTTATAACATTAAAATAAGAGACAACATGGTTGCAGAGAACTTACGCACAAGGGGAAACAATCGCAAGCGCCTTTCTGGATATCCAGCTCCCGATTATCAGTGATGAGAACCGTTGAAGAGAATAGAGAGCTGTCCCAGATCGGCTTGTCCTTTTATACACTACACACAATACAGTACAATGGTCCCTACATTCTTATTGTTCATTGGACACAGGAATTCGTCTTCGCATTATAACAAAAGGTCATAGGTTGGTTCATACAGGTGGGCTGTGACTATTCCTAACTGCTCAGGTGGGTGGGAAACTGGGTTTCCCGCCGCATGGGTAATAAAGTGCAAATATAGTAAATGTCCATAAACTTCTTATGTCCATAACTATACGCACGAGCGATTAATCCGCTTCAAACCAACACCGGAATATTGCTAATTATATTCTCTTCCGATGGATACTAAACACCACTGTGTAACCCCTGTCTGACCCTTCGTATCAAACAAAGAGGGATCTCTCTGTCCCCGAACATACTACGTTAACTAAACTTTCAGATTCTATCAAAGGGACCATAATCTACAAAATACATTATATGACTAAAATATGTTACGATTGAGTTGCCCGCTAGGCGTACACAAACTCTACCGTAAATGCGCATACAGTGCGCCTGTGGGTGCACGCAACTGAGAGTATGCGCACGCACGGGAGGGCTCATGCACGCGCAGCAGGCACTCGCATGAGGTGCATATATGGCAGTGTGTAGCGTGATATTTTTCTGACTTTGACAGTCCACCCTTTGGCAGTCACCAATAACTGCCACTTCCTAAAACATTTCAAAAAGAGAAAAATATATGTCATGTGTAAATACATTTCTATGGTCGGGTAGGGGAGGAGAGAAGAAGGTGAGAAAAGGGTATGACCTAGTGAGATAGCAGAAGAATGTGTGTATGAATCCATGTTTGGGGGGTCATGTATCATCATGCCGTACGTGTTTTAAATCAAGCTTCGAGGTATTGCGAAGTATACATTTGAATTCCTTCTTATCCCGTATTAAGGGTCTGTGGATGGGCTGTCAAACTTTACCGAGCTCTTTTCGGCTTTTGGTTGCAACAAAATGGGGGAGCACATTTTAGTTGATGATACATGAATAGGGGAAATATGCGAGTGCTGATATCTGTGCCTGTATTCCCTATCGACTATGTGTGTCATTACCTGAAGGTTGTAGAGATGAAGATAAAGAACAATTATGGTAAATGCAGTGATAAACTATGTGAGTTTAATATACATTTTCCGATTGAGGTCTTGTCTTGTCTTGTCTCGATGTACATGTTGACTGTAGTCTCTTTGGGCTTTTGCCAACAATGCGAGCAAAGCTTTATCAATGTCCATAGACTTACAAAAAGTGTTGGGCTAGCGTAAAATTAAAGTCACTAGGGATATGGGGGGTCTATGGCATAGTCCATCAGTTGTCTGTGTAAAAGGTTGTCAAATTCTTCTTCCAAGCGGATGTCTTTTTACCTTGGAGGAAAACAAAGGAGAAACGGGTGAAAGAAACGGACCGTGGAATCACATTTTCATCACTACATTGTCTCTATTGTTGGGTCATAAATCAAATCCATAGGAATTACAATGTCCTCACTCCTTAGACTCATCACCCTAGTACTTCTTTACACTTTGTTAAAGCCTGAACGCATCTAAATATCAAACCAATCGATATGACGATACCCAAGATACACAGAAGAAATTTCCCTACATCCATTATAATTCCTTGGGCCCATTCTCCTAAACCAGAGAACCAATTTCGCGGGTTCAACCATGACACCCAACCGGTCAGCTCATTACCCACAGCAGCAAGGGTGAGATTGTGTCTCCTGCGGAATTCCCACTTTAATTGGAGAATGTCGTCCATCTTTTGGTCTATGACCTCGACCGGGTCCTCGGTTCTATTCGTAATATAAGTGCAGCATTTTACGCCGTACTGCGTTGCCAGTGTGACACAATATCCGCCTGTCACTGCTGTGAGATAATTAAGAACCATCCTATGCTGAACCAGTTCTGTTTTATAAGCTTGGAGCTCCCTTCCGGTATACCTAAAAGTATCGTCATACATTTCTGTGATATTGTCTAATAAATTTGCAAGCGCAGATATGTATCTATAATTCATCACTCATCTAGCGGTACGAGTGATATCTAACGCGAGTAAGACTTGAATCCCGGTGGATTCATGGATCAGGTCAGAGGCCGGATGCTCTGTTCTTTCTATTAGGTGCCGTTTAACGATGTGCTCGTAATGAGTGTGAGTATAAGGAGCTTGGGCACCACGGTGAATATCTTTCATTTTTGTATGCGATACCGTCATTACCTCAAGCAGTACTTTTCCAATATAACACAATCCTTCTGAGTTTGGGGCAAGCCACTTATACGCCTTCCTCCCGCATATGAAATATGCATCATCGGTGAGAACATATGGGACGGAGTAGGACATAACCATATTACACATTTTCCATATGAAACCTCCTGACCCTAATTCTCCCATCTGTTTAGTACACGTATCTGTTTGTACGACATGTGCACAGTATCCTGGTGATACTTCTCCAACTCTCATGGTCTTACTTCCTAGGGTATACCTATATCGGAAATATCTTCCACTACCGGCTATGTGGCGTATAAGTTCTGTATCTGTAGGCAATCCGTCGGCTCTATGTGAGAATGTCATGGTCTGATTACTCCATGACACTTCCCAATTTCCCGGCTTTCGGGGATTGGAAATGTTAAAGCACACTAAAGACCTATCCACATGGTATTGGTGGAGTTTCAAACTAGGAGGACTAGAGATATTAAACCTCTTGTCCACCGGCCTCCCACCACTTAACTCAAGTACCTCCCCTATCGTTAAAGGAAATGGTACTAGTCCTGACTTACTGTGACCTTGAGGTACTTGAGAGCATACCCAACAGTCTGTCTGATTTAGTACTTTACCCACTAAGGAGTGATAGTCACTCAATGGATGCCTATCCATATGGATATTAAAACTGGATTGGCATTTCTTGATGCACCCATCCTTAACTACATTGTCACAATGCCTACAGATACAATTTTCTTCAGCTAACAATCCTTCACAATTCCTTCTATGGTCAATGCTATCGGATCGTTTTCTGATACTCGCCTTTGCTTGGTGATTATGTTGTTCTTGGAAATCTACGCCTCCATCTTTGTCATCAGAACCCATTCCAGAACCTCTCTCGACCTCCATGGTACTCTCGCCGGAACAGACTGCTCTGGTCAACATCATGGTCAACAGGAAAATCTGGATCACAGTCTCTTGGGGCAAGTCTATCTTATAGGAGGAAATGGAGAAGAATGAGAAGGGGGAAAGAAATAATTGAGGGAGATGGGATGGGAAGTGGAGAAAAACAATAAAAGGGAACAGGGAATCGACAACTGCCTCCGATCTTATTATTCTCAATGCTCAGGTGCCGTTTCAGTCCTCCTGAAACAGACACTCCAGTGATACAACTTCCTCTACCGTCTGTTCTTTATCACGGGACCTCTCTGGATCAGCAACCTTCTTACAATGGGACGAATGAACCCAAGTCTCTCTCTCGGCAACCTTCAATGCTGTCGTGCTAACCAATAAGACTTGGTATGGTCCTTCCCATCTGTCAATAAGGCAACCTGAGCGTAGAAAATTTCGTATCATTACATAATCCCCAGGTTCAATGTCATGACAATTACTATCTGGCAGATCAGGAATCACTAACTTCAAATTGTCATTCTGATTCCTTAGCTGTTTACTCATGTTGACCAGGTATTTTACAGTCACTTCATTGTTACACTTCAAATCATCCTGAGGGTTAATCATAACATGCGGTTGTCGACCAAACAGAATTTCAAAGGGGGACAGATTAAGAGGGGACCTGGGAGTGGTTCTGATGCTGTATAATACAATGGGTAAAGCTTCTGGCCATGTTAATCCTGTTTCTGCCATAACTTTGCTCAATTTATTTTTAATAGTGCTGTTCACTCTTTCTACTTTCGCACTCGCCTGGGGGCGGTACGGAGTGTGCAGCTTACTATCAATTCCCATCAACTTACACATTCCTTGAAAGACATCACCTGTAAAATGGGTACCCCTATCACTTTCAATTATTCTAGGGATACCGTATCTACACACAAATTCCTGCACAATTTTCTTAGCAGTAAACATAGCGGTATTTGTGGCCGCAGGAAATGCTTCGACCCAATTTGAAAACACATCTATACAAACTAGTACATACTTCAAATTTCGACAAGGGGGTAATTGTATAAAATCAATTTGTATTACCTGAAAAGGGCCGCCTGTAGGTGGGATATGAGATGGTTCTGTTGGTATTGCCTTTCCGATATTCTTCCTCAAGCAGGTGAGGCATGACATTGCTCTCTTTCCCGCATGGGAAGAAAATCCTGGGGTGCACCAATATGCTCTTACCAACTTGCACATCCCTTCCTTGCCTAGATGAGTCAGCCCATGTGCTGCTTCTGCTAAACTTGGAAGATATGCTCTGGGTGCCACTGGTTTATCCTGTCCATCTGTCCAGAGTCCTGAGGACTCCTGGCCATATCCCTTTGCCCTCCAAACTGCCTTTTCCTGTGTGGAACACAAATTTTGCATTTCACACAATTTCTGTGTGTTGACGGTATTAAATACCATCAGTTGTGTGGTGTCTGTCTGTCTGGGGGTACCAGCTGCTAACTTAGCAGCTTCGTCTGCTCGGCTGTTACCAAGTGATACCGGGTCTTGGCTATATGTATGTGCTTTACACTTGATAACAGCCACTCTGTCGGGTTCCTGTATCGCGGTTAGAAGCCTTTTGATGTGAGCTGCATGCGCTACCGGTGTACCAGCTGCCGTCATGAAATTTCTGAGGCGCCATAGGGCTCCGAAATCATGGACTACCCCGAAGGCGTATCTAGAATCGGTGTAGATATTGGCTGACTTGCCCTTAGCCAATTCACATGCTCTGGTTAGGGCAACCAGTTCAGCAACCTGGGCTGAGTGAGGTGGGCCTAGCGGTTCTGCTTCTATGGTGCCTTGGTCATCTACAACTGCGTAACCAGTACACAAGTCTCCCGAGTCCGTCTGTCTGTGACAACTACCGTCAGTGTAGAAAGTAAGATCTACATCTTCCAGTGGGTTGTCACTGATGTCAGGCCTTGCCGTGAAATTTTGGGTCAAATATTCCATACAATCATGCATGTCATCTCCTGTATTAAATCCTCCTTCCCCATCACTCTCATCCTCCACCCTTTGTGCCTGTCCAGGCACACCTGGGAGATACGTTGCAGGATTTAATGCACTGCATCTCTTTATGGTGATGTTTACGGGGGCCATTAATGCCAATTCCCATCTTGTAAACCGCGCTGATGAGACGTGCCTGGTTTGGGCAGAATTCAGCAAGGCTGACACTGCATGCGGTGTATGGATTGTGAGGTTGTGTCCTAGCACTACATCTTCGCTTTTTGTAACTAGCAATGCTATCGCTGCAACACTTCGCAAGCATGTGGGGAGGGATGGCGCTACCGTATCTAGCTGAGCGCTGTAGTATGCTACCGGCCTGCTGGCATCACCGTGCTTTTGGGTTAGTACAGCTCAAAGGGTTTCCCATAGTCTGGCATACCTAATACTGGTGCCTGCATTAGGCACTGTTTAAGTCTTTCAAATGCCAACTCGGATTCGTCTGTATGCGAAATCCGATCAGGTTTGTTTGATGAGACCATCTCCTGCAAAGGTAATGCCAGAATGGAAAAACCTGGGATCCAGTTACGGCAATACCCACACATTCCTAAAAACGTTCTAATCTGTTGCTGGGTTTGTGGCAGTGTCATGTCACGAATTGCTTGAATTCTATCAGCGGTCAGGTGTCTCAGTCCTTGTGTCAGACAGTGTCCCAAATATTTTACTTTAGTCTGGCATAATTGCAACTTGTCTTTGGAAACCTTGTGTCCTGTGTCTGAAAGATGAAACAGGAGCTGTTTCGTATCCTTCAGGGATGCTTCCAGTGAATCTGAACACAGTAGTAGATCATCCACATACTGTATCAATATTGATCCATTCTGTGGTTGGAAAGACTGTAAACAATCATGCAAAGCCTGTGAAAATATACTTGGACTGTCTATGAAACCTTGTGGTAATCGAGTCCATGTGTATTGGACTCCTGTGTATGTGAAGGCAAACAAATATTGGCTGTCAGGGTGCAGAGGTACCGAGAAGAAGGCGGAGCAGAGGTCAATAACAGTGAAAAATTTCGCAGTGGGAGGGATCTGCATAAGGATGACAGCTGGATTTGGCACTACGGGGAACTGACTCTCAACTATTTTGTTAATCCCCCTTAGATCCTGCACTAGCCTGTAACCCCTCCCCCCACTCTTTTTCACAGGGAAGATGGGACTATTGGCAGTGCTGGACGTTCTTACCAGAATGCCCTGTTGTAGCAAGCGCTCTATTACGGGGTATACTCCTAACTCCACCTCTGGCTTCAGAGGGTATTGTGGGATTTTTGGAGCTATCCTACCATCTTTTACTTGCACAACTACTGGAGCTACGTTTGCCATTAATCCAGTGTCTTGTCCATCTTTAGTCCAAAGTGACTCTGGTATTTGGGATGTCATTTCTTCTACATGGGATGGATTCCTATTTATCATAACAGTATGTGACATTAATTTTGATGGGGAGTCTAACATGTCTCGCACTTCTTGAGCGTGATTCTCAGGTATGTCTAAGAATACACCTTCAGGAGTGCAATAGATGACGCACCCCATTTTACACAATAAATCTCTTCCCAGGAGATTAGTCGGTGCCGATGCAGCCAGCAAAAAGGAATGCTTGGTATGCAAAGGCCCTATTGTAATCTCTGCTGGTTTGCTAACAGGGTAGTGCTGTACTACTCCCGTTACTCCCATGGCTGGAATTGTCTTACCAGTGGTTCTCATGCCCACTGTCGAATTTATCACTGATTTGGCCGCCCCCGTATCTACAAGGAAGTTTAATGATTTACCAGCTACATCAATTGTGACCTCGGGTTCACTTCCAAGACTTGCAATCAATTTCACTGGCTGCAGACTACAGGTGTGGCCACACCCCTATTGGGTATGGTGACCTCCCTGAATCGCGCTGGCAGCAATTACTTGTGGTGGGGGTAGATGGGAACTATCAGAGATTTGCCAGTCTCTTCTTGGGGGATACCTTTTTGCTTCCCCTGCATGTGGCCCATAGCTCCACCTCTGCGGTCCCTGATCCCAATGTCTCGTATCTGGTCGTTGTCTAGGGGATTGGTATGAATTTTGCCTTTGTTTTGTTTTACAATCACGTGACATGTGTCCCTCTCTTTGACAATTATAACACTTTATACCTCTTGACTTACTCACAGGGGTCACAGTTCTGGGCTGAGGTGGTGGCCCAGGAGTAAGAGCCTGTATGCTTACAGCCATTAATTTATCACTCTGTGACTCCCTGTGCCTGATGATATTTCGATCATGCCCAGCAGCAGCCTCTCCCAATGCATCCACCGACATACCTCTCCAATCAGGCCTAGTGGTTTGTATTCTATTCCTTAAAACCTCTTTTAGACCGTCCATTAATACTGAAACAGCTACTTCCCTGTGGTGTACATTAGTTTTAATGTCATCTATACCAGTGTACCTAGCCATATCCTGCAGAGCCCGGTGAAAATACTCTGATGTGGATTCACCTTCTTTTTGTTTTATTGTAAAGATTTTATTCCACTTTACAACTGCAGGAAAATATACTCCTAACTGTAAGTTGATTCTCTTTACATTGTCCTAATTATACTCGTCTGTTAGTGGTACTTCCTCATCTAACTTGCAATCAGCGATAAACTTTAACGAATCAACATTGGGGGGTAAACATGCCCTCAAAACTGTCCTCCAATCTATGTTATTTGGCTCTGCAGAATTTCCAGGCTCTCTAATATACTTTTGACATGCATCTAAGTCTTTTCTAGGATCAGGGAATTCAGACATCATTGACCTTAATTCCGTTCGGGAAAAGGGACAGTGCATGGCGATGTTCCTGATAGGGGTTGCCCCTGAAGTATCAGTCTTCCCATTTGGCACTGCTATTACACTAACGGGATTAAGTTTAATAACATCTGTCTGTGTAGATTCTACAATATTTGGTGAAATGGTTTCAGCGTAGTGCATGGTGCCGTACTTACCAGTCGATACGACCTCACCTGTCCCTCCGCTAGGGGCCTTTGATGCTAATCTTACGGGTTGAGTCGTGCCTACTGCTGTTTCTGATATGGTGGCTGCTAAGAAGAGTGCTGATATTGTTGTGGGCTCATCCTCTTGGTCACAATCCTGGGGAAAGTTCAAAACAGGGTACAACTTGCACGGATTAGTGTTAGCATTAATTACTTTGGTTATATTATCTTTAACTTCTACACATTTAACATAACCCTGAGTGCCATTCTCTGCAACCAATTTCTCTCCAGTTATGTATGGTGGTGGGGGTGCCGTTGCTATCAGTTTTCTGATAGGGTTAGATCCGGCTGCTTGCGCCAACCCCCTTTGTATTTCACCTTCCTGTTGCCACAATGTTAAATAATCATAATGTCTAATACGCCTTTTTGAAGATTTAATCAGGCAAACTCTTCTCTTTAAGTTTTGTAACACTTCTGGGTTAAAAGTACCTACCCGGGGAAACTTATCCCCGTCGTGCACAGTCATCCTTTCCCATTCATTGCACAATGTCTCTGTGTGATGACCATATTTTTCACACATGATATACCTTGCCGACCCGATTGGTCGGTTTACCAAATCAACCTGAACCAGGGTTGATCGCCCCTTACCTGAACAATTGGCCCCCATCTCTGCAGGCGTTGCTTTCACTACCTCTGACTTCCAATCAGGGTCTTCGGCAACCCTTACAGAAAACCAAAATGTCCGGGGTAAGGCTGCGGTGGGGGTTTTGCAATGAGGTCCGCCCACTTAACTCCGCCCACGCTGGCCAATACGGCGACCAAAGTTCCCAGAGGTACCGTACCCAACCTAGGGCACCTAAGTACGTCTACTTGCTTGGGCGTGTGGGAGTGTCTTACCCTCCCCAGCAAGTATCAGTCGCTGGAATGTCCCTGAGTGATCAGGCTACTTCCCTTAAAATAAAAAAATGACACAAATCACGTTAACAATGTGCAAGTAGCGTTCTTCTGAATTCAAGACACGCTAATGCACACAATCACATGCGGTACAATCGTATCTGCACACAAGCAACTAATCTTATGTGCGGAACGATCAACGGAATTGAAAATTTCTGCTGCAAATTCCTTCAGCGATGAGCTTCTTTGGCCTATATGGGTCTCGCACCAACCCTCTTCGGTTGTGCTTCTCTACTTCTAGTCTGCTGTACCTGAACCTCTTGTTCTGTGACCTCCTGGTCTGTGACCTCCTGGTCTGTGACCTCCTGGTCTGTTATGTACAGCAGACTCTACTGCTCATTAATATGTCGAGACTAACAAGGGACGCCTCCCAAGCCACCCCACGATATCACTCTCGCTGGTGTACCTCTTTCTACTGGCCTATGGTTCCCACTTCCGTAATAAAAGATAATTCTTATATATACACACACTCTTACCACATGTACACTTTAATTTTTATTTCTGCGCAGAAATCCTTTCATTCGGTATTAGCCTAACCCAGAAGAATTGCAATAGAGAAGGTTTTTTTTTTCCTTTTTAACTTTAAACTTTTGGTTTTGAGATAGATCTGTGTTATTATCGCGTTATTTCCTTATCGCTTACTAAACAATACTATCGTGCGGTTTGTATTCTGTGGGTGTATCCGTACGCTCCGTTGCGTAATACACGCTCCGTGCGTCGACCCTTGCTGCGTACGCCCTTCCCTTGTAAGGACACGTGTACACAGACCAAGTACGTCCACAGTAACACAGTACACGTTTATCAATGTGAATGATCTTTAACAGTAATCCTTCACTGACCACCACTCCAATCTCCCTTGTATTCTAGGCGAGATTGTGTGCATGCCTTTTACAATTATTCCCTTAAATATTACTTTTTATCTTTTAACTATTAATAACAACAGATGTCTCAGCACGTTTATCACTAGTATGTGGCAATCAGGAGAATGAGGCACGAAAACAAATACTAAACAAGAAATACAGATGTGTATGCTTATTGCTTATGCGTACGTTCGCAAAACAGAAACTAAACAGGTTTTAAAAGACAATAACGTACTGTTCCTACCTTCCGGTTCTGGATTCCTTCAGCACTCCTTACTAAGCGAAGCAGACGCTTATCTGGTCAGCACTACGAGGAATATTACCTCCCGCCTTTTGCTGACCAATAATGTCTGCTGAAATTACCTAGTGCAGATATGTGAAGAGCGGGCGAGTCCCCAATTGACAATGCCTATTATATACCTTATTTAAAATACTCTAAAAGGTTAAAGAACACAGCACGCAATTGGCGTATGGAATACCGTAAGAGTACGCACGTAGCGTAACGAACGCTTAGCCGTGGACGAGACGCACGAGCGGCACATTCGCTCACGGCTTAGAACGTAAAGGCAAGCACGCTATAGGCTGCCGACTAACGTGATGATACGCTATCAGCGTAGCGGACGCTCGAGACCACGAGGAGATCACAAGCGACGCTGACGCTCACAGAGTTAAACTTTTATAACTATACCATATACAATGTACTTATACTGTAAACCCTTGTGCAGTGATAAGGTGTAAATGCAACACAGTGTAACCTTGTTAGTTTAGAAGCTGTATGAGCGTATGTGACGCTCTGAGAACCTTTTAGCAATATAATAAACACTCTAATACTGGTCTAAGGTTCCAACACCTTTAAGGGAGAGAATGAACGTTCAATTGCAAAAGAATAACACAATACAAGTTATACACTACCAAAATAACATAAAATACCTAACCGAATTACTACACATAAAATACAATAAAGATGCAATTACATTTAAGGGGGAAGGAGAGAGAGAATGGCTTATAACATTAAAATAAGAGACAATATGGTTGCAGAGAACTTACGCACAAGGGGCAACAATCGCAAGCGCCTTTCTGGATATCCAGCTCCCGATTATCAGTGATGAGAACCGTTGAAGAGAATAGAGAGCTGTCCCAGATCGGCTTGTCCTTTTATACACTACACACAATACAGTACAATGGTCCCTACATTCTTATTGTTCATTGGACACAGGAATTCGTCTTCGCATTATAACAAAAGGTCATAGGTTGGTTCATACAGGTGGGCTGTGACTATTCCTAACTGCTCAGGTGGGTGGGAAACTGGGTTTCCCGCCGCATGGGTAATAAAGTGCAAATATAGTAAATGTCCATAAACTTCTTATGTCCATAACTACACGCACGAGCGATTAATCCGCTTCAAACCAACACCGGAATATTGCTAATTATATTCTCTTCCGATGGATACTAAACACCACTGTGTAACCCCTGTCTTACCCTTCGTATCAAACAAAGAGGGATCTCTCTGTCCCCGAACATACTACGTTAACTAAACTTTCAGATTCTATCAAAGGGACCATAATCTACAAAATACATTATATGACTTAAATATGTTACGATTGAGTTGCCCGCTAGGCGTACACAAACTCTACCGTAAATGCGCATACCGTGCGCCTGCGGGTGCACGCAACTGAGAGTATGCGCACGCACGGGAGGGCTCATGCACGCGCAGCAGGCACTCGCATGAGGTGCATATATGGCAGTGTGTAGCGTGATATTTTTCTGACTTTGACAACTGACAGGGGTGTGCTTTCATGGGTTGAAAGCACGTCCCTGTATGAAAGCAGCACCTCTAATGGTGCCGCTTTCCCATGCATTTCCAATGGACTTTTAATACCCATGGCTAGGCCCCGCCCACCCACGCCCCCCGCTCCCACACCCTTCCCCATTCACACTGGGAGGCACCACGATCGGTGCCTCCCAAAAACATTTAAACAGGGATAATGATTAGATTAATATAAAGGAGATACTTATGACACAGAATACAGTATGTGTCATAAGTATCTTCTTTATATTATTTTAATCATTAATGACAGGAGAAGCACTGCCTCCCCTGCCTTCCCTGACTGCACGTCCCTGGTTTGCCCAGACCACCTGCCCTCCAACTAACCTTGCCTTCCCATCTGTCACCTCAAATCTGATATCTTGACCTATTTACCCGGCAGGAGAAAAACGCACCTATACGTCAATGGTTAGAGAGTGAAAAAAGAGAGCAAGAAATGAGTGGGGCATGGAGAGCCCACCGGGGGAATGCAGAGGTAAAGGCCCATGCTTAGGGGTGTGGCCTGCTGCCACAGAGGCTTGGCTAACATGGTATAGGGCCCATGATAAATATATATAGTAAATACTGCTAGTACATGCATGATAATGTACCAGATTAATAACTGCAATGCACTGTAGATAATATGTATAATTTACAATTCAAGTGCACAGACGGGACCTGATCCATAGACGAGGAGGTGGGCCCCCAGACAGTAGGGCCCACCGGTGGTTTCCCCTGTACCCCTATGGGTTATGACTGTCCCCCTCCCCCCACACTCCCTGAGTGGGAATGAGGGGGGAGGGGGACAGTCATAACCACCATAGCATTCATTTCTGACGCTAACAGGAATTACAACTGTACAAATGTAGCTATTCTCGTTGTGGCTACATCTTAAGGCGATTAAGCCTTGTTAGTCGCGACCGCACCGCGTACATCTGGACATCTAAGACATGTGTGTGCCCCATTCACATGGATGGGGGCGACAAATGCCGCAACTCGACATAGCTAGGCACAGGTGCGCATAGCTGCGTCGAGGGTGCACGTTTCCCTCAGATGTAGCCATGATCAGCATGGCTACATCTGTATATAGTATTGGATACAAACAACGGTAATGATTAAAGCACAATTTAATTCTCTTACATCTCTACATATTAATAAAAATGGATCAGCGTGCAACACTGGCACACTGGGATTTAGGCAGGCAGAGGGAGAGAGAGAGTAAAGCACCCTTCATATATCGCCAATGGCCCATTTGCAGCCGCTTGTGGATGTTAAGTAATGGCACTGTCCCAGTAGGTGTGAGATTTTGTTTTTATCCAATACTATGCTATCCCCAAGGTCGTAAGTCATATATTATAATAGTCATGCTAAACGTCTGCCGACGATTCAAAATAAGCTGCTCTTATCTTTGTCCAGTCACTAACCTTCTACCAGTGTGCTATGCCGTGCCAGGCCTCTGAAAGCATATGCAAGAGACAGCAACAGCATAGCCCTGACATAGGCAGTTTCCATTATGACATCACAGCATGACCTCACACAACCCACCAGACCGGCTAAGACTGCTTATTTCTGGTTTGAGGCCCTTGTCTTTTACATGACTGACCTAAGGGAAATGTGACTTAAAATTATTACATGAGAAAAATTTTATTACTGCCATTTGCCGGCAGTTTTGCTCATTTAGGTGGTCATTCCGAGTTGTTCGCTCGTTGCCGATTTTCGTTATTTTGCGATTTTCCGCTTACTGCGCATGCGCAATGTCCGCAGTGCGACTGCGCCAAGTAAATTTGCTATGCAGTTAGGTATTTTACTCACGGCATTACGAGGTTTTTACTTCGTTCTGGTGATCGTAATGTGATTGACAGTGGGTGTTTCTGGGCGGAAACTGGCCGTTTTGTGGGTGTGTTGGAAAAAACGCTACCGTTTCTGGGAAAAACGCGGGAGTGGCTGGGGAAACGTGGGGAGTGTCTGGGCGAACGCTGGGTGTGTTTGTGACGTCAAACCAGGAACGAAACTGACTGAACTGATCGCAATGGCTGAGTAAGTCCGGAGCTACTCAGAAACTGCTAAGAAAGGTCTATTCGCAATATTGCGAATCCGTCGGTCGCAATTTTGAGAAGCTAAGATTCACACCCAGTAGGCGGCGACTTAGCATGTGCAAAGCTGCTAAAAGCAGCTTGCAAGCGAACAACTCGGAATGAGGGCCTTAGTGGCATCTAATCTTGTGATGTATATGTTATATTTTACAAATAGAGCCTGATTAAGGTTGGATCGCAATCGCAATAAGCGATCCAACGGTAAAAATTGCTAAGAGGATGTGGGATCCTGCGCAGGGCCCATCCTGCGCATGCGCCTGCATTTTCTACGGCGCCCCACAGAAAATGCGATTGCTTCTGCCTGTCTATGAGGCAGAGATGGTCACGGGGGGGGGGGGGGGGGAAGCAACGCTCCATTTCAAAGACGGAGATGGAGTATTGCTTGCGGGGACGAGACTTCAAAACAGGAGCGGCAAGGGAGAAACAGGGGGCGTAGTCGGTGCAGCTGCATGACATCACACGCAGCCGATGCTATCACAAAAATGGCTGTGGGTCTCATGCGGGAGCCTAACATGTGGGGCATACTAGCCCTGTGCTGGGCGTCACCCAGCATGTCAGAGAATCTGATCATAAATGTGCTAAATTTAGCACATCTAGGATCAGGTCTGAATCACCCCCATGGAACAAAAAAAAGGCCCAAATTATGTGATTTTAGTTTTGTTTGTCAATTTTTGAAAACAAAAAACAAAACCAGTCACGGCAGTTTGGCAAAAACCAAATACAAAGCCGGATGACGAATCAGGGCCAATTGCAAATCCAGCAAAAATGGTCCTGTGCACATCTCTAGTAATATTCTAATACCACATTGAGTTTGCTAGCATTGTATGCCCAGGGATGTGCTGATATGAGACATTCCCTTTAACTCCTGTTTTATTGAGTTTAATAAATTATTCCTGTAGTTTAGCTGGTCATTCAAAACTTGGGATCAGTGCTACCATATGGTCCCTACTGGTCTGCACATGTGCACTGATGTTGCTTGCTAACTGGTAGCTGAATTAGAAGTTGTTGCATTCCACAGGAGTAGCTAGCTACTTATATCCAGTTTTGCGTTCCACATGGCACAGTTCGGGAGCACCAGTGCCACATTTTACACATGGTACCCTGAGGTTACCGGCAGAGAGGTGCATCTCTGCCTGACCGATTACGTGACTTAAGTGTTGAACAGTGTATTGTTGCTATTAGAGATGAGCGGGTTCGGTTCCTCGGAATCCGAACCCGCCCGAACTTCATGATTTTTTACACGGATCCGAGCGACTCGGATCTTCCCGCCTTGCTCGGTTAACCCGAGCGCGCCCGAACGTCATCATGACGCTGTCGGATTCTCGCGAGGCTCGGATTCTATCGCGAGACTCGGATTCTATATAAGGAGCCGCGCGTCGCCGCCATTTTACACGTGCATTGAGATTGATAGTGAGAGGACGTGGCTGGCGTCCTCTCCGTTTAGAGAAGAAATAGATAGGAGAGTGAGAGTGAGACAGTGACACTTCTTTTACTGGAGCTTAGGAGGAGTACTCAGACAGAGAGTGCAGAATTTTGCTGATAGTATTAGTTAGTTATACTAGTGACAGAGTGAGACAGTGACACTTCATTTACTGGAGCTTAGGAGGAGTACTCAGACAGAGAGTGCAGAATTTTGCTGATAGTATTAGTTAGTTATACTAGTGACTGACCAGTGACCACCAGTGCAGTTTTATATTATTTAATATAATCCGTTCTCTGCCTGAAAAAACGATACACAGTGACTCAGTCACATACCATATCTGTGCTCAGCCCAGTGTGCTGCATCATCTATGTATAATATCTGACTGTGCTCACACAGCTTAATTGTGGGGGAGACTGGGGAGCAGTTAGGTTATAGCAGGAGCCAGGAGTACATATTAAAATTAAACAGTGCACACTTTTTTTCTGCAGGAGTGCCACTGCCAGTGTGACTGACCAGTGACCTGACCACCAGTATAGTATACTATATTGTATTGTGATTGACTGTCTGCCTGTAAAAGTTAAACACACGTCGTGTGACATGTGTGGTGTTTTTTTATTCTATAAAATAAAAAACTCATTCTGCTGACAGACAGTGTCCAGCAGGTCCGTCATTATATAATATATACCTGTCCGGCTGCAGTAGTGATATATATATATTTTTTATATCATTATTTATCATCCAGTCGCAGCAGACACAGTACGGTAGTTCACGGCTGTAGCTACCTCTGTGTCGGCACTCGGCAGTCCATCCATAATTGTATACCACCTACCCGTGTTTTTTTTTTTCTTTCTTCTTTATACATACTACATCTCATTATCATCCAGTCTATATTAGCAGCAGACACAGTACAGTACGGTAGTCCACGGCTGTAGCTACCTCTGTGTCGGCACTCGGCAGTCCGTCCATAATTGTATACCACCTACCCGTGGTTTTTTTTTTCTTTCTTCTTTATACATACTACATCTCATTATCATCCAGTCTATATTAGCAGCAGACACAGTACAGTACGGTAGTCCACGGCTGTAGCTACCTCTGTGTCGGCACTCGGCAGTCCGTCCATAATTGTATACCACCTACCCGTGGTTTTTTTTTCTTTCTTCTTTATACATACTACATCTCATTATCAACCAGTCTATATTAGCAGCAGACACAGTACGGTAGTCCACGGCTGTAGCTACCTCTGTGTCGGCACTCGGCAGTCCGTCCATAATTGTATACCACCTACCCGTGGTTTTTTTTTTCTTTCTTCTTTATACATACTACATCTCATTATCATCCAGTCTATATTAGCAGCAGACACAGTACAGTACGGTAGTCCACGGCTGTAGCTACCTCTGTGTCGGCACTCGGCAGTCCGTCCATAATTGTATACCACCTACCCGTGGTTTTTTTTTCCTTTCTTCTTTATACATACTACATCTCATTATCATCCAGTCTATATTAGCAGCAGACACAGTACAGTACGGTAGTCCACGGCTGTAGCTACCTCTGTGTCGGCACTCGGCAGTCCGTCCATAATTGTATACCACCTACCCGTGTTTTTTTTTTCTTTCTTCTTTATACATACTACATCTCATTATCATCCAGTCTATATTAGCAGCAGACACAGTACAGTACGGTAGTCCACGGCTGTAGCTACCTCTGTGTCGGCACTCGGCAGTCCATCCATAATTGTATACCACCTACCCGTGGTTTTTTTTTCCTTTCTTCTTTATACATACTACATCTCATTATCATCCAGTCTATATTATCAGCAGACACAGTACAGTACGGTAGTCCACGGCTGTAGCTACCTCTGTGTCGGCACTCGGCAGTCCGTCCATAATTGTATACCACCTACCCGTGGTTTTTTTTTTCTTTCTTCTTTATACATACTACATCTCATTATCAACCAGTCTATATTAGCAGCAGACACAGTACGGTAGTCCACGGCTGTAGCTACCTCTGTGTCGGCACTCGGCAGTCCGTCCATAATTGTATACCACCTACCCGTGGTTTTTTTTTCTTTCTTCTTTATACATACTACATCTCATTATCATCCAGTCTATATTAGCAGCAGACACAGTACAGTACGGTAGTCCACGGCTGTAGCTACCTCTGTGTCGGCACTCGGCAGTCCGTCCATAATTGTATACCACCTACCCGTGGTTTTTTTTTTCTTTCTTCTTTATACATACTACATCTCATTATCATCCAGTCTATATTAGCAGCAGACACAGTACAGTACGGTAGTCCACGGCTGTAGCTACCTCTGTGTCGGCACTCGGCAGTCCATCCATAATTGTATACCACCTACCCGTGTTTTTTTTTTTCTTTCTTCTTTATACATACTACATCTCATTATCATCCAGTCTATATTAGCAGCAGACACAGTACAGTACGGTAGTCCACGGCTGTAGCTACCTCTGTGTCGGCACTCGGCAGTCCATCCATAATTGTATACTAGTATCCATCCATCTCCATTGTTTACCTGAGGTGCCTTTTAGTTGTGCCTATTAAAATATGGAGAACAAAAATGTTGAGGTTCCAAAATTAGGGAAAGATCAAGATCCACTTCCACCTCGTGCTGAAGCTGCTGCCACTAGTCATGGCCGAGACGATGAAATGCCAGCAACGTCGTCTGCCAAGGCCGATGCCCAATGGCATAGTACAGAGCATGTCAAATCCAAAACACCAAATATCAGTAAAAAAAGGACTCCAAAACCTAAAATAAAATTGTCGGAGGAGAAGCGTAAACTTGCCAATATGCCATTTACCACACGGAGTGGCAAGGAACGGCTGAGGCCCTGGCCTATGTTCATGGCTAGTGGTTCAGCTTCACATGAGGATGGAGGCACTCAGCCTCTCGCTAGAAAAATGAAAAGACTCAAGCTGGCAAAAGCAGTAGCACCGCAAAGAACTGTGCGTTCTTCGAAATCCCAAATCCACAAGGAGAGTCCAATTGTGTCGGTTGCGATGCCTGACCTTCCCAACACTGGACGTGAAGAGCATGCGCCTTCCACCATTTGCACGCCCCCTGCAAGTGCTGGAAGGAGCACCCGCAGTCCAGTTCCTGATAGTCAGATTGAAGATGTCAGTGTTGAAGTACACCAGGATGAGGAGGATATGGGTGTTGCTGGCGCTGGGGAGGAAATTGACCAGGAGGATTCTGATGGTGAGGTGGTTTGTTTAAGTCAGGCACCCGGGGAGACACCTGTTGTCCGTGGGAGGAATATGGCCGTTGACATGCCTGGTGAAAATACCAAAAAAATCAGCTCTTCGGTGTGGAAGTATTTCACCAGAAATGCGGACAACATTTGTCAAGCCGTGTGTTCCCTTTGTCAAGCTGTAATAAGTAGGGGTAAGGACGTTAACCACCTCGGAACATCCTCCCTTATACGTCACCTGCAGCGCATTCATAATAAGTCAGTGACAAGTTCAAAAACTTTGGCCGACAGCGGAAGCAGTCCACTGACCAGTAAATCCCTTCCTCTTGTAACCAAGCTCACGCAAACCACCCCACCAACTCCCTCAGTGTCAATTTCCTCCTTCCCCAGGAATGCCAATAGTCCTGCAGGCCATGTCACTGGCAATTCTGACGAGTCCTCTCCTGCCTGGGATTCCTCCGATGCATCCTTGCGTGTAACGCCTACTGCTGCTGGCGCTGCTGTTGTTGCTGCTGGGAGTCGATGGTCATCCCAGAGGGGAAGTCGTAAGCCCACTTGTACTACTTCCAGTAAGCAATTGACTGTCCAACAGTCCTTTGCGAGGAAGATGAAATATCACAGCAGTCATCCTGCTGCAAAGCGGATAACTGAGGCCTTGACAACTATGTTGGTGTTAGACGTGCGTCCGGTATCCGCCGTTAGTTCACAGGGAACTAGACAATTTATTGAGGCAGTGTGCCCCCGTTACCAAATACCATCTAGGTTCCACTTCTCTAGGCAGGCGATACCGAGAATGTACACGGACGTCAGAAAAAGACTCACCAGTGTCCTAAAAAATGCAGTTGTACCCAATGTCCACTTAACCACGGACATGTGGACAAGTGGAGCAGGGCAGGGTCAGGACTATATGACTGTGACAGCCAACTGGGTAGATGTATGGACTCCCGCCGCAAGAACAGCAGCGGCGGCACCAGTAGCAGCATCTCGCAAACGCCAACTCTTTCCTAGGCAGGCTACGCTTTGTATCACCGGTTTCCAGAATACGCACACAGCTGAAAACCTCTTACGGCAACTGAGGAAGATCATCGCGGAATAGCTTACCCCAATTGGACTCTCCTGTGGATTTGTGGCATCGGACAACGCCAGCAATATTGTGTGTGCATTAAATATGGGCAAATTCCAGCACGTCCCATGTTTTGCACATACCTTGAATTTGGTGGTGCAGAATTTTTTAAAAAACGACAGGGGCGTGCAAGAGATGCTGTCGGTGGCCAGAAGAATTGCGGGACACTTTCGGCGTACAGGCACCACGTACAGAAGACTGGAGCACCACCAAAAACTACTGAACCTGCCCTGCCATCATCTGAAGCAAGAAGTGGTAACGAGGTGGAATTCAACCCTCTATATGCTTCAGAGGTTGGAGGAGCAGCAAAAGGCCATTCAAGCCTATACAATTGAGCACGATATAGGAGGTGGAATGCACCTGTCTCAAGCGCAGTGGAGAATGATTTCAACGTTGTGCAAGGTTCTGATGCCCTTTGAACTTGCCACACGTGAAGTCAGTTCAGACACTGCCAGCCTGAGTCAGGTCATTCCCCTCATCAGGCTTTTGCAGAAGAAGCTGGAGACATTGAAGGAGGAGCTAACACGGAGCGATTCCGCTAGGCATGTGGGACTTGTGGATGGAGCCCTTAATTCGCTTAACAAGGATTCACGGGTGGTCAATCTGTTGAAATCAGAGCACTACATTTTGGCCACCGTGCTCGATCCTAGATTTAAAGCCTACCTTGGATCTCTCTTTCCAGCAGACACAAGTCTGCTGGGGTTGAAAGACCTGCTGGTGAGAAAATTGTCAAGTCAAGCGGAACGCGACCTGTCAACAACATCTCCTCCTTCACATTCTCCCGCAACTGGGGGTGCGAGGAAAAGGCTCAGCATTCCGAGCCCACCCGCTGGCGGTGATGCAGGGCAGTCTGGAGCGACTGCTGATGCTGACATCTGGTCCGGACTGAAGGACCTGACAACGATTACGGACATGTCGTCTACTGTCACTGCATATGATTCTCTCACCATTGAAAGAATGTTGGAGGATTATATGAGTGACCGCATCCAAGTAGGCACGTCACACAGTCCGTACTTATACTGGCAGGAAAAAGAGGCAATTTGGAGGCCCTTGCACAAACTGGCTTTATTCTACCTAAGTTGCCCTCCCACAAGTGTGTACTCCGAAAGAGTGTTTAGTGCCGCCGCTCACCTTGTCAGCAATCGGCGTACGAGGTTACATCCAGAAAATGTGGAGAAGATGATGTTCATTAAAATGAATTATAATCAATTCCTCCGCGGAGACATTGACCAGCAGCAATTGCCTCCACAAAGTACACAGGGAGCTGAGATGGTGGATTCCAGTGGGGACGAATTGATAATCTGTGAGGAGGGGGATGTACACGGTGATATATCGGAGGATGATGATGATGAGGTGGACATCTTGCCTCTGTAGAGCCAGTTTGTGCAAGGAGAGATTTATTGCTTCTTTTTTGGGGGGGGTCCAAACCAACCCGTCATATTAGTCACAGTCGTGTGGCAGACCCTGTCACTGAAATGATGGGTTGGTTAAAGTGTGCATGTCCTGTTTATACAACATAAGGGTGGGTGGGAGGGCCCAAGGACAATTCCATCTTGCACCTCTTTTTTCTTTTATTTTTCTTTGCGTCATGTGCTGTTTGGGGAGGGTTTTTTGGAAGGGCCATCCTGCGTAACACTGCAGTGCCACTCCTAGATGGGCCCGGTGTTTGTGTCGGCCACTAGGGTCGCTTATCTTACTCACACAGTCAGCTACCTCATTGCGCCTCTTTTTTTCTTTGCGTCATGTGCTGTTTGGGGAGGGTTTTTTGGAAGGGACATCCTGCGTGACACTGCAGTGCCACTCCTAGATGGGCCCGGTGTTTGTGTCGGCACTAGGGTCGCTTATCTTACTCACACAGTCAGCTACCTCATTGCGCCTCTTTTTTTCTTTGCGTCATGTGCTGTTTGGGGAGGGTTTTTTGGAAGGGACATCCTGCGTGACACTGCAGTGCCACTCCTAGATGGGCCCGGTGTTTGTGTCGGCCACTAGGGTCGCTTATCTTACTCACACAGTCAGCTACCTCATTGCGCCTCTTTTTTTCTTTGCGTCATGTGCTGTTTGGGGAGGGTTTTTTGGAAGGGCCATCCTGCGTGACACTGCAGTGCCACTCCTAGATGGGCCCGGTGTTTGTGTCGGCCACTAGGGTCGCTTATCTTACTCACACAGTCAGCTACCTCATTGCGCCTCTTTTTTTCTTTGCGTCATGTGCTGTTTGGGGAGGGTTTTTTGGAAGGGACATCCTGCGTGACACTGCAGTGCCACTCCTAGATGGGCCCGGTGTTTGTGTCGGCCACTAGGGTCGCTTATCTTACTCACACAGTCAGCTACCTCATTGCGCCTCTTTTTTTCTTTGCGTCATGTGCTGTTTGGGGAGGGTTTTTTGGAAGGGCCATCCTGCGTGACACTGCAGTGCCACTCCTAGATGGGCCCGGTGTTTGTGTCGGCCACTAGGGTCGCTTATCTTACTCACACAGTCAGCTACCTCATTGCGCCTCTTTTTTTCTTTGCGTCATGTGCTGTTTGGGGAGGGTTTTTTGGAAGGGACATCCTGCGTGACACTGCAGTGCCACTCCTAGATGGGCCCGGTGTTTGTGTCGGCCACTAGGGTCGCTTATCTTACTCACACAGCGACCTCGGTGCAAATTTTAGGACTAAAAATAATATTGTGAGGTGTGAGGTGTGAGGTATTCAGAATAGACTGAAAATGAGTGGAAATTATGCTTTTTGAGGTTAATAATACTTTGGGATCAAAATGACCCCCAAATTCTATGATTTAAGCTGTTTTTTAGGGTTTTTTGAAAAAAACACCCGAATCCAAAACACACCCGAATCCGACAAAAAAAATTCGGTGAGGTTTTGCCAAAACGCGGTCGAACCCAAAACACGGCCGCGGAACCGAACCCAAACCAAAACACAAAACCCGAAAAATTTCCGGCGCTCATCTCTAGTTGCTATAGGATGTGATACCACTACCAGGCAGGCCATGTGGTCCAAATGAAACTATTGTACATGTAGTTTGCTGTCTTTTTGTACATTATTCTGTTGGTATAAACATACTTGCCTACTCTCCCTCATTCTGCAGGAGACTCCCTGAAATAGAAGAAATCTCCCAAACTCCCTGAATAGTCCAGCAATCTCACTGATTGCACCTTAACCCCTGATGGGGGGTAAGGTAGAGAATAGAATAACAGTTGGTAAGAGTAATTCTAGAAAGGCACTTGTAAATAATGGTAAGCTACCATTAAAGCAAAAGGGCAAAGGAAATATTAACATAAAATGTCTGCTTGCGAAAGCAAGAAGCCTATCAGGTAAAATGGGGGAATTGGAATGGCATGTATCAAAAAATCAGTATGATATTATAGGTATTACGGAAACATGGTGGGACAACTCTCACGACTGGGTTACTAATTTGGAGGGATATTCACTTCTCAGGAGGGACAGGGCTACCAAAAGGGGAGGAGGGGTATGTCTCTATGTAAAACCATCTCTAAAACCAAACTTAATATATGTTATTTACGAGGGGACTGGTGATAATGTGGAATTAGTGATGTGCACCGGAAATTTTTCAGGTTTTGTGTTTTGGTTTTGGGTTCGGTTCTGCGGCCGTGTTTTGGGTTCGAACGCGTTTTGCCAAAACCTCACCGATTTTTTTTTGTCGGATTCGGGTGTTTTGGATTCGGGTGTTTTTTTAAAAAAAAACCTCAAAAACAGCTTAAATCAAAGAATTTGGGGGTCATTTTGATCCCAAAGTATTATTAACCTCAATAACCATAATTTCCACTAATTTTCAGTCTATTCTGAACACCTCACACCTCACAATATTATTTTTAGTCCTAAAATTTGCACCGAGGTCGCTGTGTGACTGAGCTCAGCGACCCTAGTGGCCGACACAAACACCTGGCCCATCTAGGAGTGGCACTGCAGTGTCACGCAGGATGGCCCTTCCAAAAAACACTCCCCAAACAGCACATGACGCAAAGAAAAAAAGAGGCGCAATGAGGTAGCTGTGTGACTAAGCTCAGCGACCCTAGTGGCCGTCACAAACACCTGGCCCATCTAGGAGTGTCACTGCAGTGTCACGCAGGATGGCCCTTCCAAAAAACACTCCCCAAACACCACATGACGCAAAGAAAAAAAGAGGTGCAATGAGGTAGCTGTGTGACTAAGCTCAGCGATCCTAGTGGCCGACACAAACACCTGGCCCATCTAGGAGTGGCACTGCAGTGTTACGCAGGATGGCCCTTCCAAAAAACACTCCCCAAACAGCACATGACGCAAAGAAAAATTAAAGAAAAAAGAGGTGCAAGATGGAATTGTCCTTGGGCCCTCCCACCCACCCTTATGTTGTATAAAGTAAACAGGACATGCACACTTTAACAAACCCATCATTTCAGTGACAGGGTCTGCCACACGACTGTGTCTGAAATGACGCGTTGGTTTGGACCCCCACCAAAAAAGAAGCAATTAATCTCTCCTTGCACAAACTGGCTCTACAGAGGCAAGATGTCCACCTCATCATCATCCTCCTATTCATCACCGTGTACATCCCCCTCCTCACAGATTATCAATTCGTCCCCACTGGAATCCACCATCTCAGCTCCCTGTGTACTTTCTGGAGGCAATTGCTGCTGATGAATGTCTCCACGGAGGAATTGATTATAATTCATTTTAATGAACATCATCTTCTCCACATTTTCTGGAAGTAACCTCGTACGCCGATTGCTGACAAGGTGAGCAGCGGCACTAAACACTCTTTCGGAGTACACACTTGTGGGAGGGCAACTTAGGTAGAATAAAGCCAGTTTGTGCAAGGGCCTCCAAATTGCCTCTTTTTCCTGCCAGTATACGTACGGACTGTCTGACGTGCCTACTTGGATGCGGTCACTCATATAATCCTCCACCATTCTTTCAATGGTGACAGAATCATATGCAGTGACAGTAGACGACATGTCCGTAATCGTTGGCAGGTCCTTCAGTCCGGACCAGATGTCAGCACTCGCCCCATACTGCCCTGCATCACTACCAGCGGGTGGGCTCGGAATTCTGAGCCTTTTCCTCGCACCCCCAATTGCGGGAGAATGTGAAGGAGGAGCTGTTGACCGATCAAGTTCCACTTGACTTGATAATTTTCTCACCAGCAGGTCTTTGAACCCCTGCAAACTTGTGTCTGCCGGAAAGGGAGATACAACGTAGGTTTTAAATCTAGGATCGAGCACGGTGGCCAAAATGTAGTGCTCTGATTTCAACAGATTGACCACCCGTGAATCCTGGTTAAGCGAATGAAGGGCTCCATCCACAAGTCCCACATGCCTAGCGGAATCGCTCTGTCTTAGCTCCTCCTTCAATGTCTCCAGCTTCTTCTGCAAAAGCCTGATGAGGGGAATGACCTGACTCAGGCTGGCAGTGTCTGAACTGACTTTACGTGTGGCAAGTTCAAAAGGTTGCAGAACCTTGCACAACGTTGAAATCATTCTCCACTGCGCTTGAGACAGGTGCATTCCACCTCCTTTGCCTATATCGTGGTCAGATGTATAGGCTTGAATGGCCTTTTGCTGCTCCTCCATCCTCTGAAGCATATAGAGGGTTGAATTCCACCTCGTTACCACTTCTTGCTTCAGATGATGGCAGGGCAGGTTCAGGCGTTTTTGGTGTTGCTCCAGTCTTCTGTACGCGGTGCCTGTACGCCGAAAGTGTCCCGCAATTCTTCTGGCCACCGACAGCATCTCTTGCACGCCCCTGTCGTTTTTTAAATAATTCTGCACCACCAAATTCAAGGTATGTGCAAAACATGGGACGTGCTGGAATTTGCCCAGATGTAATGCACGCACAATATTGCTGGCGTTGTCCGATGCCACAAATCCACAGGAGAGTCCAATTGGGGTAAGCCATTCTGCGATGATCTTTCTCAGTTGCCGTAAGACGTTTTCAGCTGTGTGCGTATTCTGGAAAGCGGTGATACAAAGCGTAGCCTGCCTAGGAAAGAGTTGGCGTTTTCGAGATGCTGCTACTGGTGCCGCCGCTGCTGTTCTTGCGGCGGGAGTCAATACATCTACCCAGTGGGCTGTCACAGTCATATAGTCCTGAGTCTGCCCTGCTCCACTTGTCCACATGTCCGTGGTTAAGTGGACATTGGGTACACTGCATTTTTTAGGACACTGGTGAGTCTTTTTCTGAGGTCTGTGTACATTTTCGGTATCGCCTGCCTAGAGAAATGGAACCTAGATGGTATTTGGTACCGGGGACACAGTACCTCAATCAAGTCTATAGTTGGCTCTGAAGTAACGATGGATACCGGAACCACGTTTCTCACCGCCCAGGATGCCAAGGCCTCAGTTATCCGCTTTGCAGCAGGATGACTGCTGTGATATTTCATCTTCCTCGCAAAGGACTGTTGGACAGTCAATTGCTTGGTGGAAGTAGTAAAAGTGGTCTTACGACTTCCCCTCTGGGATGACCATCGACTCCCAGCAGCAACAACAGCAGCGCCAGCAGCAGTAGGCGTTACACTCAAGGATGCATCGGAGGAATCCCAGGCAGGAGAGGACTCGTCAGAAGTGCCAGTGACATGGCCTTCAGGACTATTGGCATTCCTGGGGAAGGAGGAAATTGACACTGAGGGAGTTGGTGGGGTGGTTTGCGTGAGCTTGGTTACAAGAGGAAGGGATTTACTGGTCAGTGGACTGCTTCCGCTGTCGCCCAAAGTTTTTGAACTTGTCACTGACTTATGATGAATGCGCTGCAGGTGACGTATAAGGGAGGATGTTCCGAGGTGGTTAACGTCCTTACCCCTACTTATTACAGCTTGACAAAGGCAACACACAGATTGACAAATGTTGTCCGCATTTCTGTTGAAATACTTCCACACCGAAGAGCTGATTTTTTTGGTATTTTCACCAGGCATGTCAATGGCCATATTCCTCCCACGGACAACAGGTGTCTCCCCGGGTGCCTGACTTAAACAAACCACCTCACCATCAGAATCCTCCTTGTCAATTTCCTCCCCAGCGCCAGCAACACCCATATCCTCCTCATCCTGGTGTACTTCAACACTGACATCTTCAATCTGACTATCAGGAACTGGACTGCGGGTGCTCCTTCCAACACTTGCAGGGGGCGTGCAAATGGTGGAAGGCGCATGCTCTTCACGTCCAGTGTTGGGAAGGTCAGGCATCGCAAACGACACAATTGGACTCTCCTTGTGGATTTGTGATTTCGAAGAACGCACAGTTGTTTGCTGTGCTTTTGCCAGCTTAAGTCTTTTCATTTTTCTAGCAAGAGGCTGAGTGCTTCCATCCTCATGTGAAGCTGAACCACTAGCCATGAACATAGGCCAGGGCCTCAGCCGTTCCTTGCCACTCCGTGTGGTAAATGGCATATTGGCAAGTTTACGCTTCTCCTCCGACGATTTTAATTTAGATTTTTGAGTCCTTTTTTTACTGATCTTTTGTGTTTTGGATTTTACATGCTCTGTGCTATGACATTGGGCATCGGCCTTGGCAGATGACGTTGATGGAATTTCATCGTCTCGGCCATGACTAGTGGCAGCAGCTTCAGCACGAGGTGGAAGTGGATCTTGATCTTTCCCTATTTTTGTAAATTCAACATTTTTGTTCTCCATATTTTAATAGGCACAACTAAAAGGCACCTCAGGTAAACAATGGAGATGGATGGATACTAGTATACTTATGGATGACGAGTGACTGACGACACAGAGGTAGCTACAGCCGTGGACTACCGTACTGCGTCTGCTAGTATAGATAAAATAATAAATATATTACTACTGTAGGTATATAATATAATGACGGACCTGGTGGACACTGTCAGCAGACTGCTAAACTACTAGTATGAAGAAGATAGAAAAAAAATCCCCACCACAGGTAGGTATACAATTATGGACGAGTGACGACCCAGAGGTAGCTACAGCTGTGGACTACCGTACTGCGTCTGCTAGTATAGATAATATAATAAATATATTACTACTGTAGGTATATAATATAATGACGGACCTGGTGGACACTGTCAGCAGACTGCTAAACTACTAGTATGAAGAAGATAGAAAAAAAAAACCCACCACAGGTAGGTATACAATTATGGACGAGTGACGACACAGAGGTAGCTACAGCCGTGGACTACCGTACTGCGTCTGCTAGTGTAGATAATATAATAAATATATTACTACTGTAGGTATATAATATAATGACGGACCTGGTGGACACTGTCAGCAGACTGCTAAACTACTAGTATGAAGAAGATAGAAAAAAAAAACCACCACGGGTAGGTATACAATTATGGACGAGTGACGACACAGAGGTAGCTACAGCCGTGGACTACCGTACTGCGTCTGCTAGTATAGATAATATAATAAATATATTACTACTGTAGGTATATAATATAATGACGGACCTGGTGGACACTGTCAGCAGACTGCTAAACTACTAGTATGAAGAAGATAGAAAAAAAAACCCCACCACAGGTAGGTATACAATTATGGACGAGTGACGACACAGAGGTAGCTAGAGCCGTGGACTACCGTACTTCATCTGCTAGTATAGATAATATAATAAATATATTACTACTGTAGGTATATAATATAATGACGGACCTGGTGGACACTGTCAGCAGACTGCTAAACTACTAGTAAGAAGATAGAAAAAAAAACACCACAGGTAGGTATACTATTATGGACGAGCACTGACGACACAGAGGTAGCTACAGACGTGGACTACCGTACTGCGTCTACTAATATAGAGATGATAAAGATGATAGAGATTAAAAAAAAAAAATAACACTACTGTAGGTAAATATTTATATAATATAATGAATGACGGACCTGCTGGACACTGTCAGCAGAATGCGTTTATAGAATAAAAAAAAAAAACACCACAGGAGTGTTTAACTTTTTCAGGCAGACAATATACTGGTGGTCACTGGCAGCAAAAGTGTGCACTGTACTCCTGCTATAAACTGCTCCCCAGTCTCCCCCACAATTAAGCTGTGTGAGCAGTAAGCACTCAGCACAGTCAGATATACATAGATATATCATGCAGCACACTGAGGCTGAGCACAGATATGGTATGGAGCGTTTTTTTCAGGCAGAGAACGGATTAAAATAAAACTGGTGGTCACTATCATCAAAACTCTGCACTGTACTGAGTACTCCTAACAAGTAACAACTGCTCCCCAAAATTAGTAGTAAACTAAAATCAAATGTCACTCTCTCTCTTCTAATCTAAACGGAGAGGACGCCAGCCACGTCCTCTCCCTATCAATCTCAATGCACGTGTGAAAATGGCGGCGACGCGCGGCTCCTTATATTGAATCCGAGTCTCGCGAGAATCCGACAGCGGGATGATGACGTTCGGCCGCGCTCGGGTTAACCGAGCCGCACGGGAGAATCCGAGCGCGGCTCGGACCCGGCAAAAAAGGCTGAAGTTCGGGGGGGGTTCGGTTTCCGAGAAACCGAACCCGCTCATCTCTATGTGGAATCACTATGGGTTGAGATCACTAGTGGGGGCACTGAAATAAAGAAACTAGTCATTGGCACGTGCTACAAGCAACCAGATATTAGCATACGTGACGAGGAACTGTTCTCACAGCAAATTGAAAAAGCTGCGGGAATGGGGGACATCCTAGTGTTAGGGGATTTTTAACTATCCGGGTATAAACTGGAGTAACGATTCATGTGTAAAAATTAGGAGAAGCAGGATTCTAAACACATTAAAGGATCAATACTTGTCTCAATTAGTCGAGGACCCAACTAGAGGTAATAATGTTCTGGACCAAGTTATTACCAATAATGTGGACATTATATCAAACATTACAGTTGGGGAGACCTTGGGAAACAGTGATCACTATATGATCACATTCAGCATCAGTTTCAAGAAACATAGCTATAAGGAATCAACAAAAACATTCAACTTTATTAAAGCTAACTTCAATATGCTAAACGACATTGACTGAGAAGTTTTGTTTCATAGTAAAGACACATCGGAAATGTGGGATGCTTTAAAAGGGTTGCTTGATAGCAATATTCACAAATTCATACCCTTGGGCAGTAAATGCAAGAGTAATAGACTCAAATCAATGTGGCTTAATAAGGATGTCAAAGAAGCAATGGCTAAAAAGAGGTGTTCTTTTAAAGCATTTAAAACTAATGGAGGGGAGGAGTCATTCCAGTATTACAAAGAATGCAATAAAAGATGCAAAAAAGTAATAAGGGCAGCTACAATTGTAAACGAAAAACAAATTGCTATAGAGAATAAAGCCAATCCCAAAGAGTTTTATAAATACATAAACATTAAAGGGTTAAAAAAATAGAACATAGGCCCATTAAAAGATGAACTGTGAGCCTTGGAAACGATGTCAAAATAAAAGCGGATATACTGAACAGCTTTTTTTCACCAGGGAGGATCAGACGGTGTTAGTAGTGCATAACGACAGTGAAGGTAATGATTCTTGGCTAGATGCTTGTTTAAGTGAGGAAATAGTCCTGGAGAGACTAAGCAACATAAAGATTAATAAATCACCGCGACCAAATGGTTTTCATACGAGGGTTATTATGGAGCTTAAGGCACAGCTTGCAAGACCCTTATACTTGATTTTCTATAGTTCCATTAAATCGGGTATGGTACCGATGGATTGGCGTATAGCTGAGGTAGTGCCATTATTTAAAAAGGGTTCTAAAAAATCATCCTGGGTACTATAGACCAGTTAGTTTAACCTCTATAGTGGGTAAAATATTGGAAGGAATTTTGAGGGGTAGCATAGAGGATTATCTGCGGAATACTAAGTTTATGAGCAGGAGTTAGCATGGGTTTGTGAGCGACAGATCATGCCAAACTAACTTAATTAGCTTCTACGATGAAGTGAGGGATAATCTTAACCAGGGAAAAGCAGTGGATGTGGTCTATTTAGATTTTGCAAAAGCCTTCAATACAGTGCCTCACAAGAGACTGATCATCAAATTAAGGGAACTTGGCCTAGGATACACTATTTGTACATGGATAGGTAATTGGCTGGATAACAGGGTACAACGAGTAGTGGTCAATGAGATGTTCTCCAGCTGGGCACTAGTAGTCAGCGGTATACCACAAGGGTCCATATTTGGTCCGCTACTGTTCAATATATGTATTAATGACCTAGGAATAGGCCTGGGAAGCATAGTATCAATCTTTGCAGATGATACTAAACTGTGTAAGGTAATTAATTCAGAAATAGATGTGGAGTCTCTACAGAATGACTTATTTAAACTTGAATTCTGGGTGTCTAAATGGGGAATGAGGTTCAATATTGAAAAATGCAAAGCTATGCATTTTGGGATTAAAAACAAACTTGCATCCTATTCACTTAATGGGGAAAATATAGGGGTATCAGTAGTGGAAAAAGATTTGGGGGTCCTCATAGATAATACACTCAATAGCAGTACACAGTGTCAAAATGCAGTGAAGAAGACAAGTAAAGTCCTTGCTTGCATAAAACGGGGTATTGAGACCAGGGACGAGGATGTAATCATGCCGCTGTACAAATCATTGGAATGTCCGCACCTGGAATATTGTGTTAAGTTTTTGGCACCATATTATAAAAAAGATATTGGAGAACTCAAAAGAGTTCAAAGGCGTGCTACTAAACTGATTAAAGGGTTAGAGACACTGGAGTACGAGGAAAGGCTAACTATGTTAAATATGTATACTCTAGAAAAGAGGCGTCTAAGAGGAGATATTATTAATATCTTCAAATATGTAATGGGTCATTACAAGGAGTTATCAGGGGATTTGTTTATTAATAGAACTCTGTATAGGACACATGGACACTCACTGAGGTTAGAGGAGAGAAAATTCCATACAAAACGTAGGAAGGGGTTCTTCAGGGCAATAAAGATTTGGAACTCCCTGCCGGAGAAGGTAATAATGGCGGACTCTGTCAATGCATTCAAAATCAGATTGGACAGCTTTCTAGCTGAAAACAGTATAACCTGGGCAGAGTCAAGGTCTGCAGAAGCATGACCGGAACACCAACTGTCAGTGCAGTGCTATATGCTGGAAGTCCAACTGCACTAAGTAAGTGTAATAATTCCACTCATACTGTATAGTCATTTTGGACAGGTTGGTATTGGGTGATCGGTGGTTGGGAGACTGGCGGTCACCATACCGACGCCGGGATTCCGTCTGTCAGATGGCCAGCAGGGGGGATTTCGGCCAGCACAACAAAGACCCTTGCGGGCTCGTTGCGCTTGCCACAGGTTCTAACCCACTCTATGGGAATAGTCCCTGTTGCTCGGCATGCCAACTGGCGGGCTAGTCAGTGTTCATGATGCCAGCGCTGGTATTGTAACCGCATCCTTTTTGGACTTGAGGAGCCTGCACACTGCAAGCATCTGGTTGTTCATTTATTGTTCCTCTCCCTGATGTTAGATCGAGACCATACATACCTCAATCCTTTTCTAGGTCACTAAGCTATACAACAGTGAAAATGTGATATAAATTCATACAGTAGTTTTTGTGTGATGCCAGAACGTACAGACACAGTCTAAATTTCACTTTTTTTTTGTCTCCATGGTCCATAAACAGTCCCTAGAAGTATAATTCTCAATAAAAAAATGTCTATGTACAGACACAACCCTTACAGTTTTATTATATGTATATATTTTTATTGTAGGGTGTCCCTATTTATCTTTGGCTATGTAAGGCTTTGTGTGAACCCAATTTCCACTGTTGTTATGTTGTTTATTACTGTTCCAGTGTTTTAATGATAACCTCATTTAAGGACAAAACGATGAAAACTAGTGTGCCCTGAGCAGTCTCCAGGTGTGCCGCCATAGAAGCACATCCAGGCCCGTCAGTGTTTTGCCGTTACTGAGGCCCTGGAACGATCAATACTGGTGGGTTTAGTGGTTGCAGAGCCAGTTCTTATTTAGGACCCGGGCAGTGTTGGGCTCTTCTGGCTTTCTCAGAAGTGGCTCAGGCGTTACCTATGGAGAAGCTGTAACATGACATCATAGGACATGCAACTGCACCATGCATCACCATTATATTTGAATGTGCCTTGGCAATACTTAAATCTTATTCAGTGTGCCGCGAGATGTAAATGGTTGAAAATCTCTTTGCTACAGTGTCGTCACCATGTTGTTATAAAAACAACAAAAGACGAGCATTGGTAAAGGGGCTGCTGGAGGGGCCTGGCAGAAGCCCCAGTTTGCTACCCCTCCCCAGTATGCCTGTGCTGTAGCCAGTGGCAGTGGCGCCGTCTTCATGGTGATTTCTTTGGGAAGATGGCACTGCTCCTGATTGGCTTCTGGTCCGTGAACACGGACCGGCACCTGATTTAAGATACCCGTGCCATCGCCGGAGATTGGACTGGGGAGCAAGAGAGGTGTGCGCTGTACTCTCCTGCCCTCGATGCAAGCAAGGTGGTTGGGCCGCAAAAGGACCCCTGCCCGCGGGCCACAAAAGGATGCGGTAGGAGCTGCGAGTTTGACACCCCTGCCCTAGAGTTTCAGAATTTCTGTCATGGCACCCCAAGACCATAGTTTCTTAGTGAGAAATTTAGAAAAAAATATAAAATGAAGTAAATAGTGTTTATAATATGTTAACCTCAGGTTCAGTTATGTGGTGAAGGACTGGTTTTGCCGATTAAATTCAGTATAAGCAATTTGAATTGTTCATGGACCACCAAACTACAGCACCACTGCAAGGCCTCCCCTATCCCCCCATTCCCACCTTTCCCAAGGAACCCCAGGGTCTCACGGCCCCCTGTATGGAAACTACTGCCATAAAATAAAGTTATTTTTATAACTACATGTAATACACCTTAGATCTCAGTTCCTTTAAGGTTTTATATCCTTTTATCCAGTAAACTACACATATTTGAAAATCCTACACCAGGCACAAGTAATAATTCAGATGCGTTGTTGACCGGCGGCCGGGATCCTGGTGGTCAGCATACCGATGACGGTATCCTGACTGCCAGAATGCCGGGAGAGGGGCAAGCAAAGTGAAGCCCCTTGCTGTGGGCTTCACGCTGCGAGCTTGGTGGCTTGCTGCACTTGCCACAGGTTCTATTCCCTCTCTATGGGTGTCATGGACACCAACTAGTGGGAATAGTCCTTGGCCCCACTGACTGCATTCGGTGGCCGGGATCCCGGTGGTGGTAAGCTGACCGCCGGGATGGTGACTACATCCCATTTAGATGACTATGTGGGAGTTTTAGCATTATTATCCTATTTGTATATAAAAAGTGTTGAAAGGGGAGAGCGCTACTGCACAGATTCCATACTGTTCCTTCAGGAAGGCTTCACTCCCTGTACCAAGATGGCTGCTGACTTCCAGTGATCCTGCCGAATAACACCCCTCTCATCTCAGCCTCCGCTCAGTGAGAACCAGTGTGTAACAGTGATTAAGTGGGGTTCATAGAAATATTTTATGCAATTCACAGTATGAGCTTACCATCTTCAGAGTGTTGGAGAATTATTATACATTTTTATTTTTTGGTCAGAGAATTTTTTTTTATTATTTTATAATGTAACTGGACCCTGTATTGCTATTTTCCCCTCAGCTCACTTTAAAATAGATATAAAGGAGAAAGATATCTAAAAGCAATTATAGAGTAAGACCATTTTCCTTACTGCGTAAGCTGCAAACTAGGTGTCCTGTTAGTTGCTTTTCATTTTACCTTTGTATGCCTTACTGCCATGTTTTACTTATAGCACAGTGTAATCTATGTAGTGGACCCAAAATGGCTGCCTCACATGGTACTCTCTTGTGTAGAATAAACAATGCATGGTTTTAAACTCTCCTAATATATTTGTCTCCCTAAGTATGTGTCATTTCTTCACCTTTTGAGAGAATTTATTTATTAAGACAACTTCAAGCAAAATATATTTAAAAAATAAATGTCTATTTTTATTTTAAGCAAAATGTAGCCTATTTTTGTTCTACTACTACTACTACTACTTCTTCTTCTTCTTCTTCTCCTTCTTCTTCTTTGTCTTCCTCTTCTTCTTTAAAAACACCACACCGTCTTTAAGAAAAAAGTTTATTAGTCAGGGTCTTCACCTGGGGGCGGCAGCCTTTAAGTTCTTTAGCATGGCTGCCGCCTTCCCAGGGCTTCCAGCTTCTTCACCTGGTGGGCGGCGGCTGTTAAGCTCTTTTGCATAGCACTTGGAGAACCACAATTGCCAGCATGTCCGGACATAAAGGGTCCCCTGGCACCTGTAAAGAAAATATTAAAATAAAAACACCACACCGTCTTTAATTTTTTTTTTATTAGTCAGGGTCTTCATCTGGGGACGGCGGTATTTAAGCACTTTTGCATGGCCACTGCCTCTCCAGGGCTTCCGCCGTCTTCACCTGGGGGGCCGCCGCCTCCCCAGGGCTTCCGTCGTCTTTCTCCGGCGTCTTCACCTTGGAGGCAGCGGCCTTTAAGCTCTTTTGCATGGCTGCCGCCTTCCCGGGGCTTCCAGCGTCTTCACCTGGTGGATGGTGGCTGTTAAGCTTTTTTGCATAGCACTTGGAGAACCACAAGTGCCAGCATGTCCGGACATAAAGGGCCCACTGGCACCTGTAGTCCACCTGTAAAAAAAATATTAAAATAAAAACACCACTCCGTCTTTAAAAAAAAGTTTATTAGTCAGGGTCTTCACCTGGGGGCGGCGGCCTTTAAGCTTTTTTGCATGGCTGCCTCTTCTCCAGGGCTTCCGACGCCTTCACCTGGGGAGCCGCCGCCTCCCCAGGGCTTCCAGCGTCTTCACCGGGGAGGCAGCGGCCTTTAAGCTCTTTTGCATGGCTGCCGCCTTCCCGGGGCTTCCAGCGTCTTCACCTGGTGGGCGGCAGCCGTTAAGCTCTTTTGCATAGCACTTGGAGAACCACAAGTGCCAGCATGTCCGGACATAAAGGGCCCGCTGGCACCTGTAGTCCACCTGTAAAGAAAATATTAAAATAAAAACACCACACCATCTTTAAAAAAAAGTTTATTATTCAGGGTCTTCACCTGGGGGCGGCGGCCTTTAAGCTCGTTTGCATGGCTACAGCCCATCCAGGACTTCCAGCGATTTCTTTCTTCAGGAGCTCTTCCGCCGTCGGACTGACGCCGATGCCTCGTGCTGACTTATTTAAGTCAGCCGGAGGGGCCGGGGTGATGACGCAGCGAGCCGTGATTGGCTCGTGGTTGCCATCTTGAATTTAAAAAATTACGCTGAGGTGCCATTTTTGAAATTGGTACTGCTCCGCTGCCAAACTCTGCAGAATGGCAGTGCCACTAATACTCTCACTGCCACCAATGCCCACACCTCCGCGCACCCATATAGTGATGGTAACGGATCCAGTGACGGATCCTCTGGCCAATCACTGTGGCCTCACTGACAGGGGTGTGCTTTCATGGGTTGAAAGCACGTCCCTGTATGAAAGCAGCACCTCTAATGGTGCCGCTTTCCCATGCATTTCCAATGGACTTTTAATACCCATGGCTAGGCCCCGCCCACCCCCGCCCCCCGCTCCCACACCCTTCCCCATTCACACTGGGAGGCACCATGATCGGTGCCTCCCAAACACATTTAAACAGGGATAATGATTAGATTAATATAAAGGAGATACTTATGACACAGAATACAGTATGTGTCATAAGTATCTTCTTTATATTATTTTAATCATTAATGACAGGAGAGGCACTGCCTCCCCTGCCTTCCCTGACTGCACGTCCCTGGTTTGCCCAGACCACCTGCCCTCCAACTAACCTTGCCTAACCCACTCTTCCCATCTGTCACCTCAAATCTGATATCTTGACCTATTTACCCGGCAGGAGAAAAACGCACCTATATACGTCAATGGTTAGAGAGTGAAAAAAGAGAGCAAGAAATGAGTGGGGCATGGAGAGCCCACCGGGGGAATGCAGAGGTAAAGGCCCATGCTTATGGGTGTGGCCTGCTGCCACAGAGGCTTGGCAAACATGGTATAGGGCCCATGATAAATATATATAGTAAATACTGCTAGTACATGCATGATAATGTACCAGATTAATAACTGCAATGCACTGTAGATAATATGTATAATATACAATTCAGGTGCACAGACGGGACCTGATCCATAGACGAGGAGGTGGGCCACCAGACAGTAGGGCCCACCGGTGGTTTCCCCTGTACCCCTATGGGTCATGACTGTCCCCCTCCCCCCACACTCCCTGAGTGGGAATGAGGGGGGAGGGGGACAGTCATAACCACCATAGCATTCATTTCTGACGCTAACAGGAATTACAACTGTACAAATGTAGCTATTCTCGTTGTGGCTACATCTTAAGGCGATTGCGCCTTGTTAGTCGCGACCGCACCGCATACATCTGGACATCTAAGACATGTGTGTGCCCCATTCACATGGATGGGGGCGGCAAATGCCGCAACTCGACATAGCTAGGCACAGGTGCGCATAGCTGCGTCGAGGGTGCACGTTTCCCTCAGATGTAGCCATGATCAGCATGGCTACATCTGTATATAGTATTGGATAAAAACAAAGGTAATGATTAAAGCACAATTTAATTCTCTTACATCTCTACATATTAATAAAAATGGATCAGCGTGCAACACTGGCACACTGGGATTTAGGCAGGCAGAGAGAGAGAGAGTAAAGCACCCTTCATATATCTCCAATGGCCCATTTGCAGCCGCTTGTGGATGTTAAGTAATGGCACTGTCCCAGTAGGTGTGAGATTTTGTTTTTATCCAATACTATGCTATCCCCAAGGTCGTAAGTCATATGTTATAATAGTCATGCTAAACGTCTGCCGACGATTCAAAATAAGCTGCTCTTATCTTTGTCCAGTCACTAACCTTCTACCAGTGTGCTATGCCGTGTCAGGCCTCTGAAAGCATATGCAAGAGACAGCAACAGCATAGCCCTGACATAGGCAGTTTCCATTATGACATCACAGCATGACCTCACACACCCCACCAGACCGGCTAAGACTGGTTATTTCTGGTTTGAGGCCCTTGTCTTTTACATGACTGACCTAAGAGAAATGTGATTTCACTTATTATTTAAAATTATTACATGAGAAAAATGTTATTACTGCCATTTGCTGGCAGTTTTGCTCACTTAGGTGGTCATTCCGAGTTGTTCGCTCGTTGCCGATTTTCGTTATTTTGCGATTTTCCGCTTACTGCGCATGCGCAATGTCCGCAGTGCGACTGCGCCAAGTAAATTTGCTATGCAGTTAGGTATTTTACTCACGGCATTACGAGGTTTTTACTTCGTTCTGGTGATCGTAATGTGATTGACAGGAAGTGGGTGTTTCTGGGCGGAAACTGGCCGTTTTGTGGGCGTGTTGGAAAAAGCGCTACCGTTTCTGGGAAAAACGCGGGAGTGGCTGGGGAAACGGGGGAGTGTCTGGGCGAACGCTGGGTGTGTTTGTGACGTCAAGCCAGGAACGAAACTGACTGAACTGATCGCAATGGCTGAGTAAGTCCGGAGCTACTCAGAAACTGCTAAGAAAGGTCTATTCGCAATATTGCGAATCCGTCGGTCGCAATTTTGAGAAGCTAAGATTAACACCCAGTAGGCGGCGACTTAGCGTGTGCAAAGCTGCTAAAAGCAGCTTGCGAGCGAACAACTCGGAATGAGGGCCTTAGTGGCATCTAATCTTGTGATGTATATTTTATATTTTACAAATAGAGCCTGATTAAGGTTGGATCGCAATCGCAATAAGCGATCCAACGGTAAAAATTGCTAAGAGGATGCGGGATCCTGAGCAGGGCCCATCCTGCGCATGCGCCTGCATTTTCTACGGCGCCCCACCGAAAATGCGATTGCTTCTGCCTGTCTATGAGGCAGAGATGGTCACGGGGCGGGGGGGGGGGAGGCAACGCTCCATTTCAAAGACGGAGATGGAGTATTGCGGGGACGAGACTTCAAAACAGGTGCGGCAACGGAGAAACAGGGGGCGTAGTCGGTGCAGCTGCATGACATCACACGCAGCCGATGCTATCACAAAAATGGCTGTGGGTCTCATGCGGGCGCCTAACATGTGGGGCATACTAGCCCTGTGCTGGGCGTCCCCCCGCATGTCAGAGAATCTGATCATAAATGTGCTAAATTTAGCACATCTAGGATCAGGTCTGAATCACCCCCATGGAACAAAAAAAAGGCCCAAATTATGTGATTTTAGTTTTGTTTGTCAATTTTTGAAAACAAAAAAACAAAACCAGTCACGGCAGTTTGGCAAAAACCAAATACAAAGCCGGATGACGAATCAGGGCCAATTGCAAATCCAGCAAAAATGGTCCTGTGCACATCTCTAGTAATATTCTAATACCACATTGAGTTTGCTAGCATTGTATGCCTAGGGATGTGCTGATATGAGACATTCCCTTTAACTCCTGTTTTATTGAGTTTAATAAATTATTCCTGTAGTTTAGCTGGTCATTCAAAACTTGGGATCAGTGCTACCATATGGTCCCTACTGGTCTGCACATGTGCACTGATGTTGCTTGCTAACTGGTAGCTGAATTAGAAGTTGTTGCATTCCACAGGAGTAGCTAGCTGCTTATATCCAGTTTTGCGTTCCACATGGCACAGTTCGGGAGCACCAGTGCCACATTTTACACATGGTACCCTGAGGTTACCGGCAGAGAGGTGCATCTCTGCCTGACCGATTACGTGACTTAAGTGTTGAACAGTGTATTGTTGCTATAGGATGTGATACCACTACCAGGCAGGCCATGTGGTCCAAATTAAACTACTGTACATGTAGTTTGCTGTCTTTTTGTACATTATTCTGTTGGTATAAACATACTTGCCTACTCTCCCTCATTCTGCAGGAGACTCCCTGAAATAGAAGAAATCTCCCAAACTCCCTGAATAGTCCAGCAATCTCACTGATTGCACCTTAACCCCTGATGGGGGGTAAGGTAGAGAATAGAATAACAGTTGGTAAGAGTAATTCTAGAAAGGCACTTGTAAATAATGGTAAGTTACCATTAAAGCAAAAGGGCAAAGGAAATATTAACATAAAATGTCTGCTTGCGAAAGCAAGAAGCCTATCAGGTAAAATGGGGGAATTGGAATGGCATGTATCAAAAAATCAGTATGATATTATAGGTATTGCGGAAACATGGTGGGACGACTCTCATGACTGGGTTACTAATTTGGAGGGATATTCACTTCTCAGGAGGGACAGGGCTACCAAAAGGGGAGGAGGGGTATGTCTCTATGTAAAACCATCTCTAAAACCAAACTTAATATATGTTATTTACGAGGGGACTGGTGATAATGTGGAAACACTATGGGTTGAGATCACTAGTGGGGGCACTGAAATAAAGAAACTAGTCATTGGCACGTGCTACAAGCAACCAGGCATTAGCATACGTGACGAGGAACTGCTCTCACAGCAAATTGAAAAAGCTGCGGGAATGGGGGACATCCTAGTGTTAGGGGATTTTTAACTATCCGGGTATAAACTGGAGTAACGATTCATGTGAAAAAATTAGGAGAAGCAGGATTCTAAACACATTAAAGGATCAATACTTGTCTCAATTAGTCGAGGACCCAACCAGAGGTAATAATGTTCTCGACCAAGTTATTACCAATAATGTGGACATTATATCAAACTTTACAGTTGGGGAGTCCTTGGGAAACAGTGATCACTATATGATCACATTCAGCATCAGTTTCAAGAAACATAGCTATAAGGAATCAACAAAAACATTCAACTTTAGAAAAGCTAACTTCAATATGCTAAACGACATTGACTGGGAAGTTTTGTTTCATAGTAAAGACACATCGGAAATGTGGGATGCTTTAAAAGGGTTGCTTGATAGCAATATTCACAAATTCATACCCTTGGGCAGTAAATGCAAGAGTAATAGACTCAAATCAATGTGGCTTAATAAGGATGTCAAAGAAGCAATGGCTAAAAAGAGGTGTTCTTTTAAAGCATTTAAAACTAATGGAGGGGAGGAGTCATTCCAGTATTACAAAGAATGCAATAAAAGATGCAAAAAAGTAATAAGGGCAGCTACAATTGTAAACGAAAAACAAATTGCTATAGAGAATAAAGCCAATCCCAAAGAGTTTTATAAATACATAAACATTAAAGGGTTAAAAAAATAGAACATAGGCCCATTAAAAGATGAACTGTGAGCCTTGGAAACGATGTCAAAATAAAAGCGGATATACTGAACAGCTTTTTTTTCACCGGGGAGGATCAGACGGTGTTAGTAGTGCATAACGACAGTGAAGGTAATGATTCTTGGCTAGATGCTTGTTTAAGTGAGGAAACAGTCCTGGAGAGACTAAGCAACATAAATATTAATAAATCACCGGGACCAAATGGTTTTCATACAAGGGTTATTATGGAGCTTAAGGCACAGCTTGCAAGACCCTTATACTTGATTTTCTATAGTTGCATTAAATCGGGTATGGTACCGATGGATTGGCGTATAGCTGAGGTAGTGCCATTATTTAAAAAGGGTTCTAAAAAATCATCCTGGGTACTATAGACCAGTTAGTTTAACCTCTATAGTGGGTAAAATATTGGAAGGAATTTTGAGGGATAGCATAGAGGATTATCTGCGGAATACTAAGTTTATGAGCAGGAGTTAGCATGGGTTTGTGAGCGACAGATCATGCCAAACTAACTTAATTAGCTTCTACGACGAAGTGAGCGATAATCTTAACTAGGGAAAAGCAGTGGATGTGGTCTATTTAGATTTTGCAAAAGCCTTCAATACAGTGCCTCACAAGAGACTGATCATCAAATTAAGGGAACTTGGCCTAGGATACACTATTTGTACATGGATAGGTAATTGGCTGGATAACAGGGTACAACGAGTAGTGGTCAATGAGATGTTCTCCAGCTTGGCACTAGTAGTCAGCGGTATACCACAAGGGTCCATATTTGGTCCGCTACTGTTCAATATATGTATTAATGACCTAGGAATAGGCCTGGGAAGCATAGTATCAATCTTTGCAGATGATACTAAACTGTGTAAGGTAATTAATTCAGAAATAGATGTGGAGTCTCTACAGAATGACTTATTTAAACTTGAATTCTGGGTGTCTAAATGGGGAATGAGGTTCAATATTGACAAATGCAAAGCTATGCATTTTGGGATTAAAAACTTGCATCCTATTCACTTAATGGGGAAAATATAGGGGTATCAGTAGTGGAAAAAGATTTGGGGGTCCTCATAGATAATACACTCAATAGCAGTACACAGTGTTAAAATGCAGTGAAGAAGACAAGTAAAGTCCTTGCTTGCATAAAACGGGGTATTGAGACCAGGGACGAGGATGTAATCATGCCGCTGTACAAATCATTGGAACGTCCGCACCTGGAATATTGTGTTAAGTTTTTGGCACCATATTATAAAAAAGATATTGGAGAACTCGAAAGAGTTCAAAGGCGTGCTACTAAACTGATTAAAGGGTTAGAGACACTGGAGTACGAGGAAAGGCTAACTATGTTAAATATGTATACTCTAGAAAAGAGGCGTCTAAGAGGAGATATTATTAATATCTTCAAATATGTAAAGGGTCATTACAAGGAGTTAGCAGGGGATTTGTTTATTAATAGAACTCTGTATAGGACACATGGACACTCACTGAGGTTAGAGGAGAGAAAATTCCATACAAAACGTAGGAAGGGGTTCTTCAGGGCAATAAAGATTTGGAACTCCCTGCCGGAGAAGGTAATAATGGCGGACTCTGTAAATGCATTCAAAATCAGATTGGACAGCTTTCTAGCTGAAAACAGTATAACCTGGGCAGAGTCAAGGTCTGCAGAAGCATGACCGGAACACCAACTGTCAGTGCAGTGCTATATGCTGGAAGTCCAACTGCACTAAGTGAGTGTAATAATTCCACTCATACTGTATAGTCATTTTGGACAGGTTGGTATTGGGTGATGGGTGGTTGGGAGACTGGCGGTCACCATACCGACGCCGGGATTCCGTCTGTCAGATGGCCAGCAGGGGGGATTTCAGCCAGCACAACAAAGACCCTTGCGGGCTCGTTGCGCTTGCCACAGGTTCTATCCCACTCTATGGGAATAGTCCCTGTTGCTCGGCATGCCAACTGGCGGGCAAGTCAGTGTTCATGATGCCAGCCCTGGTATTGTAACCGCATCCTTTTTGGACTTGAGGAGCCTGCACACTGCAAGCATCTGGTTGTTCATTTATTGTTCCTCTCCCTGATGTTAGATCGAGACCATACATACCTCAATCCTTTTCTAGGTCACTAAGCTATACAACAGTGAAAATGTGATATAAATTTATACAGTAGTTTTTGTGTGATGCCAGAACGTACAGACACAGTCTAAATTTCACTTTTTTTTGTCTCCATGGTCCATAAACAGTCCCTAGAAGTATAATTCTCAATAAAAAAATGTCTATGTACAGACACAACCCTTACAGTTTTATTATATGTATATATTCTTATTGTAGGGTGTCCCTATTTATCTTTGGCTATGTAAGGCTTTGTGTGAACCCAATTTCCACTGTTGTTATGTTGTTTATTACTGTTCCAGTGTTTCAATGATAACCTCATTTAAGGACAAAACGATGAAAACTAGTGTGCCCTGAGCAGTCTCCAGGTGTGCCGCCATAGAAGCACATCCAGGCCCGTCAGTGTTTTGCCGTTACTGAGGCCCTGGAACGATCAATACTGGTGGGTTTAGTGGTTGCAGAGCCAGTTCTTATTTAGGACCCGGGCAGTGTTGGGCTCTTCTGGCTTTCTCAGATGTGGCTCAGGCGTTACCTATGGAGAAGCTGTAACATGACATCATAGGACATGTAACTGCACCATGCATCACCATTATATTTGAATGTGCCTTGGCAATACTTAAATCTTGTTCAGTGTGCCGCGAGATGTAAAGGGTTGAAAATCTCTTTGCTACAGTGTCGTCACCATGTTGTTATAAAAACAACAAAAGACGAGCATTGGTAAAGGGGCTGCTGGAGGGGCCTGGCAGAAGCCCCAGTTTGCTACCCCTCCCCAGTATGCCTGTGCTGTAGCCAGTGGCAGTGGCGCCGTCTTCATGGTGATTTCTTTGGGAAGATGGCACTGCACATAGAAAGCAAAGACTCTGGCGCTGCTCCTGATTGGCTTCTGGTCCGTGAACACGGACCGGCACCTGATTTAAGATACCCGTGCCATCGCCGGAGATTGGACTTGGGAGCAAGAGAGGTGTGCGCTGTGCTCTCCTGCCCTCGATGCAAGCAAGGTGGTTGGGCCGCAAAAGGACCCCTGCCCGCGGGCCACAAAAGGATGCGGTAGGAGCTGCGAGTTTGACACCCCTGCCCTAGAGTTTCAGAATTTCTGTCATGGCACCCCAAGACCATAGTTTCTTAGTGAGAAATTTAGAAAAAAATATAAAATTAAGTAAATAGTGTTTATAATATGTTAACCTTAGGTTCAGTTATGTGGTGAAGGACTGGTTTTGCCGATTAAATGCAGTATAAGCAATTTGAATTGTTCATGGACCACCAAACTACAGCACCACTGCAAGGCCTCCCCTATCCCCCCCTTCCCACCTTTCCCATGGAACCCCAGGGTCTCACGGCCCCCTGTATGGAAACTACTGCCATAAAATAAAGTTATTTTTATAACTACATGTAATACACCTTAGATCTCAGTTCCTTTAAGGTTTTATATCCTTGTATACAGTAAACTACACATATTTGAAAATCCTACACCAGGCACAAGTAATAATTCAGATGCGTTGTTGACCGGCGGCCGGGATCCTGGTGGTCAGCATACCGATGACGGTATCCTGACTGCCAGAATGCTGGGAGAGGGGCAAGTAAAGTGAAGCCCCTTGCTGTGGGCTTCACGCTGCGAGCTTGGTGGCTTGCTGCGCTTGCCACAGGTTCTATTCCCTCTCTATGGGTGTCATGGACACCAACTAGTGGGAATAGTCCTTGGCCCCACTGACTGCATTCGGTGGCCGGGATCCCGGTGGTGGTAAGCTGACCGCCGGGATGGCGACTACATCCCATTTAGATGACTATGTGGGAGTTTTAGCATTATTATCCTATTTGTATATAAAAAGTGTTGAAAGGGGAGAGCGCTACTGCACAGATTCCATACTGTTCCTTCAGGAAGGCTTCACTCCCTGTACCAAGATGGCTGCTGACTTCCAGTGATCCTGCCGAATAACACCCCTCTCATCTCAGCCTCCGCTCAGTAAGAACCAGTGTGTAACAGTGATTAAGTGGGGTTCATAGAAATATTTTATGCAATTCACAGTATGAGCTTACCATCTTCAGAGTGTTGGAGAATTATTATACATTTTTATTTTTTGGTCAGAGAATTTTTTTTTTATTATTTTATAATGTAACTGGACCCTGTATTGCTATTTTCCCCTCAGCTCACTTTAAAATAGATATAAAGGAGAAAGATATCTAAAAGCAATTATAGAGTAAGACCATTTTTCTTACTGCGTAAGCTGCAAACTAGGTGTCCTGTTAGTTGCTTTTCATTTTACCTTTGTATGCCTTACTGCCATGTTTTACTTATAGCACAGTGTAATCTATGTAGTGGACCCAAAATGGCTGCCTCACATGGTACTCTCTTGTGTAGAATAAACAATGCATGGTTTTAAACTCTCCTAATATATTTGTCTCCCTAAGTATGTGTCATTTCTTAACCTTTTGAGAGAATTTATGTATTAAGACAACTTCAAGCAAAATATATTTAAAAAATAAATGTCTATTTTTATTTTAAGCAAAATGTAGCCTATTTTTGTTCTACTACTACTACTTCTTCTTCTTCTTCTACTTCTTCTTCTTCTTCTTCTTCTCCTTCTTCTTCTTTGTCTTCCTCTGCTTCTTTAAAAACACCACACTGTCTTTAAGAAAAAAGTTTATTAGTCAGGGTCTTCACCTGGGGGCGGCAGCCTTTAAGTTCTTTAGCATGGCTGCCGCCTTCCCAGGGCTTCCAGCTACTTCACCTGGTGGGCGGCGGCTGTTAAGCTCTTTTGCATAGCACTTGGAGAACCACAATTGCCAGCATGTCCGGACATAAAGGGCCCCCTGGCACCTGTAAAGAAAATATTAAAATAAAAACACCACACCGTCTTTAATTTTTTTTTTATTAGTCAGGTTCTTCACCTGGGGACAGCGGCATTTAAGCACTTTTGCATGGCCACTGCCTCTCCAGGGCTTCCGCCGTCTTCACCTGGGGGGCCGCCGCCTCCCCAGGGCTTCCGTCGTCTTTCTCCGGCGTCTTCACCTGAGAGGCAGCGGCCTTTAAGCTCTTTTGCATGGCTGCCGCCTTCCCGGGGCTTCCAGCGTCTTCACCTGGTGGATGGTGGCTGTTAAGCTTTTTTGCATAGCACTTGGAGAACCACAAGTGCCAGCATGTCCGGACATAAAGGGCCCACTGGCACCTGTAGTCCACCTGTAAAAAAAATATTAAAATAAAAACACCACTCCGTCTTTAAAAAAAAGTTTATTAGTCAGGGTCTTCACCTGGGGGCGGCAGCCTTTAAGCTTTTTTGCATGGTTGCCGCCTCTCCAGGGCTTCCGACGCCTTCACCTGGGGAGCCGCTGCCTCCCCAGGGCTTCCAGCGTCTTCACCGGGGAGGCAGCGGCCTTTAAGCTCTTTTGCATGGCTGCCGCCTTCCCAGGGCTTCCAGCGTCTTCACCTGGTGGGCGGCAGCCGTTAAGCTCTTTTGCATAGCACTTGGAGAATCACAAGTGCCAGCATGTCCGGACATAAAGGGCCCGCTGGCACCTGTAGTCCACCTGTAAAGAAAATATTAAAATAAATACACCACACCATCTTTAAAAAAAGTTTATTATTCAGGGTCTTCACCTGGGGGTGGCGGCCTTTAAGCTAGTTTGCATGGCTACAGCCCATCCAGGACTTCCAGCGTCTTCTTTCTTCAGGAGCTCTTCCGCCGTCGGACTGACGCCGATGCCTCGTGCTGACTTATATAAGTCAGCCGGAGGGGCCGAGGTGATGACGCAGCGAGCCGTGATTGGCTCGTGGTTGCCATCTTGAATTTAAAAAATTACGCTGAGGTGCCATTTTTGAAATTGGTACTGCTCCGCTGCCAAACTCTGCATAATGGCAGTGCCACTAATACTCTCACTGCCACCAATGCCCACACCTCCGCGCACCCATATAGTGATGGCAGCGGATCCAGTGACGGATCCTCTGGCCAATCACTGTGGCCTCACTGACAGGGGTGTGCTTTCATGGGTTGAAAGCACGTCCCTGTATGAAAGCAGCACCTCTAATGGTGCCGCTTTCCCATGCATTTCCAATGGACTTTTAATACCCATGGCTAGGCCCCGCCCACCATCGTCCCCCGCTCCCACACCCTTCCCCATTCACACTGGGAGGCACCACGATCGGTGCCTCCCAAACACATTTAAACAGGGATAATGATTAGATTAATATAAAGGAGATACTTATGACACAGAATACAGTATGTGTCATAAGTATCTTCTTTATATTATTTTAATCATTAATGACAGGGGAGGCACTGCCTCCCCTGCCTTCCCTGACTGCACGTCCCTGGTTTGCCCAGACCACCTGCCCTCCAACTAACCTTGCCTAACCCAGTATTCCCATCTGTCACCTCAAATCTGATATCTTGACCTATTTACCCGGCAGGAGAAAAACGCACCTATACGTCAATGGTTAGAGAGTGAAAAAAGAGAGCAAGAAATGAGTGGGGCATGGAGAGCCCACCGGGGGAATGCAGAGGTAAAGGCCCATGCTTAGGGGTGTGGCCTGCTGCCACAGAGGCTTGGCTAACATGGTATAGGGCCCATGATAAATATATATAGTAAATAATACTGCTAGTACATGCATGATAATGTACCAGATTAATAACTGCAATGCACTGTAGATAATATGTTTAATGTACAATTCAAGTGCACAGACGGGACCTGATCCATAGACGAGGAGGTGGGCCCCCAGACAGTAGGGCCCACCGGTGGTTTCCCCTGTACCCCTATGGGTTATGACTGTCCCCCTCCCCCCACACTCCCTGAGTGTGAATGAGGGGGGAGGGGGACAGTCATAACCACCATAGCATTCATTTCTGACGCTAACAGGAATTACAACTGTACAAATGTAGCTATTCTCGTTGTGGCTACATCTTAAGGCGATTGCGCCTTGTTAGTCGCGACCGCACCGCGTACATCTGGACATCTAAGACATGTGTGTGCCCCATTCACATGGATGGGGGCGGCAAATGCCGCAACTCGACATAGCTAGGCACAGGTGCGCATAGCTGCGTCGAGGGTGCACGTTTCCCTCAGATGTAGCCATGATCAGCATGGCTACATCTGTATATAGTATTGGATAAAAACAAAGGTAATGATTAAAGCACAATTTAATTCTCTTACATCTCTACATATTAATAAAAATGGATCAGCGTGCAACACTGGCACACTGGGATTTAGGCAGGCAGAGAGAGAGAGAGAGAGTAAAGCACCCTTCATATATCGCCAATGGCCCATTTGCAACCGCTTGTGGATGTTAAGTAATGGCACTGTCCCAGTAGGTGGGAGATTTTGTTTTTATCCAATACTATGCTATCCCCAAGGTCGTAAGTCATATATTATAATAGTCATGCTAAACGTCTGCCGACGATTCAAAATAAGCTGCTCTTATCTTTGTCCAGTCACTAACCTGCTAACAGTGTGCTATGCCGTGCCAGGCCTCTGAAAGCATATGCAAGAGACAGCAACAGCATAGCCCTGACATAGGCAGTTTCCATTATGACATCACAGCATGACCTCACACAACCCACCAGACCGGCTAAGACTGGTTATTTCTGGTTTGAGGCCCTTGTCTTTTACATGACTGACCTAAGGGAAATGTGACTTAAAATTATTACATGAGAAAATTTTTATTACTGCCATTTGCCGGCAGTTTTGCTCACTTAGGTGGTCTGCTCACTTAGGTGGTCATTCCGAGTTGTTCGCTCGTTGCTGATTTTCGGTATTTTGCGATTTTCCGCTTACTGCGCATGCGCAATGTCCGCAGTGCGACTGCGCCAAGTAAATTTGCTATGCAGTTAGGTATTTTACTCACGGCATTACGAGGTTTTTACTTCGTTCTGGTGATCATAATGTGATTGACAGGAAGTGGGTGTTTCTGGGCGGAAACTGGCCGTTTTGTGGGTGTGTTGGAAAAAACGCTACCGTTTCTGGGAAAAACGCGGGAGTGGCTGGGAAAACGGGGGAGTGTCTGGGCGAACGCTGGGTGTGTTTGTGACGTCAAGCCTGGAACGAAACTGACTGAACTGATCGCAATGGCTGAGTAAGTCCGGAGCTACTCAGAAACTGCTAAGAAAGGTCTATTCGCAATATTGCAAATCCGTCGGTCGCAATTTTGAGAAGCTAAGATTCACACCCAGTAGGCGGCGACTTAGCGTGTGCAAAGCTGCTAAAAGCAGCTTGCGAGCGAACAACTCGGATGAGGGCCTTAGTGGCATCTGATCTTGTGATGTATATTTTATATTTTACAAATAGAGCCTGATTAAGGTTGGATCGCAATCGCAATAAGCGATCCAACGGTAAAAATTGCTAAGAGGATGCGGGATCCTGCGCAGGGCCCATCCTGCGCATGCGCCTGCATTTTCTACGGCGCCCCACAGAAAATGCGATTGCTTCTGCCTGTCTATGAGGCAGAGATGGTCTCGGGAGGGGGGGGGGGGGGGGGAGGCAACGCTCCATTTCAAAGACGGAGATGGAGTATTGCGGGGACGAGACTTCAAAACAGGGGCGGCAAGGGAGAAACAGGGGGCGTAGTCGGTGCAGCTGCATGACATCACACGCAGCCGATGCTATCACAAAAATGGCTGTGGGTCTCATGCGGGCGCCTAACATGTGGGGCATACTAGCCCTGTGCTGGGCGTCCCCCCGCATGTCAGAGAATCTGATCATAAATGTGCTAAATTTAGCACATCTAGGATCAGGTCTGAATCACCCCCATGGAACAAAAAAAAGGCCCAAATTATGTGATTTTAGTTTTGTTTGTCAATTTTTGAAAACAAAAAAACAAAACCAGTCACGGCAGTTTGGCAAAAACCAAATACAAAGCCGGATGACGAATCAGGGCCAATTGCAAATCCAGCAAAAATGGTCCTGTGCACATCTCTAGTAATATTCTAATACCACATTGAGTTTGCTAGCATTGTATGCCTAGGGATGTGCTGATATGAGACATTCCCTTTAACTCCTGTTTTATTGAGTTTAATAAATTATTCCTGTAGTTTAGCTGGTCATTCAAAACTTGGGATCAGTGCTACCATATGGTCCCTACTGGTCTGCACATGTGCACTGATGTTGCTTGCTAACTGGTAGCTGAATTAGAAGTTGTTGCATTCCACAGGAGTAGCTAGCTGCTTATATCCAGTTTTGCGTTCCACATGGCACAGTTCGGGAGCACCAGTGCCACATTTTACACATGGTACCCTGAGGTTACCGGCAAAGAGGGGCATCACTGCCTGACCGATTACGTGACTTAAGTGTTGAACAGTGTATTGTTGCTATAGGATGTGATACCACTACCAGGCAGGCCATGTGGTCCAAATTAAACTACTGTACATGTAGTTTGCTGTCTTTTTGTACATTATTCTGTTGGTATAAACATACTTGCCTACTCTCCCTCATTCTGCAGGAGACTCCCTGAAATAGAAGAAATCTCCCAAACTCCCTGAATAGTCCAGCAATCTCACTGATTGCACCTTAACCCCTGATGGGGGGTAAGGTAGAGAATAGAATAACAGTTGGTAAGAGTAATTCTAGAAAGGCACTTGTAAATAATGGTAAGTTACCATTAAAGCAAAAGGGCAAAGGAAATATTAACATAAAATGTCTGCTTGCGAAAGCAAGAAGCCTATCAGGTAAAATGGGGGAATTGGAATGGCATGTATCAAAAAATCAGTATGATATTATAGGTATTACGGAAACATGGTGGGACGACTCTCACAACTGGGTTACTAATTTGGAGGGATATTCACTTCTCAGGAGGGACAGGGCTACCAAAAGGGGAGGAGGGGTATGTCTCTATGTAAAACCATCTCTAAAACCAAACTTAATATATGTTATTTACGAGGGGACTGGTGATAATGTGGAATCACTATGGGTTGAGATCACTAGTGGGGGCACTGAAATAAAGAAACTATTCATTGGCACGTGCTACAAGTAACCAGATATTAGCATACGTGACGTGGAACTGCTCTCACAGCAAATTGAAAAAGCTGCGGGAATGGGGGACATCCTAGTGTTAGGGGATTTTTAATTATCCGGGTAGAAACTGGAGTAACGATTCATGTGTAAAAATTAGGAGCAGCAGGATTCTAAACACATTAAAGGATCAATACTTGTCTCAACTAGTCGAGGACCCAACCAGAGGTAATAATGTTCTGGACCAAGTTATTACCAATAATGTGGACATTATATCAAACATTACAGTTGGGGAGACCTTGGGAAACAGTGATCACTATATGATCACATTCAGCATCAGTTTCAAGAAACATAGCTATAAGGAATCAACAAAAACATTCAACTTTAGAAAAGCTAACTTCAATATGCTAAACGACATTGACTGGGAAGTTTTGTTTCATAGTAAAGACACATCGGAAATGTGGGATGCTTTAAAAGGGTTGCTTGATAGCAATATTCACAAATTCATACCCTTGGGCAGTAAATGCAAGAGTAATAGACTCAAATCAATGTGGCTTAATAAGGATGTCAAAGAAGCAATGGCTAAAAAGAGGTGTTCTTTTAAAGCATTTAAAACTAATGGAGGGGAGGAGTCATTCCAGTATTACAAAGAATGCAATAAAAGATGCAAAAAAGTAATAAGGGCAGCTACAATTGTAAACGAAAAACAAATTGCTATAGAGAATAAAGCCAATCCCAAAGAGTTTTATAAATACATAAACATTAAAGGGTTAAAAAAATAGAACATAGGCCCATTAAAAGATGAACTGTGAGCCTTGGAAACGATGTCAAAATAAAAGCGGATATACTGAACAGCTTTTTTTCACCAGGGAGGATCAGACGGTGTTAGTAGTGCATAACTACAGTGAAGGTAATGATTCTTGGCTAGATGCTTGTTTAAGTGAGGAAATAGTCCTGGAGAGACTAAGCAACATAAAGATTAATAAATCACCGGGACCAAATGGTTTTCATATGATGGTTATTATGGAGCTTAAGGCACAGCTTGCAAGACCCTTATACTTGATTTTCTATAGTTCCATTAAATCGGGTATGGTACCGATGGATTGGCGTATAGCTGAGGTAGTGCCATTATTTAAAAAGGGTTCTAAAAATCATCCTGGGTACTATAGACCAGTTAGTTTAACCTCTATAGTGGGTAAAATATTGGAAGGAATTTTGAGGGATAGCATAGAGGATTATCTGCGGAATACTAAGTTTATGAGCAGGAGTTAGCATGGGTTTGTGAGCGTCAGATCATGTCAAACTAACTTAATTAGCTTCTACGACGAAGTGAGCGATAATCTTAACCAGGGACAAGCAGCGGATGTGGTCTATTTAGATTTTGCAAAAGCCTTCAATACAGTGCCTCACAAGAGACTGATCATCAAATTAAGGGAACTTGGCCTAGGATACACTATTTGTACATGGATAGGTAATTGGCTGGATAACAGGGTACAACGAGTAGTGGTCAATGAGATGTTCTCCAGCTGGGCACTAGTAGTCAGCGGTATACCACAAGGGTCCATATTTGGTCCGCTACTGTTCAATATATGTATTAATGACCTAGGAATAGGCCTGGGAAGCATAGTATCAATCTTTGCAGATGATACTAAACTGTGTAAGGTAATTAATTCAGAAATAGATGTGGAGTCTCTACAGAATGACTTATTTAAACTTGAATTCTGGGTGTCTAAATGGGGAATGAGGTTCAATATTGAAAAATGCAAAGCTATGCATTTTGGGATTTAAAAACAAACTTGCATACTATTCACTTAATGGGGAAAATATAGGGGTATCAGTAGTGGAAAAAGATTTGGGGGTCCTCATAGATAATACACTCAATAGCAGTACACAGTGTCAAAATGCAGTGAAGAAGACAAGTAAAGTCCTTGCTTGCATAAAACGGGGTATTGAGACCAGGGACGAGGATGTAATCATGCCGCTGTACAAATCATTGGAACGTCCGCACCTGGAATATTGTGTTAAGTTTTTGGCACCATATTATAAAAAAGATATTGGAGAACTCGAAAGAGTTCAAAGGCGTGCTACTAAACTGATTAAAGGGTTAGAGACACTGGAGTACGAGGAAAGGCTAACTATGTTAAATATGTATACTCTAGAAAAGAGGCGTCTAAGAGAAGATATTATATCTTCAAATATGTAAAGGGTCATTACAAGGAGTTAGCAGGGGATTTGTTTATTAATAGAACTCTGTATAGGACACATGGACACTCACTGAGGTTAGAGGAGAGAAAATTCCATACAAAACGTAGGAAGGGGTTCTTCAGGGCAATAAAGATTTGGAACTCCCTGCCGGAGAAGGTAATAATGGCGGACTCTGTAAATGCATTAAAAATCAGATTGGACAGCTTTCTAGCTGAAAACAGTATAACCTGGGCAGAGTCAAGGTCTGCAGAAGCATGACCGGAACACCAACTGTCAGTGCAGTGCTATATGCTGGAAGTCCAACTGCACTAAGTGAGTGTAATAATTCCACTCATACTGTATAGTCATTTTGGACAGGTTGGTATTGGGTGATCGGTGGTTGGGAGACTGGCGGTCACCATACCGACGCCGGGATTCTGTCTGTCAGATGGCCAGCAGGGGGTATTTCGGCCAGCACAACAAAGACCCTTGCGGGCTCGTTGCGCTTGCCACAGGTTCTATCCCACTCTATGGGAATAGTCCCTGTTGCTCGGCATGCCAACTGGCGGGCTAGTCAGTGTTCATGATGCCAGCGCTGGTATTGTAACCGCATCCTTTTTGGACTTGAGGAGCCTGCACACTGCAAGCATCTGGTTGTTCATTTATTGTTCCTCTCCCTGATGTTAGATTGAGACCATACATACCTCAATCCTTTTCTAGGTCACTAAGCTATACAACAGTAGTTTTTGTGTGATGCCAGAATGTACAGACACAGTCTAAATTTCACTTTTTTTTTGTCTCCATGGTCCATAAACAGTCCCTAGAAGTATAATTCTCAATAAAAAAATGTCTATGTACAGACACAACCCTTACAGTTTTATTATATGTATATATTTTTATTGTAGGGTGTCCCTATTTATCTAAGTGATGAGCGGGTTCGGTTCCTCGGAATCCGAACCCCCCCGAACTTCAGCCTTTTTACACGGATCCGAGGCAGACTCGGATCTTCCCGCCTTGCTCGGCTAACCCGAGCGCGCCCGAACGTCATCATCCCGCTGTCGGATTCTCGCGAGGCTCGGATTCTATTGCGAGACTCGGATTCTATATAAGGAGCCGCGCGTCGCCGCCATTTTCACACGTGCATTGAGATTCATAGGGAGAGGACGTGGCTGGCGTCCTCTCCATTTAGATTAGAAGAGAGAGAGTGAGAGTGAGACACTTGATTTACTGGAGCTTAGGAGTACTACTCAGAGAGTGCAGAGTTTACTAGTGACTGACCAGTGACCACCAGTGCAGTTTTATTATATTATTATTTAATATAATCCGTTCTCTGCCTGAAAAAAAACGATACACAGTGACACAGTAACAGTATACCATATCTGTGCTCAGCCTCAGTGTGCTGCATCATCTATGTATATCTGACTGTGCTGAGTGCTCAGTGCTCACACAGCTTAATTGTGGGGGAGACTGGGGAGCAGTAGCAGGAGTACATATTATTTAACAGTGCACACTTTTGCTGCCAGAGTGCCACTGCCAGTGTGACTGACCAGTGACCACTGTCTGACCACCAGTATATTGTGATTGTCTGCCTGAAAAAGTTAAACACTCGTCGTGTGGTGTTTTTATTCTTTAAACGCATTCTGCTGACAGTGTCCAGCAGGTCCGTCATTAATTATATAATATATACCTGTCCGGCTGCAGTAGTGATATATATATATATTTTTTTTATATCATTATCATCCAGTCTATATTAGCAGCAGACGCAGTACGGTAGTCCACGGCTGTAGCTACCTCTGTGTCGGCAGTCGCTCGTCCATCCATAATTGTATACCACCTACCTGTGGTGTTTTTTTTTTCTATCTTCTTGATACTAGTAGCTTACTTTAGGAGTCTGCAGTGCTGACAGTGTCCAGCAGGTCCGTCATTATAATATATACCTGTCTGGCTGCAGTAGTGATATATATATATTTTTTATATCATTATCATCCAGTCTATATTAGCAGCAGACGCAGTACGGTAGTCCACGGCTGTAGCTACCTCTGTGTCGGCAGTCGCTCGTCCATCCACAATTGTATACCACCTACCTGTGGTGTTTTTTTTTTTTCTATCTTCTTGATACTACTAGTAGCTTACTTTAGGAGTCTGCAGTGCTGCTGACAGTGTCCAGCAGGTCCGTCATTATATAATATATACCTGTCCGGCTGCAGTAGTGATATATATATATTTTTTATATCATTATCATCCAGTCTATATTAGCAGCAGACGCAGTACGGTAGTCCACGGCTGTAGCTACCTCTGTGTCGGCAGTCGCTCGTCCATCCATAATTGTATACCACCTACCTGTGGTGTTTTTTTTTTCTTCTATCTTCTTGATACTACTAGTAGCTTACTTTAGGAGTCTGCAGTGCTGCTGACAGTGTCCAGCAGGTCCGTCATTATATAATATATACCTGTCCGGCTGCAGTAGTGATATATATATATATTTTTTATACCATTATCATCCAGTCTATATTAGCAGCAGACGCAGTACGGTAGTCCACGGCTGTAGCTACCTCTGTGTCGGCAGTCGCTCGTCCATCCATAATTGTATACCACCTACCTGTGGTGTTTTTTTTTTTTTTCTATCTTCTTGATACTAGTAGCTTACTTTAGGAGTCTGCAGTGCTGACAGTGTCCAGCAGGTCCGTCATTATAATATATACCTGTCTGGCTGCAGTAGTGATATATATATATATTTTATATCATTATCATCCAGTCTATATTAGCAGCAGACGCAGTACGGTAGTCCACGGCTGTAGCTACCTCTGTGTCGGCAGTCGCTCGTCCATCCATAATTGTATACCACCTACCTGTGGTGTTTTTTTTTTTTTCTATCTTCTTGATACTACTAGTAGCTTACTTTAGGAGTCTGCAGTGCTGCTGACAGTGTCCAGCAGGTCCGTCATTATATAATATATACCTGTCCGGCTGCAGTAGTGATATATATATATTTTTTATATCATTATCATCCAGTCTATATTAGCAGCAGACGCAGTACGGTAGTCCACGGCTGTAGCTACCTCTGTGTCGGCAGTCGCTCGTCCATCCATAAGTATACTAGTATCCATCCATCTCCATTGTTTACCTGAGGTGCCTTTTAGTTGTGCCTATTAAAATATGGAGAACAAAAATGTTGAGGTTCCAAAAATAGGGAAAGATCAAGATCGACTTCCACCTCGTGCTGAAGCTGCTGCCACTAGTCATGGCCGAGACGATGAAATGCCAGCAACGTCGTCTGCCAAGGCCGATGCCCAATGTCATAGTACAGAGCATGTAAAATCCAAAACACCAAATATCAGTAAAAAAAGGACTCAAAAATCTAAAATAAAATTGTCAGAGGAGAAGCGTAAACTTGCCAATATGCCATTAACCACACGGAGTGGCAAGGAACGGCTGAGGCCCTGGCCTATGTTCATGGCTAGTGGTTCAGCTTCACATGAGGATGGAAGCACTCAGCCTCTCGCTAGAAAAATGAAAAGACTCAAGCTGGCAAAAGCACAGCAAAGAACTGTGCGTTCTTCGAAATCACAAATCCACAAGGAGAGTCCAATTGTGTCGTTTGCGATGCCTGACCTTCCCAACACTGGACGTGAAGAGCATGCGCCTTCCACCATTTGCACGCCCCCTGCAAGTGCTGGAAGGAGCACCCGCAGTCCAGTTCCTGATAGTCAGATTGAAGATGTCAGTGTTGAAGTACACCAGGATGAGGAGGATATGGGTGTTGCTGGCGCTGGGGAGGAAATTGACCAGGAGGATTCTGATGGTGAGGTGGTTTGTTTAAGTCAGGCACCCGGGGAGACACCTGTTGTCCGTGGGAGGAATAGGGCCATTGACATGCCTGGTGAAAATACCAAAACAATCAGCTCTTCGGTGTGGAAGTATTTCAACAGAAATGCGGACAACATTTGTCAAGCCGTGTGTTGCCTTTGTCAAGCTGTAATAAGTAGGGGTAAGGACGTTAACCACCTCGGAACATCCTCCCTTATACGTCACCTGCAGCGCATTCATCATAAGTCAGTGACAAGTTCAAAAACTTTGGGCGACAGCGGAAGCAGTCCACTGACCAGTAAATCCCTTCCTCTTGTAACCAAGCTCACGCAAACCACCCCACCAACTCCCTCAGTGTCAATTTCCTCCTTCCCCAGGAATGCCAATAGTCCTGCAGGCCATGTCACTGGCAATTCTGACGAGTCCTCTCCTGCCTGGGATTCCTCCGATGCATCCTTGCGTGTAACGCCTACTGCTGCTGGCGCTGCTGTTGTTGCTGCTGGGAGTCGATGGTCATCCCAGAGGGGAAGTCGTACTCGTAAGACCACTTTTACTACTTCCACCAAGCAATTGACTGTCCAACAGTCCCTTGCGAGGAAGATGAAATATCACAGCAGTCATCCTGCTGCAAAGCGGACAACTGAGGCCTTGGCATCCTGGGCGGTGAGAAACGTGGTTCCGGTATCCATCATTACTGCAGAGGCGACTAGAGACTTGTTGGAGGTACTGTGTCCCCGGTACCAAATACCATCTAGGTTCCATTTCTCTAGGCAGGCGATACCGAAAATGTACACAGACCTCAGAAAAAGACTCACCAGTGTCCTAAAAAATGCAGTTGTACCCAATGTCCACTTAACCACGGACATGTGGACAAGTGAGCAGGGCAGGCTCAGGACTATATGACTGTGACAGCCCACTGGGTAGATGTATGGACTCCCGCCGCAAGAACAGCAGCGGCGGCACCAGTAGCAGCATCTCGCAAACGCCAACTCTTTCCTAGGCAGGCTACGCTTTGTATCACCGCTTTCCAGAATACGCACACAGCTAAAAACCTCTTACGGCAACTGAGGAAGATCATCGCAGAATGGCTTACCCCAATTGGACTCTCCTGTGGATTTGTGGCATCGGACAACGCCAGCAATATTGTGTGTGCATTAAATATGGGCAAATTCCAGCACGTCCCATGTTTTGCACATACCTTGAATTTGGTGGTGCAGAATTATTTAAAAAACGAGAGGGGCGTGCAAGAGATGCTGTTGGTGGCCAGAAGAATTGCGGGACACTTTCGGCGTACAGGCACCACGTACAGAAGACTGGAGCACCACCAAAAACGCCTGAACCTGCCCTGCCATCATCTGAAGCAAGAAGTGGTAACGAGGTGGAATTCAACCCTCTATATGCTTCAGAGGTTGGAGGAGCAGCAAAAGGCCATTCAAGCCTATACAACTGAGCACGATATAGGAGGTGGAATGCACCTGTCTCAAGCGCAGTGGAGAATGATTTCAACGTTGTGCAAGGTTCTGCAACCTTTTGAACTTGCCACACGTGAAGTCAGTTCAGACACTGCCAGCCTGAGTCAGGTCATTCACCTCATCAGGCTTTTGCAGAAGAAGCTGGAGACATTGAAGGAGGAGCTAACACAGAGCGATTCCGCTAGGCATGTGGGACTTGTGGATGGAGCCCTTAATTCGCTTAACAAGGATTCACGGGTGGTCAATCTGTTGAAATCAGAGCACTACATTTTGGCCACCGTGCTCGATCCTAGATTTAAAACCTACCTTGGATCTCTCTTTCCGGCAGACACAAGTCTGCTGGGGTTCAAAGAACTGCTGGTGACAAAATTGTCAAGTCAAGCGGAACGCGACCTGTCAACATCTCCTCCTTCACATTCTCCCGCAACTGGGGGTGCGAGGAAAAGGCTCAGAATTCCGAGCCCACCCGCTGGCGGTGATGCAGGGCAGTCTGGAGCGACTGCTGATGCTGACATCTGGTCCGGACTGAAGGACCTGACAATGATTACGGACATGTCGTCTACTGTCACTGCATATGATTCTCTCCCCATTGAAAGAATGGTGGAGGATTATATGAGTGACCGCATCCAAGTAGGCACGTCAGACAGTCCGTACTTATACTGGCAGGAAAAAGAGGCAATTTGGAGTCCCTTGCACAAACTGGCTTTATTCTACCTAAGTTGCCCTCCCACAAGTGTGTACTCCGAAAGAGTGTTTAGTGCCGCCGCTCACCTTGTCAGCAATCGGCGTACGAGGTTACATCCAGAAAATGTGGAGAAGATGATGTTCATTAAAATTAATTATAATCAATTCCTCCGTGGAGACATTGACCAGCAGCAATTGCCTCCACAAAGTACACAGGGAGCTGAGATGGTGGATTCCAGTGGGGACGAATTGATAATCTGTGAGGAGGGGGATGTACACGGTGATATATCGGAGGATGATGATGAGGTGGACATCTTGCCTCTGTAGAGCCAGTTTGTGCAAGGAGAGATTAATTGCTTCTTTTTTGGTGGGGGTCCAAACCAACCCGTCATTTCAGTCACAGTCATGTGGCAGACCCTGTCACTGAAATGATGGGTTGGTTAAAGTGTGCATGTCCTGTTTATACAACATAAGGGTGGGTGGGAGGGCCCAAGGACAATTTCATCTTGCACCTCTTTTTTCTTTCATTTTTCTTTGCGTCATGTGCTGTTTGGGGGGTGTTTTTTGGAAGGGCCATCCTGCGTGACACTGCAGTGACACTCCTAGATGGGCCAGGTGTTTGTGTCGGCCACTAGGGTCGCTTAGCTTACTCACACAGCTACCTCATTGCGCCTCTTTTTTTCTTTGCGTCATGTGCTGTTTGGGGAGTGTTTTTTGGAAGGGCCATCCTGCGTGACACTGCAGTGCCACTCCTAGATGGGCCAGGTGTTTGTGTCGGCCACTAGGGTCGCTTAGCTTACTCACACAGCTACCTCATTGCGCCTCTTTTTTTCTTTGCGTCATGTGCTGTTTGGGGAGTGTTTTTTGGAAGGGCCATCCTGCGTGACACTGCAGTGCCACTCCTAGATGGGCCAGGTGTTTGTGTCGGCCACTAGGGTCGCTTAGCTTACTCACACAGCTACCTCATTGCGCCTCTTTTTTTCTTTGCGTCATGTGCTGTTTGGGGGGTGTTTTTTGGAAGGGCCATCCTGCGTGACACTGCAGTGCCACTCCTAGATGGGCCAGGTGTTTGTGTCGGCCACTAGGGTCGCTTATCTTAGTCACACAGCTACCTCATTGCGCCTCTTTTTTTTCTTCTTTGCGTCATGTGCTGTTTGGGGAGTGTTTTTTGGAAGGGCCATCCTGCGTGACACTGCAGTGCCACTCCTAGATGGGCCAGGTGTTTGTGTCGGCCACTAGGGTCGCTTAGCTTACTCACACAGCTACCTCATTGCGCCTCTTTTTTTCTTTGCGTCATGTGCTGTTTGGGGAGTGTTTTTTGGAAGGGCCATCCTGCGTGACACTGCAGTGACACTCCTAGATGGGCCAGGTGTTTGTGTCGGCCACTAGGGTCGCTTAGCTTACTCACACAGCTACCTCATTGCACCTCTTTTTTTCTTTGCGTCATGTGCTGTTTGAGGAGTGTTTTTTGGAAGGGCCATCCTGCGTGACACTGCAGTGCCACTCCTAGATGGGCCAGGTGTTTGTGTCGGCCACTAGGGTCGCTTAGCTTACTCACACAGCTACCTCATTGCACCTCTTTTTTTCTTTGCGTCATGTGCTGTTTGGGGAGTGTTTTTTGGAAGGGCCATCCTGCGTGACACTGCAGTGCCACTCCTAGATGGGCCAGGTGTTTGTGTCGGCCACTAGGGTCGCTTAGCTTACTCACACAGCTACCTCATTGCGCCTCTTTTTTTCTTTGCGTCATGTGCTGTTTGAGGAGTGTTTTTTGGAAGGGCCATCCTGCGTGACACTGCAGTGCCACTCCTAGATGGGCCAGGTGTTTGTGTCGGCCACTAGGGTCGCTTAGCTTACTCACACAGCTACCTCATTGCGCCTCTTTTTTTCTTTGCATCATGTGCTGTTTGGGGAGTGTTTTTTGGAAGGGCCATCCTGCGTGACACTGCAGTGCCACTCCTAGATGGGCCAGGTGTTTGTGTCGGCCACTAGGGTCGCTTAGCTTACTCACACAGCTACCTCATTGCGCCTCTTTTTTTTCTTCTTTGCGTCATGTGCTGTTTGGGGAGTGTTTTTTGGAAGGGCCATCCTGCGTGACACTGCAGTGCCACTCCTAGATGGGCCAGGTGTTTGTGTCGGCCACTAGGGTCGCTTAGCTTACTCACACAGCTACCTCATTGCGCCTCTTTTTTTCTTTGCGTCATGTGCTGTTTGGGGAGTGTTTTTTGGAAGGGCCATCCTGCGTGACACTGCAGTGACACTCCTAGATGGGCCAGGTGTTTGTGTCGGCCACTAGGGTCGCTTAGCTTACTCACACAGCTACCTCATTGCGCCTCTTTTTTTCTTTGCATCATGTGCTGTTTGGGGAGTGTTTTTTGGAAGGGCCATCCTGCGTGACACTGCAGTGACACTCCTAGATGGGCCAGGTGTTTGTGTCGGCCACTAGGGTCGCTTAGCTTACTCACACAGCTACCTCATTGCACCTCTTTTTTTCTTTGCGTCATGTGCTGTTTGAGGAGTATTTTTTGGAAGGGCCATCCTGCGTGACACTGCAGTGCCTCTCCTAGATGGGCCAGGTGTTTGTGTCGGCCACTAGGGTCGCTTAGCTTACTCACACAGCTACCTCATTGCGCCTCTTTTTTTCTTTGCGTCATGTGCTGTTTGAGGAGTGTTTTTTGGAAGGGCCATCCTGCGTGACACTGCAGTGCCACTCCTAGATGGGCCAGGTGTTTGTGTCGGCCACTAGGGTCGCTTAGCTTACTCACACAGCTACCTCATTGCACCTCTTTTTTTCTTTGCGTCATGTGCTGTTTGGGGAGTGTTTTTTGGAAGGGCCATCCTGCGTGACACTGCAGTGCCACTCCTAGATGGGCCAGGTGTTTGTGTCGGCCACTAGGGTCGCTTAGCTTACTCACACAGCTACCTCATTGCGCCTCTTTTTTTCTTTGCGTCATGTGCTGTTTGAGGAGTGTTTTTTGGAAGGGCCATCCTGCGTGACACTGCAGTGCCTCTCCTAGATGGGCCAGGTGTTTGTGTCGGCCACTAGGGTCGCTTAGCTTACTCACACAGCTACCTCATTGCGCCTCTTTTTTTCTTTGCGTCATGTGCTGTTTGAGGAGTGTTTTTTGGAAGGGCCATCCTGCGTGACACTGCAGTGCCACTCCTAGATGGGCCAGGTGTTTGTGTCGGCCACTAGGGTCGCTTAGCTTACTCACACAGCTACCTCATTGCACCTCTTTTTTTCTTTGCGTCATGTGCTGTTTGGGGAGTGTTTTTTGGAAGGGCCTTCCTGCGTGACACTGCAGTGCCACTCCTAGATGGGCCAGGTGTTTGTGTCGGCCACTAGGGTCGCTTAGCTTACTCACACAGCTACCTCATTGCGCCTCTTTTTTTCTTTGCGTCATGTGCTGTTTGAGGAGTGTTTTTTGGAAGGGCCATCCTGCGTGACACTGCAGTGCCACTCCTAGATGGGCCAGGTGTTTGTGTCGGCCACTAGGGTCGCTTAGCTTACTCACACAGCTACCTCATTGCGCCTCTTTTTTTCTTTGCATCATGTGCTGTTTGGGGAGTGTTTTTTGGAAGGGCCATCCTGCGTGACACTGCAGTGCCACTCCTAGATGGGCCAGGTGTTTGTGTCGGCCACTAGGGTCGCTTAGCTTACTCACACAGCTACCTCATTGCGCCTCTTTTTTTTCTTCTTTGCGTCATGTGCTGTTTGGGGAGTGTTTTTTGGAAGGGCCATCCTGCGTGACACTGCAGTGCCACTCCTAGATGGGCCAGGTGTTTGTGTCGGCCACTAGGGTCGCTTAGCTTACTCACACAGCTACCTCATTGCGCCTCTTTTTTTCTTTGCGTCATGTGCTGTTTGGGGAGTGTTTTTTGGAAGGGCCATCCTGCGTGACACTGCAGTGCCACTCCTAGATGGGCCAGGTGTTTGTGTCGGCCACTAGGGTCGCTTAGCTTACTCACACAGCTACCTCATTGCGCCTCTTTTTTTCTTTGCATCATGTGCTGTTTGGGGAGTGTTTTTTGGAAGGGCCATCCTGCGTGACACTGCAGTGACACTCCTAGATGGGCCAGGTGTTTGTGTCGGCCACTAGGGTCGCTTAGCTTACTCACACAGCTACCTCATTGCACCTCTTTTTTTCTTTGCGTCATGTGCTGTTTGGGGAGTGTTTTTTGGAAGGGCCATCCTGCGTGACACTGCAGTGCCACTCCTAGATGGGCCAGGTGTTTGTGTCGGCCACTAGGGTCGCTTAGCTTACTCACACAGCTACCTCATTGCGCCTCTTTTTTTCTTTGCGTCATGTGCTGTTTGGGGAGTATTTTTTGGAAGGGCCATCCTGCGTGACACTGCAGTGCCACTCCTAGATGGGCCAGGTGTTTGTGTCGGCCACTAGGGTCGCTTAGCTTACTCACACAGCTACCTCATTGCGCCTCTTTTTTTCTTTGCGTCATGTGCTGTTTGGGGAGTGTTTTTTGGAAGGGCCATCCTGCGTGACACTGCAGTGCCACTCCTAGATGGGCCAGGTGTTTGTGTCGGCCACTAGGGTCGCTTAGCTTACTCACACAGCTACCTCATTGCGCCTCTTTTTTTCTTTGCATCATGTGCTGTTTGGGGAGTGTTTTTTGGAAGGGCCATCCTGCGTGACACTGCAGTGCCACTCCTAGATGGGCCAGGTGTTTGTGTCGGCCACTAGGGTCGCTTAGCTTACTCACACAGCTACCTCATTGCGCCTCTTTTTTTCTTTGCGTCATGTGCTGTTTGGGGGGTGTTTTTTGGAAGGGCCATCCTGCGTGACACTGCAGTGCCACTCCTAGATGGGCCAGGTGTTTGTGTCGGCCACTAGGGTCGCTTAGCTTACTCACACAGCTACCTCATTGCGCCTCTTTTTTTCTTTGCGTCATGTGCTGTTTGGGGAGTGTTTTTTGGAAGGGCCATCCTGCGTGACACTGCAGTGCCACTCCTAGATGGGCCAGGTGTTTGTGTCGGCCACTAGGGTCGCTTAGCTTACTCACACAGCTACCTCATTGCGCCTCTTTTTTTCTTTGCATCATGTGCTGTTTGGGGAGTGTTTTTTGGAAGGGCCATCCTGCGTGACACTGCAGTGCCACTCCTAGATGGGCCAGGTGTTTGTGTTGGCCACTAGGGTCGCTTAGCTTACTCACACAGCTACCTCATTGCGCCTCTTTTTTTCTTTGCGTCATGTGCTGTTTGGGGGGTGTTTTTTGGAAGGGCCATCCTGCGTGACACTGCAGTGCCACTCCTAGATGGGCCAGGTGTTTGTGTCGGCCACTAGGGTTGCTTATCTTAGTCACACAGCTACCTCATTGCGCCTCTTTTTTTCTTTGCGTCATGTGCTGTTTGGGGAGTGTTTTTTGGAAGGGCCATCCTGCGTGACACTGCAGTGCCACTCCTAGATGGGCCAGGTGTTTGTGTCGGCCACTAGGGTCGCTTAGCTTACTCACACAGCTACCTCATTGCGCCTCTTTTTTTCTTTGCGTCATGTGCTGTTTGGGGAGTGTTTTTTGGAAGGGCCATCCTGCGTGACACTGCAGTGCCACTCCTAGATGGGCCAGGTGTTTGTGTCGGCCACTAGGGTCGCTTAGCTTACTCACACAGCTACCTCATTGCGCCTCTTTTTTTCTTTGCGTCATGTGCTGTTTGGGGGGTGTTTTTTATAAGGGCCATCCTGCGTGACACTGCAGTGACACTCCTAGATGGGCCAGGTGTTTGTGTCGGCCACTAGGGTCGCTTATCTTAGTCACACAGCTACCTCATTGCGCCTCTTTTTTTTCTTCTTTGCGTCATGTGCTGCTGTTTGGGGAGCTTTTTTTGGAAGGGCCATCCTGCGTGACACTGCAGTGCCACTCCTAGATGGGCCAGGTGTTTGTGTCGGCCACTAGGGTCGCTTAGCTTACTCACACAGCTACCTCATTGCGCCTCTTTTTTTCTTTGCGTCATGTGCTGTTTGGGGAGTATTTTTTGGAAGGGCCATCCTGCGTGACACTGCAGTGCCACTCCTAGATGGGCCAGGTGTTTGTGTCGGCCACTAGAGTCGCTTAGCTTACTCACACAGCTACCTCATTGCGCCTCTTTTTTTCTTTGCGTCATGTGCTGTTTGGGGGGTGTTTTTTGGAAGGGCCATCCTGCGTGACACTGCAGTGCCACTCCTAGATGGGCCAGGTGTTTGTGTCGGCCACTTGGGTCGCTTAGCTTAGCCATCCAGCGACCTCGGTACAAATTTTAGGACTAAAAATAATATTGTGAGGTGTGAGGTGTTCAGAATAGACTGAAAATGAGTGGAAATTATGGTTATTGAGGTTAATAATACTTTGGGATAAAAATGACCCCCAAATTCTATGATTTAAGCTGTTTTTTAGGGTTTTTTGAAAAAAACACCCGAATCCAAAACACACCCGAATCCGACAAAAAAAATTCGGTGAGGTTTTGCCAAAACGCGTTTGAACCCAAAACACGGCCGCGGAACCGAACCCAAAACCAAAACACAAAACCCGAAAAATTTCCGGTGCTCATCACTAATTTATCTTTGGCTATGTAAGGCTTTGTGTGAACCCAATTTCCACTGTTGTTATGTTGTTTATTACTGTTCCAGTGTTTCAATGATAACCTCATTTAAGGACAAAACGATGAAAACTAGTGTGCCCTGAGCAGTCTCCAGGTGTGCCGCCATAGAAGCACATCCAGGCCCGTCAGTGTTTTGCCGTTACTGAGGCCCTGGAACGATCAATACTGGTGGGTTTAGTGGTTGCAGAGCCAGTTCTTATTTAGGACCCGGGCAGTGTTGGGCTCTTCTGGCTTTCTCAGATGTGGCTCAGGCGTTACCTATGGAGAAGCTGTAACATGACATCATAGGACATGCAACTGCACCATGCATCACCATTATATTTGAATGTGCCTTGGCAATACTTAAATCTTGTTCAGTGTGCCGCGAGATGTAAAGGGTTGAAAATCTCTTTGCTACAGTGTCGTCACCATGTTGTTATAAAAACAACAAAAGACGAGCATTGGTAAAGGGGCTGCTGGAGGGGCCTAGCAGAAGCCCCAGTTTGCTACCCCTCCCCAGTATGCCTGTGCTGTAGCCAGTGGCAGTGGCGCTGTCTTCATGGTGATTTCTTTGGGAAGATGGCACTGCACATAGAAAGCAAAGACTCTGGCACTGCTCCTGATTGGCTTCTGGTCCGTGAACATGGACCGGCACCTGATTTAAGATACCCGTGCCATCGCCGGAGATTGGATTGGGGAGCAAGAGAGGTGTGCGCTGTACTCTCCTGCCCTCGATGCAAGCAAGGTGGTTGGGCCGCAAAAGGACCCCTGCCCGCGGGCCACAAAAGGATGCGGTAGGAGCTGCGAGTTTGACACCCCTGCCCTAGAGTTTCAGAATTTCTGTCATGGCACCCCAAGACCATAGTTTCTTAGTGAGAAATTTAGAAAAAAATATAAAATGAAGTAAATAGTGTTTATAATATGTTAACCTTAGGTTCAGTTATGTGGTGAAGGACTGGTTTTGCCGATTAAATTCAGTATAAGCAATTTGAATTGTTCATGGACCACCAAACTACAGCACCACTGCAAGGCCTCCCCATCCCCCCCTTCCCACCTTTCCCAAGGAACCCCAGGGTCTCACGGCCCCCTGTATGGAAACTACTACCATAAAATAAACTTATTTTTATAACTACATGTAATACACCTTAGATCTCAGTTCCTTTAAGGTTTTATATCCTTGTATACAGTAAACTACACATATTTGAAAATCCTACACCAGGCACAAGTAATAATTCAGATGCGTTGTTGACCGGCGGCCGGGATCCTGGTGGTCAGCATACCGATGACGGTATCCTGACTGCCAGAATGCCGGGAGAGGGGCAAGCAAAGTGAAGCCCCTTGCTGTGGGCTTCACGCTGCGAGCTTGGTGGCTTGCTGCGCTTGCCACAGGTTCTATTCCCTCTCTATGGGTGTCATGGACACCAACTAGTGGGAATAGTCCTTGGCCCCACTGACTGCATTCGGTGGCCGGGATCCCGGTGGTGGTAAGCTGACCGCCGGGATGGTGACTACATCCCATTTAGATGACTATGTGGGAGTTTTAGCAGTATTATCCTATTTGTATATAAAAAGTGTTGAAAGGGGAGAGCGCTACTGCACAGATTCCATACTGTTCCTTCAGGAAGGCTTCACTCCCTGTACCAAGATGGCTGCTGACTTCCAGTGATCCTGCCGAATAACACCCCTCTCATCTCAGCCTCCGCTCAGTGAGAACCAGTGTGTAACAGTGATTAAGTGGGGTTCATAGAAATATTTTATGCAATTCACAGTATGAGCTTACCATCTTCAGAGTGTTGGAGAATTATTATACATTTTTATTTTTTGGTCAGAGAATTTTTTTTTATTATTTTATAATGTAACTGGACCCTGTATTGCTATTTTTCCCTCAGCTCACTTTAAAATAGATATAAAGGAGAAAGATATCTAAAAGCAATTATAGAGTAAGACCATTTTCCTTACTGCGTAAGCTGCAAACTAGGTGTCCTGTTAGTTGCTTTTCATTTTACCTTTGTATGCCTTACTGCCATGTTTTACTTATAGCACAGTGTAATCTATGTAGTGGACCCAAAATGGCTGCCTCACATGGTACTCTCTTGTGTAGAATAAACAATGCATGGTTTTAAACTCTCCTAATATATTTGTCTCCCTAAGTATGTGTCATTTCTTCACCTTATGAGAGAATTTATTTATTAAGACAACTTCAAGCAAAATATATTTAAAAAATAAATGTCTATTTTTATTTTAAGCAAAATGTAGCCTATTTTTGTTCTACTACTACTACTTCTTCTTCTTCTTCTTCTTCTTCTCCTTCTTCTTCTTTGTCTTCCTCTTCTTCTTTTAAAACACCACACCGTCTTTAAGAAAAAAGTTTATTAGTCAGGGTCTTCACCTGGGGGCGGCAGCCTTTAAGTTCTTTAGCATGGCTGCCGCCTTCCCAGGGCTTCCAGCTTCTTCACCTGGTGGGCGGCGGCTGTTAAGCTCTTTTGCATAGCACTTGGAGAACCACAATTGCCAGCATGTCCGGACATAAAGGGCCCCCTGGCACCTGTAAAGAAAATATTAAAATAAAAACACCACACCGTCTTTAATTTTTTTTTATTAGTCAGGTTCTTCACCTGGGGACGGCGGCATTTAAGCACTTTTGCATGGCCACTGCCTCTCCAGGGCTTCCGCCGTCTTCACCTGGGGCCCGCCGCCTCCCCAGGGCTTCCGGCGTCTTTCTCCGGCGTCTTCACCTGGGAGGCAGCGGCCTTTAAGCTCTTTTGCATGGCTGCCGCCTTCCCGGGGCTTCCAGCGTCTTCACCTGGTGGATGGTGGCTGTTAAGCTTTTTTGCATAGCACTTGGAGAACCACAAGTGCCAGCATGTCCGGACATAAAGGGCCCACTGGCACCTGTAGTCCACCTGTAAAAAAAATATTCAAATAAAAACACCACTCCGTCTTTAAAAAAAAGTTTATTAGTCAGGGTCTTCACCTAGGGGCGGCGGCCTTTAAGCTTTTTTGCATGGCTACCGCCTCTCCAGGGCTTCCGACGCCTTCACCTGGGGAGCCACCGCCTCCCCAGGGCTTCCAGCGTCTTCACCGGGGAGGCAGCGGCCTTTAAGCTCTTTTGCATGGCTGCCGCCTTCCCAGGGCTTCCAGCGTCTTCACCTGGTGGGCGGCAGCCGTTAAGCTCTTTTGCATAGCACTTGGAGAACCACAAGTGCCAGCATGTCCGGACATAAAGGGCCCGCTGGCACCTGTAGTCCACCTGTAAAGAAAATATTAAAATAAAAACACCACACCATCTTTAAAAAAAAGTTTATTATTCAGGGTCTTCACCTGGGGGCGGCGGCCTTTCAGCTCGTTTGCATGGCTACGGCCCATCCAGGACTTCCAGCGTCTTCTTTCTTCAGGAGCTCTTCCGTCGTCGGACTGACGCCGATGCCTCGTGCTGACTTATATAAGTCAGCCGGAGGGGCCGGGGTGATAACGCAGCGAGCCGTGATTGGCTCGTGGTTGCCATCTTGAATTTAAAAAATGACGCTGAGGTGCCATTTTTGAAATTGGTACTGCTCCGCTGCCAAACTCTGCAGAATGGCAGTGCCACTAATACTCTCACTGCCACCAATGCCCACACCTCCGCGCACCCATATAGTGATGGCAACGGATCCAGTGACGGATCCTCTGGCCAATCACTGTGGCCTCACTGAAAGGGGTGTGCTTTCATGGGTTGAAAGCACGTCCCTGTATGAAAGCAGCACCTTTAATGGTGCCGCTTTCCCATGCATTTCCAATGGACTTTTAATACCCATGGCTAGGCCCCGCCCACCCCCGCCCCCCGCTCCCACACCCTTCCCTATTCACACTGGGAGGCACCACGATCGGTGCCTCCCAAACACATTTAAACAGGGATAATGATTAGATTAATATAAAGGAGATACTTATGACACAGAATAAAGTATGTGTCATAAGTATCTTCATTATATTATTTTAATCATTAATGACAGGGGAGGCACTGCCTCCCCTGCCTTCCCTGACTGCACGTCCCTGGTTTGCCCAGACCACCTGCCCTCCAACTAACCTTGCCTAACCCAGTCTTCCCATCTGTCACCTCAAATCTGATATCTTGACCTATTTACCCGGCAGGAGAAAAACGCACCTATACGTCAATGGTTAGAGAGTGAAAAAAGAGAGCAAGAAATGAGTGGGGCATGGAGAGCCCACCGGGGGAATGCAGAGGTAAAGGCCCATGCTTAGGGGTGTGGCCTGCTGCCACAGAGGCTTGGCTAACATGGTATAGGGCCCATGATAAATATATATAGTAAATACTGCTAGTACATGCATGATAATGTACCAGATTAATAACTGCAATGCACTATAGATAATATGTATAATGTACAATTCAAGTGCACAGACGGGACCTGATCCATAGACGAGGAGGTGGGCCCCCAGACAGTAGGGCCCACCGGTGGTTTCCCCTGTACCCCTATGGATTATGACTGTCCCCCTCCCCCCACACTCCCTGAGTGGGAATGAGGGGGGAGGGGGACAGTCATAACCACCATAGCATTCATTTCTGACGCTAACAGGAATTACAACTGTACAAATGTAGCTATTCTCGTTGTGGCTACATCTTAAGGCGATTGCGCCTTGTTAGTCGCGACCGCACCGCGTACATCTGGACATCTAAGACATGTGTGTGCCCCATTCACATGGATGGGGGCGGCAAATGCTGCAACTTGACATAGCTAGGCACAGGTGCACATAGCTGCGTCGAGGGTGCACGTTTCCCTCAGATGTAGCCATGATCAGCATGGCTACATCTGTATATAGTATTGGATAAAAACAAAGGTAATGATTAAAGCACAATTTAATTCTCTTACATCTCTACATATTAATAAAAATGGATCAGCGTGCAACACTGGCACACTGGGATTTAGGCAGGCAGAGAGAGAGAGAGTAAAGCACCCTTCATATATCTCCAATGGCCCATTTGCAGCCGCTTGTGGATGTTAAGTAATGGCACTGTCCCAGTAGGTGAGAGATTTTGTTTTTATCCAATACTATGCTATCCCCAAGGTCGTAAGTCATATATTATAATAGTCATGCTAAACGTCTGCCGACGATTCAAAATAAGCTGCTCTAATCTTTGTCCAGTGACTAACCTTCTACCAGTGTGCTATACCGTGCCAGGCCTCTGAAAGCATATGCAAGAGACAGCAACAGCATAGCCCTGACATAGGCAGTTTCCATTATGACATCACAGCATGACCTCACACACCCCACCAGACCGGCTAAGACTGGTTATTTCTGGTTTGAGGCCCTTGTCTTTTACATGACTGACCTAAGGGAAATGTGACTTAAAATTATTACACGAGAAAAATTTTATTACTGCCATTTGCCGGCAGTTTTGCTCACTTAGGTGGTCATTCCGAGTTGTTCGCTCGTTGCCGATTTTCGTTATTTTGCGATTTTCCACTTACTGCGCATGCGCAATGCCCACAGTGCGACTGCGCCAAGTAAATTTGCTATGCAGTTAGGTATTTTACTCACGGCATTACAAGGTTTTTTCTTCGTTCTGGTGATCGTAATGTGATTGACAGGAAGTGGGAGTTTCTGGGTGGAAACTGGCCGTTTTGTGGGTGTGTTGGAAAAAACGCTACCGTTTCTGGGAAAAACGCGGGAGTGGCTGGAGAAACGGGGGAGTGTCTGGGCGAACGCTGGGTGTGTTTGGCGCCCCACAGAAAATGCGATTGCTTCTGCCTGTCTATGAGGCAGAGATGGTCACGGGGGGGGGGGGGGGGGGAGGCAACGCTCCATTTCAAAGACGGAGATGGAGTATTGCGGGGACGAGACTTCAAAACAGGGGCGGCAACGGAGAAACAGGGGGCGTAGTCGGTGCAGCTGCATGACATCACACGCAGCCGATGCTATCACAAAAATGGCTGTGGGTCTCATGCGGGCGCCTAACATGTGGGGCATACTAGCCCTGTGCTGGGCGTCCCCCCGCATGTCAGAGAATCTGATCATAAATGTGCTAAATTTAGCACATCTAGGATCAGGTCTGAATCACCCCCATGGAACAAAAAAAGGGCCCAAATTATGTGATTTTAGTTTTGTTTGTCAATTTTTGAAAACAAAAAAACAAAACCAGTCACGGCAGTTTGGCAAAAACCAAATACAAAGCCGGATGACGAATCAGGGCCAATTGCAAATCCAGCAAAAATGGTCCTGTGCACATCTCTAGTAATATTCTAATACCACATTGAGTTTGCTAGCATTGTATGCCTATGGATGTGCTGATATGAGACATTCCCTTTAACTCCTGTTTTATTGAGTTTAATAAATTATTCCTGTAGTTTAGCTGGTCATTCAAAACTTGGGATCAGTGCTACCATATGGTCCCTACTGGTCTGCACATGTGCACTGATGTTGCTTGCTAACTGGTAGCTGCATTAGAAGTTGTTGCATTCCACAGGAGGAGCTAGCTGCTTATATCCAATTTTGCGTTCCACATGGCACAGTTCGGGAGCACCAGTGCCACATTTTACACATGGTACCCTGAGGTTACCGGCAGAGAGGTGCATCTCTGCCTGACCGATTACGTGACTTAAGTGTTGAACAGTGTATTGTTGCTATAGGATGTGATACCACTACCAGGCAGGCCATGTGGTCCAAATTAAACTACTGTACATGTAGTTTGCTGTCTTTTTGTACATTATTCTGTTGGTATAAACATACTTGCCTACTCTCCCTCATTCTGCAGGAGACTCCCTGAAATAGGTATTACGGAAACATGGTGAGACGACTCTCACGACTGGGTTACTAATTTGGAGGGATATTCACTTCTCAGGAGGGACAGGGCTACCAAAAGGGGAGGAGGGGTATGTCTCTATGTAAAACCATCTCTAAAACCAAACTTAATATATGTTATTTACGAGGGGACTGGTGATAATGTGGAATCACTATGGGTTGAGATCACTAGTGGGGGCACTGAAATAAAGAAACTAGTCATTGGCACGTGCTACAAGCAACCAGATATTAGCATACGTGACAAGGAACTGCTCTCACAGCAAATTGAAAAGCTGCGGGAATGGGGGACATCCTAGTGTTAGGGGAATTTTAACTATCCGGGTATAAACTGGAGTAACGATTCATGTGTAAAAATTAGGAGCAGCAGGATTCTAAACACATTAAAGGATCAATACTTGTCTCAACTAGTCGAGGACCCAACCAGAGGTAATAATGTTCTGGACCAAGTTATTACCAATAATGTGGACATTATATCAAACATTACAGTTGGGGAGACCTTGGGAACAGTGATCACTATATGATCACATTCAGCATCAGTTTCAAGAAACATAGCTATAAGGAATCAACAAAAACATTCAACTTTAGAAAAGCTAACTTCAATATGCTAAACGACATTGACTGGGAAGTTTTGTTTCATAGTAAAGACACATCGGAAATGTGGGATGCTTTAAAAGGGTTGCTTGATAGCAATATTCACAAATTCATACCCTTGGGCAGTAAATGCAAGAGTAATAGACTCAAATCAATGTGGCTTAATAAGGATGTCAAAGAAGCAATGGCTAAAAAGAGGTGTTCTTTTAAAGCATTTAAAACTAATGGAGGGGAGGAGTCATTCCAGTATTACAAAGAATGCAATAAAAGATGCAAAAAAGTAATAAGGGCAGCTACAATTGTAAACGAAAAACAAATTGCTATAGAGAATAAAGCCAATCCCAAAGAGTTTTATAAATACATAAACATTAAAGGGTTAAAAAAATAGAACATAGGCCCATTAAAAGATGAACTGTGAGCCTTGGAAACAATGTCAAAATAAAAGCGGATATACTGAACAGCTTTTTTTCACCAGGGAGGATCAGACGGTTTTAGTAGTGCATAACGACAGTGAAGGTAATGATTCTTGGCTAGATGCTTGTTTAAGTGAGGAAATAGTCCTGGAGAGACTAAGCAACATAAAGATTAATAAATCACCGGGACCAAATGGTTTTCATACGAGGGTTATTATGGAGCTTAAGGCACAGCTTGCAAGACCCTTATACTTGATTTTCTATAGTTCCATTAAATCGGGTATGGTACCGATGGATTGGCGTATAGCTGAGGTAGTGCCATTATTTAAAAAGGGTTCTAAAAAATCATCCTGGGTACTATAGACCAGTTAGTTTAACCTCTATAGTGGGTAAAATATTGGAAGGAATTTTGAGGGATAGCATAGAGGATTATCTGCGGAATACTAAATTTATGAGCAGGAGTTAGCATGGGTTTGTGAGCGACAGATCATATCAAACTAACTTTATTAGCTTCTACGACGAAGTGAGCGATAATCTTAACCAGGGAAAAGCAGTGGATGTGGTCTATTTAGATTTTGCAAAAGCCTTCAATACAGTGCCTCACAAGAGACTGATCATCAAATTAAGGGAACTTGGCCTAGGATACACTATTTGTACATGGATAGGTAATTGGCTGGATAACAGGGTACAACGAGTAGTGGTCAATGAGATGTTCTCCAGATGGGCATACCAGTCAGCGGTATACCACAAGGGTCCATATTTGGTCCGCTACTGTTCAATATATGTATTAATGACCTAGGAATAGGCCTGGGAAGCATATTATCAATCTTTGCAGATGATACTAAACTGTGTAAGGTAATTAATTCAGAAATAGATGTGGAGTCTCTACAGAATGACTTATTTAAACTTGAATTCTGGGTGTCTAAATGGGGAATGAGGTTCAATATTGAAAAATGCAAAGCTATGCATTTTGGGATTAAAAACAAACTTGCATCCTATTCACTTAATGGGGAAAATATAGGGGTATCAGTAGTGGAAAAAGATTTGGGGGTCCTCATAGATAATACACTCAATAGCAGTACACAGTGTCAAAATGCAGTGAAGAAGACAAGTAAAGTCCTTGCTTGCATAAAACGGGGTATTGAGACCAGGGACGAGGATGTAATCATGCCGCTGTACAAATCATTGGAACGTCCGCACCTGGAATATTGTGTTAAGTTTTTGGCACCATATTATAAAAAAGATATTGGAGAACTCGAAAGAGTTCAAAGGCGTGCTACTAAACTGATTAAAGGGTTAGAGACACTGGAGTACGAGGAAAGGCTAACTATGTTAAATATGTATACTCTAGAAAAGAGGCGTCTAAGAGAAGATATTATATCTTCAAATATGTAAAGGGTCATTACAAGGAGTTAGCAGGGGATTTGTTTATTAATAGAACTCTGTATAGGACACATGGACACTCACTGAGGTTAGAGGAGAGAAAATTCCATACAAAACGTAGGAAGGGGTTCTTCAGGGCAATAAAGATTTGGAACTCCCTGCCGGAGAAGGTAATAATGGCGGACTCTGTAAATGCATTCAAAATCAGATTGGACAGCTTTCTAGCTGAAAACAGTATAACCTGGGCAGAGTCAAGGTCTGCAGAAGCATGACCGGAACACCAACTGTCAGTGCAGTGCTATATGCTGGAAGTCCAACTGCACTAAGTGAGTGTAATAATTCCACTCATACTATATAGTCATTTTGGACAGGTTGGCATTGGGTGATCGGTGGTTGGGAGACTGGCGGTCACCATACCGACGCCGGGATTCCGTCTGTCAGATGGCCAGCAGGGGGGATTTCGGCCAGCACAACAAAGACCCTTGCGGGCTCGTTGCGCTTGCCACAGGTTCTATCCCACTCTATGGGAATAGTCCCTGTTGCTCGGCATGCCAACTGGCGGGCTAGTCAGTGTTCATGATGCCAGCGCTGGTATTGTAACCGCATCCTTTTTGGACTTGAGGAGCCTGCACACTGCAAGCATCTGGTTGTTCATTTATTGTTCCTCTCCCTGATGTTAGATCGAGACCATACATACCTCAATCCTTTTCTAGGTCACTAAGCTATACAACAGTAGTTTTTGTGTGATGCCAGAACGTACAGACACAGTCTAAATTTCACTTTTTTTTTTGTCTCCATAGTCCATAAACAGTCCCTAGAAGTATAATTCTCAATAAAAAAATGTCTATGTACAGACACAACCCTTACAGTTTTATTATATGTATATATTTTTATTGTAGGGTGTCCCTATTTATCTTTGGCTATGTAAGGCTTTGTGTGAACCCAATTTCCACTGTTGTTATGTTGTTTATTACTGTTCCAGTGTTTCAATGATAACCTCATTTAAGGACAAAACGATGAAAACTAGTGTGCCCTGAGCAGTCTCCAGGTGTGCCGCCATAGAAGCACATCCAGGCCCGTCAGTGTTTTGCCGTTACTGAGGCCCTGGAACGATCAATACTGGTGGGTTTAGTGGTTGCAGAGCCAGTTCTTATTTAGGACCCGGGCAGTGTTGGGCTCTTCTGGCTTTCTCAGATGTGGCTCAGGCGTTACCTATGGAGAAGCTGTAACATGACATCATAGGACATGCAACTGCACCATGCATCACCATTATATTTGAATGTGCCTTGGCAATACTTAAATCTTGTTCAGTGTGCCGCGAGATGTAAAGGGTTGAAAATCTCTTTGCTACAGTGTCGTCACCATGTTGTTATAAAAACAACAAAAGACGAGCATTGGTAAAGGGGCTGCTGGAGGGGCCTGGCAGAAGCTCCAGTTTGCTACCCCTCCCCAGTATGCCTGTGCTGTAGCCAGTGGCAGTGGCGCCGTCTTCATGGTGATTTCTTTGGGAAGATGGCACTGCACATAGAAAGCAAAGACTCTGGCACTGCTCCTGATTGGCTTCTGGTCCGTGAACACAGACCGGCACCTGATTTAAGATACCCGTGCCATCGCCGGAGATTGGACTGGGGAGCAAGAGAGGTGTGCGCTGTACTCTCCTGCCCTCGATGCAAGCAAGGTGGTTGGGCCGCAAAAGGACCCCTGCCCGCGGGCCACAAAAGGATGCGGTAGGAGCTGCGAGTTTGACACCCCTGCCCTAGAGTTTCAGAATTTCTGTCATGGCACCCCAAGACCATAGTTTCTTAGTGAGAAATTTAGAAAAAAATATAAAATGAAGTAAATAGTGTTTATAATATGTTAACCTTAGGTTCAGTTAAGTGGTGAAGGACTGGTTTTGCCGATTAAATTCAGTATAAGCAATTTGAATTGTTCATGGACCACCAAACTACAGCACCACTGCAAGGCCTCCCCTATCCCCCCCTTCCCACCTTTCCCAAGGAACCCCAGGGTCTCACGGCCCCCTGTATGGAAACTACTGCCACAAAATAAACTTATTTTTATAACTACATGTAATACACCTTAGATCTCAGTTCCTTTAAGGTTTTATATCCTTGTATACAGTAAACTACACATATTTGAAAATCCTACACCAGGCACAAGTAATAATTCAGATGCGTTGTTGACCGGCGGCCGGGATCCTGGTGGTCAGCATACCGATGACGGTATCCTGACTGCCAGAATGCCGGGAGAGGGGCAAGCAAAGTGAAGCCCCTTGCTGTGGGCTTCACGCTGCGAGCTTGGTGGCTTGCTGCGCTTGCCACAGGTTCTATTCCCTCTCTATGGGTGTCATGGACACCAACTAGTGGGAATAGTCCTTGGCCCCACTGACTGCATTCGGTGGCCGGGATCCCGGTGGTGTTAAGCTGACCGCCGGGATGGTGACTACATCCCATTTAGATGACTATGTGGGAGTTTTAGCATTATTATCCTATTTGTATATAAAAAGTGTTGAAAGGGGAGAGCGCTACTGCACAGATTCCATACTGTTCCTTCAGGAAGGCTTCACTCCCTGTACCAAGATGGCTGCTGACTTCCAGTGATCCTGCCGAATAACACCCATCTCATCTCAGCCTCCGCTCAGTGAGAACCAGTGTGTAACAGTGATTAAGTGGGGTTCATAGAAATATTTTATGCAATTCACAGTATGAGCTTACCATCTTCAGAGTGTTGGAGAATTATTATACATTTTTATTTTTTGGTCAGAGAATTTTTTTTTATTATTTTATAATGTAACTGTACCCTGTATTGCTATTTTCCCCTCAGCTCACTTTAAAATAGATATAAAGGAGAAAGATATCTAAAAGCAATTATAGAGTAAGACCATTTTCCTTACTGCGTAAGCTGCAAACTAGGTGTCCTGTTAGTTGCTTTTCATTTTACCTTTGTATGCCTTACTGCCATGTTTTACTTATAGCACAGTGTAATCTATGTAGTGGACCCAAAATGGCTGCCTCACATGGTACTCTCTTGTGTAGACTAAACAATGCATGGTTTTAAACTCTCCTAATATATTTGTCTCCCTAAGTATGTGTCATTTCTTCACCTTTTGAGAGAATTTATTTATTAAGACAACTTCAAGCAAAATATATTTAAAAAATAAATGTCTATTTTTATTTTAAGCAAAATGTAGCCTATTTTTGTTCTACTACTACTACTTCTTCTTCTTCTTCTTCTTCTTCTTCTCCTTCTTCTTCTTTGTCTTCCTCTTCTTCTTTAAAAACACCACACCGTCTTTAAGAAAAAAGTTTATTAGTCAGGGTCTTCACCTGGGGGCGGCAGCCTTTAAGTTCTTTAGCATGGCTGCCGCCTTCCCAGGGCTTCCAGCTTCTTCACCTGGTGGGCGGCGGCTGTTAAGCTCTTTTGCATAGCACTTGGAGAACCACAATTGCCAGCATGTCCGGACATAAAGGGCCCCCTGGCACCTGTAAAGAAAATATTAAAATAAAAACACCACACCGTCTTTAAATTTTTTTTTTATTAGTCAGGGTCTTCACCTGGGGACGGCGGCATATAAGCACTTTTGCATGGCCACTGCCTCTCCAGGGCTTCCACCGTCTTCACCTGGGGGCCGCCGCATCCCCAGGGCTTCCGTCGTCTTTCTCCGGCGTCTTCACCTGGGAGGCAGCGGCCTTTAAGCTCTTTTGCATGGCTGCCGCCTTCCCGGGGCTTCCAGCGTCTTCACCTGGTGGATGGTGGCTGTTAAGCTTTTTTGCATAGCACTTGGAGAACCACAAGTGCCAGCATGTCCGGACATAAAGGGCCCACTGGCACCTGTAGTCCACCTGTAAAAAAAATATTAAAATAAAAACACCACTCCATCTTTAAAAAAAAGTTTATTAGTCAGGGTCTTCACCTAGGGGCGGCGGCCTTTAAGCTTTTTTGCATGGCTGCCGCCTCTCTAGGGCTTCCGACGCCTTCACCTGGGGAGCCGCCGCCTCCCCAGGGCTTCCAGCGTTTTCACCGGGGAGGCAGCGGCCTTTAAGCTCTTTTGCATGGCTGCCGCCTTCCCAGGGCTTCCAGCGTCTTCACCTGGTGGGCGGCAGCCGTTAAGCTCTTTTGCATAGCACTTGGAGAATTACAAGTGCCAGCATGTCCGGACATAAAGGGCCCGCTGGCACCTGTAGTCCACCTGTAAAGAAAATATTAAAATAAAAACACCACACCATCTTTAAAAAAAAGTTTATTATTCAGGGTCTTCACTTGGGGGCTGCGGCCTTTAAGCTCGTTTGCATGGCTACAGCCCATCCAGGACTTCCAGCGTCTTCTTTCTTCAGGAGCTCTTCCGCCGTCGGACTGACGCCGATGCCTCGTGCTGACTTATATAAGTCAGCCGGAGGGGTCGGGGTGATAACGCAGCGAGCCGTGATTGGCTCGTGGTTGCCATCTTGAATTTAAAAAATTACGCTGAGGTGACATTTTTGAAATTGGTACTGCTCCGCTGCCAAACTCTGCAGAATGGCAGTGCCACTAATACTCTCACTGCCACCAATGCCCACACCTCCGCGCACCAATATAGTGATGGCAACGGATCCAGTGACGGATCCTCTGGCCAATCACTGTGGCCTCACTGACAGGGGTGTGCTTTCATGGGTTGAAAGCACGTCCCTGTATGAAAGCAGCACCTCTAATGGTGCCGCTTTCCCATGCATTTCCAAAGGACTTTTAATACCCATGGTTAGGCCCCGCCCACCCCCGCCCCCCGCTCCCACACCCTTCCTCATTCACACTGGGAGGCACCACGATCGGTGCCTCCCAAACACATTTAAACAGGGATAATGATTAGATTAATATAAAGGAGATACTTATGACACAGAATACAGTATGTGTCATAAGTATCTTCTTTATATTATTTTAATCATTAATGACAGGGGAGGCACTAGAGATGTGCACTTGAAATTTTTCGAGTTTTGTGTTTTGGTTTTGGGTTCGGTTCCGCGGCCGTGTTTTGGGTTCGACCGCGTTTTGGCAAAACCTCACCGAATTTTTTTTGTTGGATTCGGGTGTGTTTTGGATTTTGGTGTTTTTTTCAAAAAACCCTAAAAAACAGCTTAAATCATAGAATTTGGGGGTCATTTTGATCCCAAAGTATTATTAACCTCAAAAACCATAATTTCCACTCATTTTCAGTCTATTCTGAACACCTCACACCTCACAATATTATTTTTAGTCCTAAAATTTGCACCGAGGTCTCTGGATGACTAAGCTAAGCGACCCTAGTGGCCGACACAAACACCTGGCCCATCTAGGAGTGGCACTGCAGTGTCACGCAGGATGGCCCTTCCAAAAAACACTCCCCAAACAGCACATGACGCAAAGAAAAAAAGAGGCGCAATGAGGTAGCTGTGTGAGTAAGCTAAGCGACCCTAGTGGCCGACACAAACACCTGGCCCATCTAGGAGTGGCACTGCAGTGTCACGCAGGATGGCCCTTCCAAAAAACACTCCCCAAACAGCACATGACGCAAAGAAAAAAAGAGGCGCAATGAGGTAGCTGTGTGAGTAAGCTAAGCGACCCTAGTGGCCGACACAAACACCTGGCCCATCTAGGAGTGGCACTGCAGTGTCACGCAGGATGGCCCTTCCAAAAAACACTCCCCAAACAGCACATGACGCAAAGAAAAAAAGAGGCGCAATGAGGTAGCTGTGTGAGTAAGCTAAGCGACCCTAGTGACCGACACAAACACCTGGCCCATCTAGGAGTGGCACTGCAGTGTCACGCAGGATGGCCCTTCCAAAAAACACTCCCCAAACAGCACATGACGCAAAGAAAAATGAAAGAAAAAAGAGGTGCAAGATGGAATTGTCCTTGGGCCCTCCCACCCACCCTTATGTTGTATAAACAGGACATGCACACTTTAACCAACCCATCATTTCAGTGACAGGGTCTGCCACACGACTGTGACTGAAATGACGGGTTGGTTTGGACCCCCACCGAAAAAGAAGCAATTAATCTCTCCTTGCACAAACTGGCTCTACAGAGGCAAGATGTCCACCTCATCATCATCCTCCGATATATCACCGTGTACATCCCGCTCCTCACAGATTATCAATTCGTCCCCACTGGAATCCACCATCTCAGCTCCCTGTGTACTTTGTGGAGGCAATTGCTGCTGGTCAATGTCTCCACGGAGGAATTGATTATAATTAATTTTAATGAACATCATCTTCTACACATTTTCTGGAAGTAACCTCGTACGCCGATTGCTGACAAGGTGAGCGGCGGCACTAAACACTCTTTCGGAGTACACACTTGTGGGAGGGCAACTTAGGTAGAATAAAGCCAGTTTGTGCAAGGGCCTCCAAATTGCCTCTTTTTCCTGCCAGTATAAGTACGGACTGTCTGACGTGCCTACTTGGATGCGGTCACTCATATAATCCTCCACCATTCTTTCAATGGGGAGAGAATCATATGCAGTGCCAGTAGACGACATGGCCGTAATCGTTGGCAGGTCCTTCAGTCCGGACCAGATGTCAGCATCAGCAGTCGCTCAAGACTGCCCTGCATCACCGCCAGCGGGTGGGCTCGGAATTCTGAGCCTTTTCCTCGCACCCCCAGTTGCGGGAGAATGTGAAGGAGGAGATGTTGACAGGTCGCGTTCCGCTTGACTTGACAATTTTCTCACCAGCAGGTCTTTGAACCCCAGCAGACTTGTGTGTGCCGGAAAGAGAGATCCAAGGTAGGTTTTAAATCTAGGATCGAGCACGGTGGCCAAAATGTAGTGCTCTGATTTCAACAGGTTGACCACCCGTGAATCCTTGTTAAGCGAATTAAGGGCTCCATCCACAAGTCCCACATGCCTAGCGGAATCGCTCTGTGTTAGCTCCTCCTTCAATGTCTCCAGCTTCTTCTGCAAAAGCCTGATGAGGGGAATGACCTGACTCAGGCTGGCAGTGTCTGAACTGACTTCACGTGTGGCAAGTTCAAAGGGCAGCAGAACCTTGCACAACGTTGAAATCATTCTCCACTGCGCTTGAGACAGGTGCATTCCACCTCCTATATCGTGCTCAATTGTATAGGCTTGAATGGCCTTTTGCTGCTCCTCCAACCTCTGAAGCATATATAGGGTTGAATTCCACCTCGTTACCACTTATTGCTTCAGATGATGGCAGGGCAGGTTAAGGCGTTTTTGGTGGTGCTCCAGTCTACTGTACGTGGTGCCTGTACGCCGAAAGTGTCCCGCAATTCTTCTGGCCACCGACAGCATCTCTTGGGTCACGTGACGAAACGCGTTAGGCCACGCCTCCTCCAGCACACCTTGCCAAGGTAACCGTTCTTGGAAGTAACTGCGGGTTTGTTCTCCCCGCTAGTCGCCTCATACTCTCCACAGAAATTTCTGAATAGCCGCGGACTTGGGTCTCTCCCTCCAGCCGTTCACATCATCATACGGCTCTCCGCCAGTGAACTCACGGTTCCCTCTCCATTGCGGCAGTCGCATCAGTGGGCACTGCAGGACACCTCGCCGAGGACGCTCGGCTCTGGAACCAGCCCACAAAAGGAGAGGTATTATACTGTGTTCAACACCGAGTTTACCCGCAATCTGAATATTTGGGACATTCATCCATATGGTTATTCACTGTACCTCCAGCTTCCAGCTCTGCGGCTATTACCACTCACAGCTTTAAACATCAGCTGGACTTTAATTTCAGTGGACTTTTCTATCTAGAGAACTGACACAGCTGGTGTCTATTGAATTTGATACATTGAGTCAAGGTGTGCTCTCATTTTTATTGGTGTATTGTCACATTTTAGCTATTATTATTTTTAGTTATTAAATCTATCATATTTATACATCGGCTCTCTAATTCCTTTTCAATATCTTTTTCCCTGCTAATTTGCGCAGCTGATTCTTTTGTTTTTATTGTCTTCAATCAAACACCCACATAGTGTTTTTCAGCTGCGCATTTATCAGGGGAATTTGATTTATTCAGTCCGTGAGGCGCTGTTAAAGCAGTTTATTGTTGTTTTTTAGCATCTCTTGCACGCCCCTCTCGTTTTTTAAATAATTCTGCACCACCAAATTCAAGGTATGTGCAAAACATGGGACGTGCTGGAATTTGCCCATATTTAATGCACACACAATATTGCTGGCGTTGTCCGATGCCACAAATCCACAGGAGAGTCCAATTGGGGTAAGCCATTCCGCGATGATCTTCCTCAGTTGCCGTAAGAGGTTTTCAGCTGTGTGCTTATTCTGGAAACCGGTGATACAAAGCGTAGCCTGCCTAGGAAAGAGTTGGCGTTTGCGAGATGCTGCTACTGGTGCCGCCGCTGCTGTTCTTGCGGCGGGAGTCCATACATCTACCCAGTGGGCTGTCACAGTCATATAGTCCTGACTCTGCCCTGCTCCACTTGTCCACATGTCCGTGGTTAAGTGGACATTGGGTACAGCTGCATTTTTTAGGACACTGGTGACTCTTTTTCTGAGGTCTGTGTACATTTTCGGTATCGCCTGCCTAGAGAAATGGAACCTAGATGGTATTTGGTACCGGGGACACAGTACCTCCAACAAGTCTCTAGTTGGCTCTGCAGTAATGATGGATACCGGAACCACGTTTCTCACCACCCAGGATGCCAAGGCCTCAGTTATCCGCTTTGCAGCAGGATGACTGCTGTGATATTTCATCTTCCTCGCAAAGGACTGTTGGACAGTCAATTGCTTGGTGGAAGTAGTAAAAGTGGTCTTACGACTTCCCCTCTGGGATGACCATCGACTCCCAGCAGCAACAACAGCAGCGCCAGCAGCAGTAGGCGTTACACGCAAGGATGCATCGGAGGAATCCCAGGCAGGAGAGGACTCGTCAGAATTGCCAGTGACATGGCCTGCAGGACTATTGGCATTCCTGGGGAAGGAGGAAATTGACACTGAGGGAGTTGGTGGGGTGGTTTGCGTGAACTTGGTTACAAGAGGAAGGGATTTACTGGTCAGTGGACTGCTTCCGCTGTCGCCCAAAGTTTTTGAACTTGTCACTGACTTATTATGAATGCGCTGCAGGTGACGTATAAGGGAGGATGTTCCGAGGTGGTTAACGTCCTTACCCCTACTTATTACAGCTTGACAAAGGCAACACACGGCTTGACAAATGTTGTCCGCATTTCTGTTGAAATACTTCCACACCGAAGAGCTGATTTTTTTGGTATTTTCACCAGGCATGTCAATGGCCATATTCCTCCCACGGACAACAGGTGTCTCCCCGGGTGCCTGACTTAAACAAACCACCTCACCATCAGAATCCTCCTTGTCAATTTCCTCCCCAGCGCCAGCAACACCCATATCCTCCTCATCCTGGTGTACTTCAACACTGACATCTTCAATCTGACTATCAGGAACTGGACTGCGGGTGCTCCTTCCAGCACTTGCAGGGGGCGTGCAAATGGTGGAAGGCGCATGCTCTTCACATCCAGTGTTGGGAAGGTCAGGCATCGCAACCGACACAATTGGACTCTCCTTATGGATTTGGGATTTCGAAGAACGCACAGTTCTTTGCTGTGCTTTTGCCAGCTTGAGTCTTTTCATTTTTCTAGCGAGAGGCTGAGTGCTTCCATCCTCATGTGAAGCTGAACCACTAGCCATGAACATAGGCCAGGGCCCCAGCCGTTCCTTGCCACTCCGTGTGGTAAATGGCATATTGGCAAGTTTACGCTTCTCCTCCGACAATTTTATTTTAGATTTTTGAGTCCTTTTTTTACTGATATTTGGTGTTTTGGATTTTACATGCTCTGTACTATGACATTGGGCATCGGCCTTGGCAGACGACGTTGATGGCATTTCATCGTCTCGGCCATGACTAGTGGCAGCAGCTTCAGCACGAGGTGGAAGTGGATCTTGATCTTTCCCTATTATTGGAACCTCAACATTTTTGTTCTCCATATTTTAATAGGCACAACTAAAAGGCACCTCAGGTAAACAATGGAGATGGATGGATACTAGTATACTTATGGATGACGAGCGACTGCCGACACAGAGGTAGCTACAGCCGTGGACTACCGTACTGTGTCTGCTGCTAATATAGACTGGATGATAATGAGATAAAATTAAAATATATATATATATATATCACACTAGTACTGCAGCCGGACAGGTATATATTATGTAATGACGGACCTGCTGGACACTGTCTGTCAGACTCAGCACTGCAGACTCCTAAAGTAAGCTACTAGTATCAAGAAGATAGAAAAAAAAAAAAAAACACGGGTAGGTGGTATACAATTATGGATGGACGAGCGACTGCCGACACAGAGGTAGCTACAGCCATGGACTACCGTACTGTGTCTGCTGCTAATATAGACTGGATGATAATGAGATAAAATTAAAATATATATATATATCACACTAGTACTGCAGCCGGACAGGTATATATTATGTAATGACGGACCTGCTGGACACTGTCTGTCAGACTCAGCACTGCAGACTCCTAAAGTAAGCTACTAGTATCAAGAAGATAGAAAGAAAAAAAAACCACGGGTAGGTGGTATACAATTATGGATGGACGAGCGACTGCCGACACAGAGGTAGCTACAGCCGTGGACTACCGTACTGTGTCTGCTGCTAATATAGACTGGATGATAATGAGATAAAATTAAAATATATATATATATCACACTAGTACTGCAGCCGGACAGGTATATATTATGTAATGACGGACCTGCTGGACACTGTCTGTCAGCACTGCAGACTCCTAAAGTAAGCTACTAGTATCAAGAAGATAGAAAAGAAAAAAAAACCACGGGTAGGTGGTATACAATTATGGATGGACGAGCGACTGCCGACACAGAGGTAGCTACAGCCGTGGACTACCATACTGTGTCTGCTGCTAATATAGACTGGATGATAATGAGATAAAATTAAAATATATATATATCACACTAGTACTGCAGCCGGACAGGTATATATTATGTAATGACGGACCTGCTGGACACTGTCTGTAGAATGCGTTTATAAAAACACCACACGACGAGTGTTTAACTTTTTCAGGCAGACAATCACAATATACTGGTGGTCAGCAGACAATCACAATATACTGGTGGTCAGTGGTCACTGGTCAGTCACACTGGCAGTGGCACTCTGGCAGCAAAAGTGTGCACTGTACTTAAAATATGTACTCCTGCTATAACTGCTCCCCAGTCTCCCCCACAATTAAGCTGTGTGAGCAGTGAGCACTCAGCACAGTCAGATAATGATATACAGTATTACATATGATGCAGCACACTGGGCTGAGCACAGATATGGTATGTGACTGTGTCACACTGTGTATCGTTTTTTTTCAGGCAGAGAACGGATTAATTAAACTGGTGGTCACTGGTCACACTATCAGCAGCAAGTAGTACTCCTCCTAATAATATGCTCCCCAAAATTAGTGTCTCTCTCTAGTACTCTAGTCTAAACGGAGAGGACGCCAGCCACGTCCTCTCCCTATCAATCTCAATGCACGTGTGAAAATGGCGGCGACGCGCGGCTCCTTATATAGAATCCGAGTCTCGCGATAGAATCCGAGCCTCGCGAGAATCTGACAGCGGGATGATGACGTTCGGGCGCGCTCGGGTTAACCGAGCAAGGCGGGAAGATCCGAGTTGCTCGGCCCCGTGTAAAAAAACCTGAAGTTCGGGCGGGTTCGGATTCCGAGGAACCGAACCCTCTCATCACTAGGAGGCACTGCCTCCCCTGCCTTCCCTGACTGCACGTCCCTGGTTTGCCCAGACCACCTGCCCTCCAACTAACCTTGCCTAACCCAGTCTTCCCATCTGTCACCTCAAATCTGATATCTTGACCTATTTACCCGGCAGGAGAAAAACGCACCTATACGTCAATGGTTAGAGAGTGAAAAAAGAGAGCAAGAAATGAGTGGGGCATGGAGAGCCCACCGGGGGAATGCAGAGGTAAAGGCCCATGCTTAGGGGTGTGGCCTGCTGCCACAGAGGCTTGGCTAACATGGTATAGGGCCCATGATAAATATATATAGTAAATACTGCTAGTACATGCATGATAATGTACCAGATTAATAACTGCAATGCACTGTAGATAATATGAATAATGTACAATTCAAGTGCACAGACGGGACCTGATCCATAGACGAGGAGGTGGGCCCCCAGACAGTAGGGCCCACCGGTGGTTTCCCCTGTACCCCTATGGGTTATGACTGTCCCCCTCCCCCCACACTCCCTAAGTGGGAATGAGGGGGGAGGGGGACAGTCATAACCACCATAGCATTCATTTCTGACGCTAACAGGAATTACAACTGTACAAATGTAGCTATTCTCGTTGTGGCTACATCTTAAGGCGATTGCACCTTGTTAGTCGCGACCGCACCGCGTACATCTGGTCATATAAGACATGTGTGTGCCCCATTCACATGGATGGGGGCGGCAAATGCCGCAACTCGACATAGCTAGGCACAGGTGCGCATAGCTGCGTCGAGGGTGCACGTTTCCCTCAGATGTAGCCATGATCAGCATGGCTACATCTGTATATAGTATTGGATAAAAACAAAGGTAATGATTAAAGCACAATTTAATTCTCTTACATCTCTACATATTAATAAAAATGGATCAGCGTGCAACACTGGCACACTGGGATTTAGGCAGGCAGAGGGAGAGAGAGAGTAAAGCACCCTTCATATATCGCCAATGGCCCATTTGCAGCCGCTTGTGGATGTTAAGTAATGGCACTGCTACAATCTGGGCGAACGCTGGGTGTGTTTGTGACGTCAAACCAGGAACGAAACTGACTGAACTGATCGCAATGGCTGAGTAAGTCCGGAGCTACTCAGAAACTGCTAAGAAAGGTCTATTCGCAATATTGCGAATCCGTCGGTCGCAATTTTGAGAAGCTAAGATTCACACCCAGTAGGCGGCGACTTAGCGTGTGCAAAGCTGCTAAAAGCAGCTTGCGAGCGAACAACTCGGAATGAGGGCCTTAGTGGCATCTAATCTTGTGATGTATATTTTATATTTTACAAATAGAGCCTGATTAAGGTTGGATCGCAATCGCAATAAGCGATCCAACGGTAAAAATTGGTAAGAGGATGCGGGATCCTGCGCAGGGCCCATCCTGCGCATGCGCCTGCATTTTCTACGGTGCCCCACAGAAAATGCGATTGCTTCTGCCTGTCTATGAGGCAGAGATGGTCACGGGGGGGGGGAGGCAACGCTCCATTTCAAAGACGGAGATGGAGTATTGTGGGGACGAGACTTCAAAACAGGGGCGGCAACGGAGAAACAGGGGGCGTAGTCGGTGCAGCTGCATGACATCACACGCAGCCGATGCTATCACAAAAATGGCTGTGGGTCTCATGCGGGCGCCTAACATGTGGGGCATAATAAACCTGTGCTGGGCGTCCCCCCGCATGTCAGAGAATCTGATCATAAATGTGCTAAATTTAGCACATCTAGGATCAGGTCTGAATCACCCCCATGGAACAAAAAAAAGGCCCAAATTATGTGATTTTAGTTTTGTTTGTCAATTTTTGAAAACAAAAAAACAAAACCAGTCACGGCAGTTTGGCAAAAACCAAATACAAAGCCGGATGACAAATCAGGGCCAATTGCAAATCCAGCAAAAATGGTCCTGTGCACATCTCTAGTAATATTCTAATACCACATTGAGTTTGCTAGCATTGTATGCCTGGGGATGTGCTGATATGAGACATTCCCTTTAACTCCTGTTTTATTGAGTTTAATAAATTATTCCTGTAGTTTAGCTGGTCATTTAAAACTTGGGATCAGTGCTACCATATGGTCCCTACTGGTCTGCACATGTGCACTGATGTTGCTTGCTAACTGGTAGCTGCATTAGAAGTTGTTGCATTCCACAGGAGGAGCTAGCTGCTTATATCCAGTTTTGCATTCCACATGGCACAGTTCGGGAGCACCAGTGCCACATTTTACACATGGTACCCTGAGGTTACCGGCAGAGAGGTGCATCTCTGCCTGACCGATTACGTGACTTAAGTGTTGAACAGTGTATTGTTGCTATAGGATGTGATACCTCTACCAGGCAGGCCATGTGGTCCAAATTAAACTACTGTACATGTAGTTTGCTGTCTTTTTGTACATTATTCTGTTGGTATAAACATACTTGCCTACTCTCCCTCATTCTGCAGGAGACTCCCTGAAATAGAAGAAATCTCCCAAACTCCCTGAATAGTCCAGCAATCTCACTGATTGCACCTTAACCCCTGATGGGGGGTAAGGTAGAGAATAGAATAACAGTTGGTAAGAGTAATTCTAGAAAGGCACTTGTAAATAATGGTAAGTTACCATTAAAGCAAAAGGGCAAAGGAAATATTAACATAAAATGTCTGCTTGCGAAAGCAAGAAGCCTATCAGGTAAAATGGGGGAATTGGAATGGCATGTATCAAAAAATCAGTATGATATTATAGGTATTACGGAAACATGGTGGGACGACTCTCACGACTGGGTTACTAATTTGGAGGGATATTCACTTCTCAGGAGGGACAGGGCTACCAAAAGGGGAGGAGGGGTATGTCTCTATGTAAAACCATCTCTAAAACCAAACTTAATATATGTTATTTACGAGGGGACTGGTGATAATGTGGAATCACTATGGGTTGAGATCACTAGTGGGGGCACTGAAATAAAGAAACTAGTCATTGGCACGTGCTACAAGCAACCAGATATTAGCATACGCGACGTGGAACTGCTCTCACAGCAAATTGAAAAAGCTGCGGGAATGGGGGACATCCTAGTGTTAGGGGATTTTTAACTATCCGGGTATAAACTGGAGTAACGATTCATGTGTAAAAATTAGGAGCAGCAGGATCAATACTTGTCTCAATTAGTCGAGGACCCAACCAGAGGTAATAATGTTCTGGACCAAGTTATTACCAATAATGTGGACATTATATCAAACATTACAGTTGGGGAGACCTTGGGAAACAGTGATCACTATATGATCACATTCAGCATCAGTTTCAAGAAACATAGCTAAGAGGAATCAACAAAAACATTCAACTTTAGAAAAGCTAACTTCAATATGCTGAGACAGGCACTAAACGACATTGACTGTGAAGTTTTGTTTCATGGTAAAGACACTGTTATGATTCTAATACTCTGGTCTGGGGAGATCTTATAGCAAGGACCTGAGTACTGGAACGTAATGCTGGGAAAGGGAGTGGGAACGGGAATAGCCCCTGGCGCCCTATCTCCGTTGTCTCGCCCGTGCTGTCAGAACTCTCTTGCGAGACTATGGTTGCTTGAGCCCATGGCAGCCGCGTTTGAAGGGCGGATTACGTCTGCCCAACTCTGATGCCCCCTCAGGTCTTAATGGGAGACAAAGAGAATTCCGAGACAGGGTGATAACAAGGGGCTCTCTAACTAAACAACAAAGCCAGGGGCTACAAACTAACCAAAAACTAGAGTATGTGCGGAAAAACCGCCAGGGAAAAGGACAACCAAAATACCCACTTGTCCACTCTCCTACCCGGCACCGCCGAGTTCCGGAGAGGACTGTGGAAGCGGAAACCTCCGCAAATGCTCCAAAACAGAATACAAAATAAAGCGGCCTAGGCCGCAGCACGCGGCAGAACCGCCACTCATGAAAACCACACGAGATCATCTAGCGACTGTTGCGGGTAAATGAGGACCAGAAGACTCCTTGGGATGAGATGACAAACACCAAGATTCAGGAACTCTGAGGACAGGAATGACCGCACACAGCAGAACTGGAACAGACGTTCAGCAAACCAAAGCAGCATGCAGGAAGCTATAACCGGCGTCTGTGTGAGGCACTGAGAAGGCTTAAAATCCTCCAATCAGGGTTTCAGAGCCTGATTAACATAAATATCGTGCAGCTGCCTTGCTGCACGACCAGAAAACATGTGTCTTTAATTAACTGATCGACCCTGCAACGGGGAACGTGGTCCGCCCGTGGCGTCCCCGTTGCTAGGGTCCTGGCGGCTCGGCGCGCCCGGCGTCCTAGCGTTGCTAGGGAGCTGGCGGCTCAGCGCGCACGGTGTCCTAGCGTCGCTAGGGACCCGGCGGCTCAGCACGCTCGGCGTCCCTAGTTGCTAGGCGCCGGGCCGCGAAGAGAACTCGGACTGCGGCGCCTAACAGTACCCCCCCTTGAGGAGGGGTCAATGAACCCCTAAAGCCAGGTTTCTGAGGAAATTCCAGAAAAAAATATCTCTTGAGTTTAGGGGCATGAAGATCCTTATCCAGGACCCAAGACCTTTCCTCCGGACCATAGCCTTTCCAGTGAACCAAAAAATAAAGCCGGCCCCGGGACATTTTAGAATCAAGAACCTTCTCTACCGAGAACTCCTGTTGTCCCTGTACATCCACTGGAGATCTATCCTGAGAGGTCCTCTGAGGAAATCTACTGGAAGAAACATATTGTTTCAACAGGGAACAGTGAAAAGTATTTCCAATTCTGAGAGATCTTGGTAAACGTAGCCTAAAGGCAACTGGGTTGACCTTCTTAATGATAAGAAACGGTCCAATAAATTTGGGTCCCAGTCTAGCCGAGGATTGTCGAAGCTTGATGTTGCGAGTTGACAGCCAAACCTTATCTCCCACCTTAAAAGTGCAAGGACGTCGGAGCCTATCAGAAAATGTATTTTCTCGGAAGGCCACTTTTCTGAGAGCAAGGTGCACTTTTCTCCAAATTGCTCTGAGATGGGAGGTTAAGGTCAGCGAGGAGACTGGAGAATGATGAAAAAAAGAATTGGCTCTAGGGTGAAAACCAAAAACTGAAAAGAATGAAGACTCTTTGGTGGAGGAATGACAAGAGTTATTATAAGCAAATTCAGCCAAAGGGAGAAACTCGGACCAATCATTCTGGAGTTTGGCCGAATACAAACGTAAATACTGTTTTAATGACTGGTTGACTCGTTCGGTTTGCCCGTTAGACTATGGGTGGTAACCAGATGTTAAAGACAGTTTTATCATTAATGAGGCACAAAAACGTTTCCAGAATCGTGCGATGAATTGTGGACCCCGATCAGAAACGATATCAGTGGGCAAACCATGAAGCCTGAACACATGGCGGAGGAACAAAACTGCCAACCCTTGAGCAGAAGGCAATCGGGGAAGAGCAATAAAATGAGCCATTTTACTAAAACGGTCCACTACCACCCAAATGACTCGGAATCCGGCTGAAAGGGGAAGGTCAACCACGAAATCCATGGAAATATGAGACCATGGCCTGAGAGGAACAGTTAAAGGCATGAGTTGCCTGATAGGCAACGAACGAGGAACCTTATGCTGTGTACAAACCTGACAGGAATGGACGAATTCCTTAACGTCTTTAGAAAGACTAGGCCACCACACTGAGCGAGAGACTAACTCCAAGGTCTTAGTGATACCCAAATGCCCTGAGACTTTGTTGTCATGAAACTCAGTTAAAACAGTGCCTCTCAAAAATTCAGGGACATAAAGGCGACCAGCAGGAGTAAGTCTAGGAGCTTGGTGTTGAAGCTGGTTTAACTGAGTAAATAAATCATGTGTGAGGCCTCCCCGGATGACCGAGGATGGAACTATGGGGGTAACAACAGGATTGCTATTGTGAACCGGAAGAAAGCTACGTGACAGGGCATCAGCTTTCGTATTCTTGGAACCAGGCCTGAAGGTGATTATAAACCTGAAACGAGTAAAAAATAATGCCCAACATGCCTGCCGAGCATTAAGCCGTTTAGCTGATTCAATATATTGCAGGTTCTTATGGTCAGTAAAAACTGAAATAGTATGTCTAGCGCCCTCCAGCCAATGCCTCCATTCCTCGAAAGCCCATTTTACTGCCAGTAATTCCCGATTACCAACGTCATAGTTGGATTCAGCGGAGGAGAATTTCCTGGACATGAAGGCACAAGGATGTAACTCCAGAGACTCCGGATCTTCCTGAGAAAGGATAGCCCCCACTCCAACCTCTGAGGCATCAACCTCCACAATAAAGGGCAGTTCCGGATTAGGATGTCTGAGGACAGGAGCCGAGACAAAGGCTTGTTTCAAGGCCCGGAAGGACAACTCAGCTTCATGCGACCAATTGGAGGGATCCGCTCCTTTTTTAGTCAGAGCTACTATGGGAGCGACCAGGTCAGAAAAAGTATGAATGAACCGCCTATAATAATTCGCAAACCCTAAAAAGCGCTGAATTGCTTTTAAATTAGTGGGTTGCGCCCAATTAAGGATGGCCTGAAGCTTCTTCGGTTCCATGGAAAATCCCTGGGGAGAAATTATGTACCCTAAAAAAGATACCTCTGTGATGTGAAAATCACACTTCTCCAGCTTGGCATATAAATGATTCTCACGTAACTTTTGAAGAACCAGACGCAGCTGGTTAACATGTTGTTCCATCGACTCAGAATATATCAAGATGTCGTCTAAATAAACGACCACGAATTTCCCTAGGAAGTCACGGAGAACATCGTTAATGAGGTCTTGAAAAACCGCCGGAGCATTTGACAGGCCGAACGGCATCACCAGGTATTCATAGTGACCCGACTGAGTGCTGAAAGCCGTCTTCCACTCATCCCCAGATTTAATTCGGATGAGGTTGTAAGCTCCCCTAAGGTCAATTTTAGAGAAAATCACGGCGGAACGTAACTGATCAAAGAGTACAGAAATTAACGGCAAAGGATAGGTGTTTTTAACAGAGATCTTATTCAGAGCCCTAAAATCAATGCATGGTCTAAGCGAGCCATCTTTTTTCTCCACAAAGAAAAAACCAGCACTTAAGGGAGATTTTGATGGTCTAATAAATCCCTTCTAAAGGCTTTCCTGAATATAATTATTCATGGCCGTGGTTTCTGGCCCGGACAAGGCATATAATCTCCCCTTAGGCAAAGTGGCACCTGGAACTAGTTCAATTGCACAATCATAGGACCGATGGGGAGGCAGAATGTCCGCATTGCCTTTGGAGAACACATCGGCAAAATCCTGGTATTCCACAGGAATGAGCTCTGGGATGACTGCTGCAACCCTGACTGGATAAGAAATGCATTCTTTAGCCCAAAAAGAACCCCATTGGGAAATCTCCCCGGACCGCCAATCAATGGTGGGATTATGAAAGGCAAGCCAAGGGTGACCCAAAACTACAGGAACTGCCGGGCAATGTGTAAGGTAGAATTCTATATCTTCAGAATGTAAGGCTCCTACTGTAAGTACTTGTTATGATTCCCGTACTCCAGACCAGAGGAGATCTAATGGCAGAGGTCTGAGTACTGGGAAGATTTGCTGGTTGTGGGAGCAGGAGAGCCTAGTAACCCCTGGCGCCCTAACTCCGTTGTCTCGCCCGTGTTATCAGAAATCCCCTGCGAGACTATGGTTGCTTGAGCCCATGGCAGCCGCGTTCGAAGGGCGGATTATGTCTGCCCAACCCCGATGCCCCCTCAGGTCTTAATGGGAGACAAAGGGAAATCCGAGACAGGGTGATAACAAGGGGCCCTCTGACTAAGCAACCAGGCCAGGGGTTACAAGCTAACTAACTTAAACCAAGGTATGTGCGGACTAGCCGCCAGGGAAAAGGACAACCAAAGATCCACTGATCCGTTACTCCTATCCAGCACCGCTGGATACCAGAGTGGATCTGTGGGAGCGGAATCCTCCGCAAAAGCTCCAGAACACAAATAAACTAAATAATAAACAGTAAGCGGACAAGCCGCAACACACGGCTGCGCTGCGACTCACGAACACCACAGGATGTTAAAGGTGCTCGGTCAGACTCCAGGAATAGATGACAAATATCCGAGTACAGGACCACTGAGGACAGGAACAACCGGATTGAGCAGGACTGGAAACTCTCTGCAACTGACAAAGGCAAACAGGAAGCTATCACCGGCGTCTGTGAGAAGTCCAAAGGGTGCTTATAAGTGTGAGCTCCCCAATCAGGAGCCAAACTGGGTCATCACAATTAATGCCGTGCAGCTTGCATGCTGCACGGCCAGCACACCATGATACAATCAGCACATCATGATACAATTAGAACAGACCCAGCAACGGGGAACGCGGCCCGAACGTGGCGTCCCCGTTGCTAGGGTCAGAGCGGCTCCGTGCGCCCGGCGTCTAGCGTTGCCAGGGAGCCGGCGGCTGTACGCGCACGGCGTCCCTGGTTGCTAGGCGCCGGGCCGCACCGACGAGCGGACCCCGGCGCCTAACAGTACCCCCCCCCTTGAGGAGGGGTCAAGGAACCCCTAAAGCCAGGTTTCTGAGGAAATTCTCGAAAAAATGCCCTTTTGAGCCTCGGGGCATGAAGATCCTCATCCAGGACCCAAGACCTTTCCTCTGGCCCATAACCTCTCCAATGTACCAAAAAATAAAGCCGACCCCGGGACAACTTGGAATCGAGAACCTTCTCCACTAAGAACTCCTGCTGACCCTGTACATTTATAGGTGATCTCCCCTGAGATATTTTACGAGGAAATCTACTGGACGAAACATATGGTTTCAGCAATGAGCAATGGAAGGTATTTCCGATCCGTAAAGTTTTTGGTAAACGTAACCGGAAAGCAACTGGATTGACTTTTTTGATAATGTGAAATGGTCCAATAAATTTAGGACCCAATCTGGCTGAGGTTTGTCGAAGTTTAATGTTGCGAGTCGACAACCACACCTTATCTCCTACTTTAAAAGTGCACGGCCGCCGGAGCCTGTCAGAAAATCTTTTTTCCCGGAATGCCGCTTTTCTGAGAGCCAGGTGCACTTTTCTCCAAATAAGTTTAAGATGAGAGGTCAGGGCCAGTGAGGAGACAGAGGAATGTTGAAAAAAATGAATTAGCTCTGGGGTGAAAACCAAAAACTGCAAAAAATGGAGACACATTGGTGGAAGAATGACAGGCATTATTATAAGCAAACTCCGCCAATGGAAGAAACTCCGACCAGTCATTTTGGAGTTTGGCCGAGTACAAACGCAAATATTGTTTTAGAGATTGATTAACTCGCTCAGTCTGCCCATTGGATTGGGGATGATAGCCGGACGTTAAAGATAACTTCATCTTTAATGAAGCACAAAAAGACTTCCAAAATTGTGCAATGAATTGTGGACCCCGATCAGAAACAATATCAGTGGGTAAGCCATGGAGTCTGAAAACATGGCGGAGGAACAAGACTGCCAATCCCTGGGCAGATGGCAATCGGGGAAGAGCAATGAAATGGGCCATTTTACTAAAACGGTCCACTACCACCCATATGACTCGGCATCCGGCTGACAGAGGGAGGTCCACCACAAAATCCATGGAGATATGCGACCATGGCCTAAGAGGAACATTCAAGGGCATAAGTTGACCAATGGGTAAAGAACGGGGAACTTTATGCTGTGCACAGACCTGACACGAAAAAACAAACTCTTTAATGTCTTTGGAAAGACCAGGCCACCATACTGAGCGGGAGACTAATTCCAAAGTCTTAGCGATTCCCGGATGCCCGGCAACTTTGCTATCATGAAACTCCGTCAAAACAGTTGCTCTCAAAAACTCAGGGACAAAAAGACGACCAGCAGGAGTATTTCCAGGAGCTTGATGTTGAAGCAGCTTTAACTGGGTAAATACATCCTGTGTGAGGCCTGCCCGAATGGTTGAGGATGGCAGTATGGGAGTAACAGGACTGTTGTCTTGAACTGGAAGAAAACTGCGTGACAGGGCATCTGCCTTAGTATTCTTGGAACCTGGCCTGAAGGTGATAATGAATTTGAAACGAGTAAAAAATAAAGCCCAACGAGCCTGCCGGGCATTCAGTCGCTTAGCTGATTCAATGTATTGAAGATTTTTGTGATCAGTCAAAACTGAAATAGTATGAGTCGCTCCTTCAAGCCAATGTCTCCACTCCTCGAAAGCCCATTTAATAGCCAGCAATTCCCGGTTACCAACATCGTAGTTGGATTCTGCAGATGAGAATTTCCTGGACATAAAGGCACAAGGATGTAATTCAAGGGAATCCGGATCCTTCTGAGATAGGATAGCCCCCACTCCAACCTCCGAGGCATCAACCTCAACAATGAAAGGCAATTCTGGGTTGGGATGTCTGAGGACAGGGGCTGAGACAAAGGCTTGTTTCAAGGCCTGAAAAGATAACTCAGCTTCACGTGACCAATTGGTAGGATCTGCTCCCTTCTTAGTTAGTGCCACAATGGGAGCAACTAGGTCAGAGAAAGAGTGAATAAATCTTCTATAGTAGTTCGCAAACCCTAAAAAGCGCTGAATTGCTTTTAAGTTGGTGGGTTGCGCCCAACTAAGGATGGCTTGGAGCTTCTTTGGTTCCATACAGAATCCCCGAGGGGAAATAATGTACCCTAAAAAGGATACCTCCGTAACATGAAATTCACACTTCTCCAGCTTGGCATACAGGTGATTTTCACGTAATTTTTTTAGAACTTGACGCACCTGGGAAACATGTTGTTCTACAGAATCAGAATATATCAAAATATCGTCTAAGTAGACTACAACGAACCTTCCAAGAAATTCACGGAGCACATCGTTAATGAGATCCTGGAAGACTGCCGGAGCGTTAGACAGGCCAAATGGCATGACCAGATACTCATAGTGGCCTGACTGAGTACTGAATGCCGTTTTCCACTCATCCCCTGACTTGATTCTGATGAGGTTATATGCTCCTCTCAGGTCAATCTTAGAAAAAATCACAGCCGAACGTAGCTGATCAAAGAGGACAGAGATCAGCGGCAGAGGGTAAGTATTCTTTACTGAGATTTTATTCAAAGCTCTAAAATCAATGCAGGGTCTGAGAGAACCATCCTTCTTCTCTACGAAGAAGAAACCTGCACTTAAAGGGGATTTGGATGGCCTGATAAATCCTTTCCCAAGGCTTTCTTTCACATACCCATTCATGGCCACAGTTTCAGGACCAGACAATGCATATAACCTTCCTTTAGGCAACGTGGCACCAGGAATTAGCTCAATGGCACAATCATAAGGCCTATGGGGAGGCAGAATATCCGCATTGCCCTTGGAAAATACAGCAACAAAATCCTGGTATTCCACAGGAATGGGTGCGGGAACGGCGGCAGCTACTCGGATAGGAAGCGTAATACATTCTTTATTACAGATGGTACCCCATTGTAAGATCTCCCCCGACTGCCAATCAATGATGGGATTATGAAAGGCCAGCCAAGGGTGACCCAGAACCACAGGAACTGCTGGACAATGGGTAAGGAAAAACTCAATCTTTTCAGAATGTAGAGCTCCTACCGAAAGTAAAACAGGAGGTGTACAGAGAGAAATAACCCCATTGGACAAGGGACTCCCATCTAAACCATGCATGGTGACACACCTACCCAAGGTTAACTGAGGAATACCTAAGGCCTTGGCCCATGTTAAATCCATAAAGTTCCCTGCAGCTCCACTGTCCACAAAATCAGAGACCGAGGAACAGAGGCTGCCAAAGGAAACTTTAGCAGGAACTAACAGTGAATTATTTGAGGAGATAAGCTGCAGACCAAAGTGAACCCCCTCACAACTCACTTGGTCAGGAAGTTTCCCGACTTGTTCGGACAACTACGGGCAAAATGTCCCTTACCTCCACAGTATAAACAAAGACCAGAATTTTGCCTCCTGGTTCTTTCTTCAGGAGACAATTTGGAGAGACCTATCTGCATAGGCTCCTCCATGTCCACAGGGATGGAAAAAACACAAGGAGTAGACCCGACAGACGCTCCTTTTTCAGCCCTCCGCTCTCTGAGCCGACGATCTATCTTAATAGAGAGCTCCATGAGTTTATCGAGAGTCTCAGGAGCGGGATACTGAAGGAGACTGTCTTTAATAGATTCAGATAAGCCGAGGCGAAACTGACTGCGCAGGGCTGGGTCATTCCATCCACAGTCGTTCGACCAACGGCGAAACTCCGTACAATAAATCTCTGCGGGATTCCTACCCTGTCTGAGAGCACGCAACTGACTCTCAGCGGACGCCTCTCTATCAGGGTCGTCATACAGTAGCCCTAACGATTTTAAAAAGGCGTCTACAGACAATAAGGCTGGATCGTCTGTCTTTAAACCAAAAGCCCAGGTCTGAGGATCCCCCTGAAGCAGAGAAATAATAATTCCAACCCGCTGAGCCTCCGTACCTGAGGAGACTGGTCTTAAACGAAAATAAAGTTTACAAGACTCTTTAAAATTAAAAAACTGTTTTCTATCCCCAGAAAAACGGTCAGGCAGATGCATCTTTGGTTCAGGAATGACCCTCGGGAAGTCCGTAACAGATCTTCCTGTGACCTCACCCGGAGGGACAGATCCTGAACCATCTGAGTAAGTTCTTGAATCTGACTAACTAGAAGCTGGCCAGGATTTGGCCCAACACCGGTGGGATTCATGAGGCCGACAAAAATCTCCCAACTGAATAAGTAAAAAAAAATCAACTCCTGTTAATTTTAATTTTCTTTTTTGTCTGGCCGGTGATAATGTTATGATTCCCGTACTCCAGACCAGAGGAGATCTAATGGCAGAGGTCTGAGTACTGGGAAGATTTGCTGGTTGTGGGAGCAGGAGAGCCTAGTAACCCCTGGCGCCCTAACTCCGTTGTCTCGCCCGTGTTATCAGAAATCCCCTGCGAGACTATGGTTGCTTGAGCCCATGGCAGCCGCGTTCGAAGGGCGGATTATGTCTGCCCAACCCCGATGCCCCCTCAGGTCTTAATGGGAGACATAGGGAAATCCGAGACAGGGTGATAACAAGGGGCCCTCTGACTAAGCAACCAGGCCAGGGGTTACAAGCTAACTAACTTAAACCAAGGTATGTGCGGACTAGCCGCCAGGGAAAAGGACAACCAAAGATCCACTGATCCGTTACTCCTATCCAGCACCGCTGGATACCAGAGTGGATCTGTGGGAGCGGAATCCTCCGCAAAAGCTCCAGAACACAAATAAACTAAATAATAAACAGTAAGCGGACAAGCCGCAACACACGGCTGCGCCGCGACTCACGAACACCACAGGATGTTAAAGGTGCTCGGTCAGACTCCAGGAATAGATGACAAATATCCGAGTACAGGACCACTGAGGACAGGAACAACCGGATTGAGCAGGACTGGAAACTCTCTGCAACTGACAAAGGCAAACAGGAAGCTATCACCGGCGTCTGTGAGAAGTCCAAAGGGTGCTTATAAGTGTGAGCTCCCCAATCAGGAGCCAAACTGGGTCATCACAATTAATGCCGTGCAGCTTGCATGCTGCACGGCCAGCACACCATGATACAATCAGCACATCATGATACAATTAGAACAGACCCAGCAACGGGGAACGCGGCCCGAACGTGGCGTCCCCGTTGCTAGGGTCAGAGCGGCTCCGTGCGCCCGGCGTCTAGCGTTGCCAGGGAGCCGGCGGCTGTACGCGCACGGCGTCCCTGGTTGCTAGGCGCCGGGCCGCACCGACGAGCGGACCCCGGCGCCTAACAGTACTACTGGAGGTGTACGGTGAGTAATTACCCCATTGGAAAGCGGACCCCCATCTAAGCCGTGCATGGTGATACATTTATCTAACGGTAAATGTGGAATGCCTAAGGCCTTAGCCCAAGTTAAATCCATAAAGTTTCCTGCAGCTCCACTGTCGACAAAGGCCGCCACAAATGAACTGAGGCTGCCAAAGGAAACCTTAACAGGGACTAATAGAGAGTTGTTTGAGGAGATAAGCTGCAGACCTAAGTGAACCCCCTCACAATTCACCTGGTCAGAGCGTTTCCCGACTTGTTCGGGCAGTTACGAGCAAAATGTCCCTTACCACCACAGTACAAACAAAGACCGGAATTTTGTCTTCTGGTTCTTTCCTCAGGAGACAGCCGGGAGAGACCCATCTGCATGGGCTCCTCGACGTCCTCTGGGAAAGTATAAACACAAGGACTAGGCCTTACAGTGGTTCCTCTTTCAGCCCTCCGCTCTCGGAGACGACAATCAATTTTTGTAGCAAGCTCCATGAGTTTATCGAGAGTCTCAGGAGCGGGGTACTGGAGCAGACTGTCTTTAATAAATTCAGATAAACCGAGGCGAAACTGACTGCGCAGGGCCGGGTCATTCCAGCCACAGTCGTTCGACCAACGGCGAAACTCGGTACAATAAACCTCCGCTGGATTTCTACCTTGTTTGAGAGCACGCAGATGACTCTCAGCTGACGCCTCTCTATCTGGGTCATCATACAATAGCCCTAATGACTTAAAAAAGGCGTCTACAGATAACAACGCAGGATCCTCAGCTTTTAAACCAAACGCCCAGGTCTGAGGATCCCCCTGGAGTAATGAAATAATAATCCCAACCCGCTGAGATTCAGTACCAGAGGATGCAGGTCTTAAACGAAAATATAGCTTACAAGCTTTTTTAAAATTAAAAAAATCCTTTCTGTCACCGGAAAAACGGTCGGGTAAATGCATCTTTGGTTCTGGGACTACCCTCGGGGAGGCTCGCAAAAGATCTTCCTGCGATCTCACCCGAAGAGAAAGATCCTGAACCATCTGAGTAAGTTCTTGAATCTGGTTGACTAAGAGCTGACCGGGATTTGGTCCTAAACCTGTCGGATTCATGAAGCCGATAAACTCTCACAAAAACAGAATGAGAAAAAACTAAACCCCCTTTAATTTTAAGTTTTGTGGCCGGTTATAATGTTATGATTCCAATACTCTGGTCTGGGGAGATCTTATAGCAAGGACCTGAGTACTGGAACGTAATGCTGGGAAAGGGAGTGGGAACGGGAATAGCCCCTGGCGCCCTATCTCCGTTGTCTCGCCCGTGCTGTCAGAACTCTCTTGCGAGACTATGGTTGCTTGAGCCCATGGCAGCCGCGTTTGAAGGGCGGATTACGTCTGCTCAACTCCGATGCCCCCTCAGGTCTTAATGGGAGACAAAGAGAAATCCGAGACAGGGTGATAACAAGGGGCCCTCTTACTAAACAACAAAGCCAGGGGCTACAAACTAACCTAAAACTAGAGTATGTGCGGAAAAACTGCCAGGGAAAACGACAACCAAAATACCCACTAGTCCACTCTCCTACCCGGCACCGCTGAGTTCCGGAGAGGACTGTGGAAGCGGAAACCTCCGCAAATGCTCCAAAACAGAATACAAAATAAAGCGGCCTAGGCCGCAGCACGCGGCAGAGCCGCCACTCACGAAAACCACACAAGATCCTCTAGCGACTGTTGCGGGTAAATGAGGACCAGAAGACTCCTTGGGATGAGATGACAAACACCAAGATTCAGGAACTCTGAGGACAGGAATGACCGGACACAGCAGAACTGGAACAGACGTTCAGCAAACCAAAGCAGCATGCAGGAAGCTATAACCGGTGTCTGTGTGAGGCACTGAGAAGGCTTAAAACATTGAATCCTCCAATCAGGGTTTCAGAGCCTGATTAACATAAATGTCGTGCAGCTGCCTTGCTGCACGACCAGAAAACATGTGTCTTTAATTAACTGATCGACCCTGCATCGGGGAACGCGGTCCATCCGTGGCGTCCCCGTTGCTACGGTCCTGGTGGCTCGGCGCGCCCGGCGTCCTAGCGTTGCTAGGGAGCCGGCGGCTCAGCGCGCACGGCGTCCTAGCATCGCTAGGGACCCGGCGGCTCAGCACGCTCGGCGTCCCTAGTTGCTAGGCCGCGAAGAGAACTCGGACCGCGGCGCCAAACAGACACATCGGAAATGTGGGATGCTTTAAAAGGGTTGCTTGATAGCAATATTCACAAATTCATACCCTTGGGCAGTAAACGCAAGAGTAATATACTCAAATCAATGTGGCTTAATAAGGATGTCAAAGAAGCAATGGCTAAAAAGAGGTATTCTTTTAAAGCATTTAAAACTAATGGAGGCGATGAGTCATTCCAGTATTACAAAGAATGCAATAAAAGATGCAAAAAAGTAATAAGGGCAGCTAAAATTGTAAACGAAAAACAAATTGCTATAGAGAATAAAGCCAATCCCAAAGAGTTTTATAAATACATAAACATTAAAGGGTTAAAAAAATAGAACATAGGCCCATTAAAAGATGAACTGTGAGCCTTGGAAACGATGTCAAAATAAAAGCGGATATACTGAACAGCTTTTTTTCACCAGGGAGGATCAGACGGTGTTAGTAGTGCATACCGACAGTGAAGGTAATGATTTCTGGCTAGATGATTGTTGAAGTGAGGAAATAGTCCTGGAGAGACTAAGCAACATAAAGATTAATAAATCATCGAGACCAAATGGTTTTCACACGGGGGCTATTATGGAGCATAAGGCACAGCTTGCAAGACCCTTATACTTGATTTTCTATAGTTCCATTAAATCGGGTATGGTACCGATGGATTGGCGTATAGCTGAGGTAGTGCCATTATTTAAAAAGGGTTCTAAAAATCATCCTGGATACTATAGACCAGTTAGTTTAACCTCTATAGTGGGTAAAATATTGGAAGGAATTTTGAGGGATAGCATAGAGGATTATCTGCGGAATACTAAGTTTATGAGCAGGAGTTAGCATGGGTTTGTGAGGGACAGATCATGTCAAACTAACTTAATTAGCTTCTACGACGAAGTGAGCGATAATCTTAACCAGGGAAAAGCAGTGGATGTGGTCTATTTAGATTTTGCAAAAGCCTTCAATACAGTGCCTCACAAGAGACTGATCATCAAATTAAGGGAATTTGGCCTAGGATAAACTATTTGTACATGGATAGGTAATTGGCTGGATAACAGGGTACAACGAGTAGTGGTCAATGAGATGTTCTCCAGCTGGGCACTAGTAGTCAGCGGTATACCACAAGGGTCCATATTTGGTCCGCTACTGTTCAATATATGTATTAATGACCTAGGAATAGGCCTGGGAAGCATAGTATCAATCTTTGCAGATGATACTAAACTGTGTAAGGTAATTAATTCAGAAATAGATGTGGAGTCTCTACAGAATGACTTATTTAAACTTGAATTCTGGGTGTCTAAATGGGGAATGAGGTTCAATGTTGAAAAATGCAAAGCTATGCATTTTGGGATTAAAACCAAACTTGCATCCTATTCACTTAATGGGGAAAATATAGGGGTATCAGTAGTGGAAAAAGATTTGGGGGTCCTCATAGATAATACACTCAATAGCAGTACACAGTGTCAAAATGCAGTGAAGAAGACAAGTAAAGTCCTTGCTTGCATAAAACGGGGTATTGAGACCAGGGACGAGGATGTAATCATGCCGCTGTACAAATCATTGGTACGTCCGCACCTGGAATATTGTGTTCAGTTTTTGGCACCATATTATAAAAAAGATATTGGAGAACTCGAAAGAGTTCAAAGGCGTGCTACTAAACTGATTAAAGGGTTAGAGACACTGGAGTACGAGGAAAGGCTAACTATGTTAAATATGTATACTCTAGAAAAGAGGCATCTAAGAGGAGATATTATTAATATCTTCAAATATGTAAAGGGTCATTACAAGGAGTTAGCAGGGGATTTGTTTATTAATAGAACTCTGTATAGGACACATGGACACTCACTGATGTTAGAGGAGAGAAAATTCCATACAAAACGTAGGAAGGGGTTCTTCAGGGCAATAAAGATTTGGAACTCCCTGCCGGAGAAGGTAATAATGGCGGACTCTGTAAATGCATTCAAAATCAGATTGGACAGCTTTCTAGCTGAAAAAAGTATAACCTGGGCAGAGTCAAGGTCTGCAGAAGCATGACCGGAACACCAACTGTCAGTGCAGTGCTATACGCTGGAAGTCCAACTGCACTAAGTGAGTGTAATAATTCCACTCATACTGTATAGTCATTTTGGACAGGTTGGTATTGGGTGATCGGTGGTTGGGAGACTGTTTCACCATACCGACGCCGGGATTCTGTCTGTCAGATGGCCAGCAGGGGGGGTTTCGGCAAGCACAACAAAGACCCTTGCGGGCTCGTTGCGCTTGCCACAGGTTCTATCCCACTCTATGGGAATAGTCCCTGTTGCTCGACATGCCAACTGGCGGGCTAGTCAGTGTTCATGATGCCAGCGCTGGTATTGTAACCGCATCCTTTTTGGACTTGAGGAGCCTGCACACTGCAAGCATCTGGTTGTTCATTTATTGTTCCTCTCCCTGATGTTAGATCGAGACCATACATACCTCAGTCTTTTTCTAGGTCACTAAGCTATACAACAGTGAAAATGTGATATAAATTCATACAGTAGTTTTTGTGTGATGCCAGAATGTACAGACACAGTCTAAATTTCACTTTTTTTTGTCTCCATGGTCCATAAACAGTCCCTAGAAGTATAATTCTCAATAAAAAAAATGTCTATGTATGTACAGACACAACCCTTACAGTTTTATTATATGTATATATTTTTATTGTAGGGTGTCCCTATTTATCTTTGGCTATGTAAGGCTTTGTGTGAACCCAATTTCCACTGTTGTTATGTTGTTTATTACTGTTCCAGTGTTTCAATGATAACCTCATTTAAGGACAAAACGATGAAAACTAGTGTGCCCTGACCAGTCTCCAGGTGTGCCGCCATAGAAGCACATCCAGGTCCGTCAGTGTTTTGCCGTTACTGAGGCCCTGGAACGATCAATACTGGTGGTTTTAGTGGTTGCAGAGCCAGTTCTTATTTAGGACCTGGGCAGTGTTGGGCTCTTCTGGCTTTCTCAGATGTGGCTCAGGCGTTACCTATGGAGAAGCTGTAACATGACATCATAGGACATGCAACTGCACCATGCATCACCATTATATTTGAATGTGCCTTGGCAATACTTAAATCTTGTTCAGTGTGCCGCGAGTTGTAAAGGGTTGAAAATCTCTTTGCTACATTGTCGTCACCATGTTGTTACAAAAACAACAAAAGACGAGCATTGGTAAAGGGGCTGCTGGAGGGGCCTGGCAGAAGCCCCAGTTTGCTACCCCTCCCCAGTATGCCTGTGCTGTAGCCAGTGGCAGTGGCGCCGTCTTCATGGTGATTTCTTTTGGAAGATGGCACTGCACATAGAAAGCAAAGACTCTGACACTGCTCCTGATTGGCTTCTGGTCCGTGAACACAGACTGGCACCTGATTTAAGATACCCGTACCATCGCCGGAGATTGGACTGGGGAGCAAGAGAGGTGTGCGCTGTGCTCTCCTGCCCTCTCTGCAAGCAAGGTAGTTGGGCCGCAAAAGGACCCCTGTCCGCGGGCCACAAAAGGATGCGGTAGGAGCTGCGAGTTTGACACCCCTGCCCTAGAGTTTCAGAATTTCTGTCATGGCACCCCAAGACCATAGTTTCTTAGTGAGAAATTTAGAAAAAAATATAAAATAAAGTAAATAGTGTTTATAATATGTCAACCTTAGGTTCAGTTATGTGGTGAAGGACTGGTTTTGCCGATTAAATTCAGTATAAGCAATTTGAATTGTTCATGGACCACCAAACTACGGCACCACTGCAAGGCCTCCCCTATCCCCCCCTCCACACCTTTCCCAAGGAACCCCAGGGTCTCACGGCCCCCTGTATGGAAACTACTGCCATAAAATAAACTTATTTTTATAACTACATGTAATATACCTTAGATCTCAGTTCCTTTAAGGTTTTATATCCTTGTATACAGTAAACTACACATATTTGAAAATCCTACACCAGGCACAAGTAATAATTCAGATGCGTTGTTGACCTGCGGCCGGGATCCTGGTGGTCAGCATACCGATGACGGGATCCTGACTGCCAGCATGCCGGGAGAGGGGCAAGCAAAACGAAGCCCCTTGCTGCGGGCTTCACGCTGCGAGCTTGGTGGCTTGCTGCGCTTGCCACAGGTTCTATTCCCTCTCTATAGGTGTCATGGACACCAACTAGTGGGAATAGTCCTTGGCCCCACTGACTGCATTCGGTGGCCGGGATCCCGGTGGTGGTAAGCTGACCGCCGGGATGGTGACTACATCCCATTTAGATGACTATGTGGGAGTTTTAGCATTATTATCCTATTTGTATATTAAAAGTGTTGAAAGGGGAGAGCGCTACTGCGCAAATTCCATACTGTTCCTTCAGGAAGGCTTCACTCCCTGTAACCAAGATGGCTGCTGACCTAAATCCTGCACATAAATGCGGCGGCATCTTGTCAATATCTTAGAGCATCACAGTGTGAGACAGTAGTTTTTCACTTAACTCCTCAGAGACCTGAGATTATCAGAGATCCTCAACACTTCCAGTGATCCTGCCGAATAACACCCCTCTTATCTCAACCTCCGCTCAGTGAGAACCAGTGTGTAACAGTGATTAAGTGGGGTTCATAGAAATATTTTATGCAATTCACAGTATGAGCTTACCATCTTCAGAGTGTTGGAGAATTATTATACATTTTTATTTTTTATTTTTTGGTCAGAGAATTTTTTTTAATTATTTTATAATGTAACTGGACCCTGTATTATTATTTTCCCCTCAGCTCACTTTAAAATAGTTATAAAGGAGAAAGATATTCAAAAGCAATTATAGAGTAAGACCATTTTCCTTACTGCGTAAGCTGCAAACTAGGTGTCCTGTTAGTTGCTTTTCATTTTACCTTTGTATGCCTTACTGCCATGTTTTGCTTAACCTTTAAGTTCTTTAGCATGGCTGCCGCCTTCCCAGGGCTTCCAGCGTCTTCACCTGGTGGGCGGCAGCCGTTAAGCTCTTTTGCATAGCACTTGGAGAACCACAAGTGCCAGCATGTCCGAACATAAAGGGCCCGCTGGCACCTGTAGTCCACCTGTAAAGAAAATATTAAAATAAAAACACCACACCATCTTTAAAAAAAAGTTTATTATTCAGGGTCTTCACCTGGGGCAGCGGCCTTTAAGCTCGTTTGCATGGCTGCCGCCCATCCAGGACTTCCAGCGTCTTCTTTCTTCAGGAGCTCTTCCGCCGTCGGACTGACGCCGATGCCTCGTGCTGACTTATATAAGTCAGCCGGAGGGGCCGGGGTGATGATGCAGCGAGCCGTGATTGTCTCGTGGTTGCCATCTTGAATTTAAAAAATTACGCTGAGGTGCCATTTTTGAAATTGGTACTGCTCCGCTGCCAAACTCTGCAGAATGTCAGTGCCACTAATACTCTCACTGCCACCAATGCCCACACCTCCGCGCACCCATATAGTGATGGCAGCGGATCCAGTGACGGATCCTCTGGCCAATCACTGTGGCCTCACTGACAGGGGCGTGCTTTCATGGGTTGAAAGCACGTCCCTGTATGAAAGCAGCACCTCTAATGGTGCCGCTTTCCCATGCATTTCCAATGGACTTTTAATGCCCATGGCTAGGCCCCGCCCACCCCCGCCCCCCGCTCCCACATTCTTCCCCATTCACAATGGGTGGCACCACGATCGGTGCCTCCCAAACACATTTAAACATGGATAATGATTAGATTAATATAAAGGAGATACTTATGACACAGATTACAGTATGTGTCATAAGTATCTTCTTTATATTATTTTAATCATTAATGACAGGGGAGGCACTGCCTCCCCTGCCTTCCCTGACTGCACGTCCCTGGTTGTACAATACAGAAATAGACGTAATCAATGCATAACAGTAAGCTTATATGGTCGTCTAAATACAATAAACATCCCAATAGGGGAGATCAAGAACCAAAGCGAACAAGTTCCTGAGAGCTTATATTCTCTTAAAAATACAATTTAGGCTCATAAATTTTCAAAATATTATGAGATAGTATGGAGAGACAGAGGAAAAAAAGAAAAAGAAAAGAAAAAAGAGGGGGCAAAATAGAAGATAGGGAAAGAGGGAACATAGTTCCAGAGGTAGGGGGAGAGAGAGGAAAGCAACAAAATATACTGATTCTGTGGAGGGGATTGGGGAAGACCCGACCCAGTGGTGCAAGTGGGCGGGTACGGGTGGGTACGGCGTACCCGTAAGAATTTAGCCGTGGGTACGCCGTACCCACACCGACGGGCCGCCGCTCCTCGCACCGCCGCTGATGTGAGGGAAGGAGAGCGCAGCCTGTGCCTCTCCTTCCCCTCAGTCTCCGGCGGGTGTCATAGTTTAATTCAGCGCCGATCCGTGAGCCAATCAGAGCTCGCGGTGCAAGCTCTGATTGGCTCACGGATCGGCGCTGAATTAAACTGTGAGACACCCGCCGGACACTGAGGGGAAGGAGAGGCACAGGCTGCGCTCTCCTTCCCTCACACAGGACGGCAGCGGCCAGCGGCAGCGGTGAGCAGGGAAGGGGGGGGGATGTTATACCTGGCACTGGGGGGGCATTTCTATCTGGCACTGGGGGATATCTGGCACTGGGGGGCATATATACCTGGCACTGGGGGATATCTGGCACTGGGGGGCATATATACCTGGCACTGGGGGATATCTGGCACAGGGGGGCATGTATACCTGGCACTGGGGGATATCTGGCACAGGGGGGCATGTATACCTGGCACTGGGGGATATCTGGCACAGGGGGGCATGTATACCTGGCACTGGGGGATATCTGGCACTGGGGGGGCATGTATACCTGGCACTGGGGGATATCTGGCACTGGGGGCATATCTGGCACTGTAGGGGCATTTCTGTATCTGGCACGGGGGGCAATGTATATCTGACACAGTGGGAGCATTTGTGTATCTGGCACTGTGGGGCAATGTGTATCTGGCACTGTGGGGCAATGTATATCTGGCACTGTGGGGCAACGTGTATCTGACACTGCGAAGCAATGTATATCTGGCACTCTGGGGGCATTTCTGTATCTGGCACTGTGGGGCAATGTGTATCTGGCACTGTTAGTCAATGTGTATCTGGCACTGTGGGGCAATGTATATCTGGCACTGTGGGGCAACGTGTATCTGGCATTATTGGGGTCATACGTGTATCTGCCCCTCCCCCATATGTGTATCACGCTCCCATTTTCATTGGCCACGCCCAATGTGGCATTTGGTCACACCCATTTTTTTGCGGGGGGGGATGTTATACCTGGCACTGGGGGATATCTGGCACTGGGGGGGCATTTCTATCTGGCACTGGGGGATATCTGGCACTGGGGGGGAATTTCTATCTGGCACTGGGGGATATCTGGCACTGGGGGGCATATATACCTGGCACTGGGGGATATCTGGCACTGGGGGGCATATATACCTGGCACTGGGGGATATCTGGCACAGGGGGGCATGTATACCTGGCACTGGGGGATATCTGGCACAGGGGGGCATGTATACCTGGCACTGGGGGATATCTGGCACAGGGGGGCATGTATACCTGGCACTGGGGGATATCTGGCACAGGGGGGCATGTATACCTGGCACTGGGGGATATCTGGCACAGGGGGGCATGTATACCTGGCACTGGGGGATATCTGGCACTGGGGAGGCATGTATACCTGGCACTGGGGGATATCTGGCACTGGGGGCATATCTGGCACTGTAGGGGCATTTCTGTATCTGGCACGGGGGGCAATGTATATCTGACACAGTGGGAGCATTTGTGTATCTGGCACTGTGGGGCAATGTGTATCTGGCACTGTGGGGCAATGTATATCTGGCACTGTGGGGCAACGTGTATCTGACACTGCGAAGCAATGTATATCTGGCACTCTGGGGGCATTTCTGTATCTGGCACTGTGGGGCAATGTGTATCTGGCACTGTTAGTCAATGTGTATCTGGCACTGGGGGGGCATTTCTATCTGGCACTGGGGGATATCTGGCACTGGGGGGGCATTTCTATCTGGCACTGGGGGATATCTGGCACTGGGGGGCATATATACCTGGCACTGGGGGATATCTGGCACTGGGGGGCATATATACCTGGCACTGGGGGATATCTGGCACAGGGGGGCATGTATACCTGGCACTGGGGGATATCTGGCACAGGGGGGCATGTATATCTGGCACTGGGGGATATCTGGCACTGGGGGGGCATGTATACCTGGCACTGGGGGATATCTGGCACTGGGGGCATATCTGGCACTGTAGGGGCATTTCTGTATCTGGCACGGGGGGCAATGTATATCTGACACAGTGGGAGCATTTGTGTATCTGGCACTGTGGGGCAATGTATATCTGGCACTGTGGGGCAACGTGTATCTGACACTGCGAGGCAATGTATATCTGGCACTCTGGGGGTATTTCTGTATCTGGCACTGTGGGGCAATGTGTATCTGGCACTGTTAGTCAATGTGTATCTGGCACTGTGGGGCAATGTATATCTGGCACTGTGGGGCAACGTGTATCTGGCACTATTGGGGTCATACGTGTATCTGCCCCTCCCCCATATGTGTATCACGCCCCCATTTTCATTGGCCACGCCCAATGTGGCATTTGGTCACACCCATTTTTTTTGCGGGGGTGGGATGTTATACCTGGCACTGGGGGATATCTGGCACTGGGGGGGCATTTCTATCTGGCACTGGGGGATATCTGGCACTGGGGGGGCATTTATATCTGGCACTGGGGGATATCTGGCATCGGGGGGCATATATACCTGGCACTGGGGGATATCTGGCACTGGGGGGCATATATACCTGGCACTGGGGGATATCTGGCACAGGGGGGCATGTATACCTGGCACTGGGGGATATCTGGCACAGGGGGGCATGTATACCTGGCACTGGGGGATATCTGGCTCAGGGGGGCATGTATACCTGGCACTGGGGGATATCTGGCACTGGGGGGGCATGTATACCTGGCACTGGGGGATATCTGGCACTGGGGGCATATCTGGCACTGTAGGGGCATTTCTGTATCTGGCACGGGGGGGTTAATGTATATCTGACACAGTGGGAGCATTTGTGTATCTGGCACTGTGGGGCAATGTGTATCTGGCACTGTGGGGCAATGTATATCTGGCACTGTGGGGCAACGTGTATCTGACACTGCGAAGCAATGTATATCTGGCACTCTGGGGGCATTTCTGTATCTGGCACTGTGGGGCAATGTGTATCTGGCACTGTTAGTCAATGTGTATCTGGCACTGGGGGGGCATTTCTATCTGGCACTGGGGGATATCTGGCACTGGGGGGGCATTTCTATCTGGCACTGGGGGATATCTGGCACTGGGGGGCATATATACCTGGCACTGGGGGATATCTGGCACTGGGGGGCATATATACCTGGCACTGGGGGATATCTGGCACAGGGGGGCATGTATACCTGGCACTGGGGGATATCTGGCACAGGGGGGCATGTATACCTGGCACTGGGGGATATCTGGCACTGGGGGGGCATGTATACCTGGCACTGGGGGATATCTGGCACTGGGGGCATATCTGGCACTGTAGGGGCATTTCTGTATCTGGCACGGGGGGCAATGTATATCTGACACAGTGGGAGCATTTGTGTATCTGGCACTGTGGGGCAATGTATATCTGGCACTGTGGGGCAACGTGTATCTGACACTGCGAGGCAAATACTTGCACCACTGACCCGACCGGTCCCGTTCCGAGAATACGAGGCGGCGGATACTGTTTAAAACTTGCGGTATAACTGGGCCCTATTAAAGGAAGGGAGGGGATGCCTTAAAAAAGGACGTCCACGGCTCCCAAGTCCTAAGAAAGGTCTCAGAAGAGCCCTTCAGAATGCTAGTGATATGTTCCATTGTATAAATGTGCCATATCTTCCCTATAATTTCCCCCATGGCGGGAACCTCCGAGGATTTCCAGGACGCTGCAATGGCACATCTAGCTGCAAGAACCATGTGAGTGAATAGTTTAGTCTGACATCGCGATGCCCCAGGTAACGACACAGAGAGAAGGAAGTGCTTGGGGTGCAAGGGAATGGAGATGCCCAGGATCGAGGAAAATAGGGAACTCAGTTCCTTCCAGAGGGGGAGTAATCTAGGGCATTCCCACCAGATATGCAAGAACGTTCCATCCATTGTCTTACATCTCCAACAAAGAGGGGATAGGTCTGGAAACATCTTAGCAAGACGGGTGGGAACATAATACCATCTATAGAAAAGCTTATACGCGTTTTCCTTTGTTCGAACACATATGGAACTAGATGCTAGGCTAGCGTAGATATCAGACCAGTCTTCAGAGTCAAACATTTCTCCCAGGTCAGATTCCCATGCCCTCTCCTGTGGCTCCTTGTCTACCTGTGAGGGGGGCCCCAGTAATTTATAAACGGTAGAGATAAGTCCTTTAGCCGATTCTGTGCGCAGTGCAAGAACTTCCAGAGAAGTCAGTGGTCTGTGATTGAGTTGTGTTAGGAGTGTGGAATGGAAGTGTCGGATCTGTAAGTATTGGAAGAAGAGAGAGCGCGGCAACGCAAATTTAGATTGGAGATCTGTGAAGGATGGGAACAGGGAATTTGTAGCTATGTCATTTAATAGTTTAACCCCCTCCTCCCGCCAATGCGGTGAGGCATTAGGGTGTCGGCCTGGTTGGAACAGAGGGTTATCAAATAACGGAACTAAGGGGCTAGGGGGCGGCGCCAAGTGGAATTTACGGTTAGCCAAGTCCCAAATGTCTAAGGAGTGGGAGATTACTGGATGGGATTTAACGGAACGGGGGCGTGTCAAACAGGGGAGCCATAGTAAAGAAGAGATATAGTTAAACTTAATAGAGTCAGTTTCTATTGAGACCCAAACCCTCTCCGTTTTTGGTGTGTTCCATTGAATACATTGTGCCAGTTTGGACGCTATATAGTAGGCTTTGAAATCTGGGACCCCCAGACCGCCCTCCGAAGTGTGTTTCTGTAAAGTTACACGCTTCACTCTGGGTTTCTTTTTGGACCAGATAAAATGGGACGTGGCGTGCTGAAGGTTTTTGAAGACGTAAGGCGGCACCCGAACTGGGAGGGTTTGGAACAAATAGAGGAGTCTGGGCAATAGGTTCATTTTTACGGCGTTGATACGGCCGATCCAAGAGATATAATGGGTTCCCCAGTTTTCAAGATCTCTGTGAAGTTGGGAGAGAAGCTTGGGGAAATTTGCCTGAAAAAGTTGAGAATAATTTTTGGTTGTAACAACTCCCAAGTACGTAAGTTGCTTTGTGTTCCAACGAAAATTGAATCTATTAGCCAACATATTTTTCGTGGTTTGCGGCATATAAAAGTCTAAGACCTCAGTCTTATCTGTGTTAATTTTATAGCCAGAATGTGTACCAAACTCCTCTATTTCCCGAAAAAGATGGGGCAATGAGTGTACAGGGTCGGAAATTGTAAGCAACACGTCATCTGCATATAACGCAATTTTGTGCTCAGTAGCACCCACTTTCACTCCTTTAATTAATGGGTTGGCTCGGATCCTAGCAGCGAGGGGTTCTATAGAGAGGGCAAATATTAATGGGGAGAGCGGACAGCCCTGACGCGTGCCATTAGTAATTTGGAACGACGGGGACATCACCCCATTGGCAAGTACAGCTGCTTTAGGATTACCATATAGAGCAGAGACTCCTTGAAAGAATTGTTCTATAATCCCTGCTTGTTGCAGCGTGTGGAACATGAAAGGCCATTTAATCCGGTCGAATGCCTTTTCAGCGTCCAGCCCTAGGACCAGCGCCGGCATCTTTTGTCTATGTATTTTGTGTATCAGGTCAACCTTTCTGCGCGTGTTATCTAAAGCTTGACGGCCAGGAATGAAGCCGACCTGGTCCGGATGGACCAATTGGGGGAGAAGAGGCCCCAGTCTGTTGGCCAATAATTTTGCGTATATTTTGATATCGACATTTAAGAGCGATATGGGTCTGTAGTTCGTAACCAGCTCTGGGTCCCGACCGGGTTTTAGGATAACAACTATACTTGCCAAGGAGGTCAAAGCGTCAAAAGATGCACCGTGCAGTATATCGTTAAAAAAACTTGTAAGAAAAGGAGTGAGCACCGCCGCATACTTTTTATAATATTGGGGGGAGAAACCGTCCGGGCAGCTGACGCCTTGAGATTTTTAATGGCATTAATAATTTCTATATCCGTGAAATCGGTATTTAAATCCAACAGCTGTTGGTCCGAAATTCGGGGAAGTAAAATGTCAGTGAAAAAAGAGGGTAGAGAGGGAATGTCCCGTGGTTCATGTTGGGGGGGGGGGGTAGTAGGTAGATTATAAAGTGTTTCATAGTAGGTTTGAAATTCCCGAACAATTGCCTCTGGGTCATACGTGACGGTCCCCGTGGTGGAAGATCGTACTTTGTTAATCAAGTTCGAGGCCTTTTTTTCCCGAAGTTTATTAGCTAGGACAGAATCGGCTTTGTCAGCCTTATCGTAATATTTCTGTTGGAGCCGTCGTAAAATAAAGGCCGACCTACGTGACAATATAGTGTTGAGCCTGCCTCTAAGCATATTAATTTGAGAGAGCAAGGCAGGGATGGGACGCAATTGATGTTCAGTTAATAGCGACGCTATTTCAGTTTCTAAGGACGAGATTTCACATTGAGTTTGCTTCCGACGGTGCGACGCCACACTAATGAGCTTACCTCTAATCGTGGCTTTATGAGCCTCCCAGATAATATTACTAGCGATCTCGTCAGACACGTTGATCTCAAAGTACTCCGAAATAGCCGATCGAACGTCCCGGAGAGTGGAGGGATCCAAAAGGAGGCTATCGTCCAATCTCCAGGACCCAGACCTACCACTGGACCCCCAAGATCAAACAAGAGGACAGTTCCCGAGTGGTCAGTCCACGAAACTGGTTTTATACCCGCATAGGTGACTTTCGGCGCCAGGGAGCGAGAGGCAAGTATCATATCTATTCTAGCATATACTTGGTAGGGAGCGGAATAGTGGGTATATTCTTGAGCCGAAGAATTTTTAAGGCGCCAGGAATCCAACAGCATCAGCCTATTCATATCCTCACCCAGGACCTGCGACGTTTGCAGTATCTCAGGGGAATGTTTGATCCGTGTGGCAGCTTTTTTATCAAGAGTCGGGTCTAATACCACATTAAAATCTCCACCAATCAATACATGATCCCGAGAGAACCTTTCGATTTGTCTGAATATACTGCGAAAGAAACGTCCCTGGCCAGTATTCGGAGCATATAGGTTAGCCAGGGTTATTGTCTCCGCTCCAATGGTGCCCAGTAACATAAGAAATCTACCCTCCGGATCCGCTAAGGATGTAATCAGAGTAAAGGGAACCCTATTGGATATCAGGATTGCAACACCTCTTTTTTTGCAGGGGGCAGAAGCGAAATAGGATTGGGGAAAGCGCTTACCTCGTAACTGCGAATGGGAGCCAGTCATGTGAGTCTCCTGTAGCATCACGATGTCAGTTTTCTCACGTCTACAAGCATCTAGGACCAATGTACGTCGTCTGGGGGAGTTGAGACCATTAACGTTCAAGGAGAAGACCTTCAGACCCATAGGGGAGGCCAATCATAAGAAGCTCTCGAGTTCCGCTGAAAAAGCTTAGAAAAATTGAGCAGGACCGGTCGAGCCAGGGAAAGAGAAGAGGAGGGGGGAAGAGAGGAAGGAAAGAAAAGGAAATAAGAGGGAGAGAAAAGAGGAACAAGAAGAAAAGTAGAGGGCCTCAATAGGCCAGAACCCCTTGCATAGTGGACCCCAACGATGGGGCTAAGCATAGTGATAGTTAGGATTGCACTTGAATTAAAAGGGGAAAAAAACATGGTGAACATGAATTACAAAAATGACCTCCGTTAGAGGAGGAGAGAAAGTTTAGGGCCGGTGAGACACCACGGGCCCCCAAACCATTTAGAAGACCTCCCCGGGGGGGAGGAGTCAGAGTGGTGGATCCGTAATATACAGACCGAAACTTACAGTAGTCAATAACATCTAGAACAGGTATAATGGGTTATCCAAGAAGAGAGACAGAATACAAAAAATTGCAACCAACGGTGTTGATAGTTAACGAAAGGTGATACGTTGGCCAAGACCAGGGCCATAATGGTGGGCAGCTATAACAACATTCAACTATAAGAACGTAATGTTAAACAATCCTCATTACAATTCAGCGCTAAAGAGGCCGAGCATAAGGAGGTAAACCATTAGGAACGAACACATGGGAGTAATTAAACCACCACACTTCTGTCTCCAGGCGGAATATTAAACTAAACGCTTGAGAGTTCCAAGTCAAGGAGGGGCAGAGTCATTTTTCGGACCACGGCGCACCTGTTGCCATGTCGCTTGAGGAGGTCGGGTACGCTGTGGTTTAGGAGAGCCCGGTGGAACAGCACCGGAATTAGCTTCGGGCAGGATATCTAAGTCCTCCAGTAATTTTTGACCTTGTTCCACCGTCTTGGCTGTGCGAACAGTGTTGTCCGCTAGAACTTGGAGTTGAAAGGGAAAATTCCATCTATATTTAATGTTATGCTGGCGCAGAATTCTGGTAATGGGTTGAAGATCCCTCCTTTTCTGTATGGTAGAAGGTGCTAGATCTTGGTATAATTGAACTTGTGTGTCCCTAAATGTGAGGGACGGTGTATCTCTGGTCGCGACAACGATCTTCTCTTTTGTCTGATAATAGTGCAGGCGGGTGATAATATCCCGGGGCTGTTGGTCCGGCGGAGGCCTGGCTCTGAGTGCACGGTGCGCCCTATCGAGAAGAAGTTCGTTATCTTGAAGGCCGGGAAGAATATGCCGGAAAAGATCTTTAAGAAATGCGGGTATAGATGGAGCCGAGATAGTCTCAGGAACACCCCGGATCCGCAGGTTATTCCTGCGCGACCTGTTCTCCATATCCTCTTGTTTTTCCTTAAGGTCGGCAATTTCAGATCTGAGGAGGGAGAGCTCCTTTTCCACCGAGCCTTGATATCGGCATATGTCGTCCGTTTTGGACTCCAGGGCGTCTGTTCTCGTACCAAGAGAAGTCAGTTCAGATTTAAAGTCGTCCACTGCCCGCTTGAGCTCTTGTTGAAAGGTCAGCTTTATTCCATCTACCAGAGTAGTGAGGACAGAGTGTATGGACGGGTCTATGTCCCGTTCCAGCAGGGAGTAGGGGGAAGATGATCCCGCACGATATGTATTCTGCGGCGGTGCTTTAGATTTGGGTGTGAATATAGAAGGAGTAGTCGCAGCCGACGCTTTCCTGTTCTTGTTAGACATATTAACAGCTGGCACGAGATAACTTGGAAACACAAAATATGTACGGATCCACAGAAAGAATTTAAAAAAACACTGGGTATGGGGGCCACACGGGGGCAGCATCAGTCCATCACTTGTGGGGCCAGAATGCCGGACAGTTTTGTGCGCTACAACAGTGCTCCTAATCCGTGGGGGCTGTGTATCCCAGTTCGGGGACGGTGGGGAGCTGATGAGGGTTTAGGAGCTCACAGCCAGGTTCGTAGGGAAGATGTCGAATCCCTGTATGTCAGGATGTGACCAGTCAGGGCAGTGCGCCTGCACAGCGGCAGGTATATATGTAGGCCTGGAGGGTAGTTAGGGTAGGGCAATAGATTAGCCCCAAAATCCCTTTTGTAGCTGCATAGACTAGCAGTGATAGGTAATAAGGGTGTAATAATAAAGATGGCCGCCGCAGCTGTGCTGCAGCTCTCAGGGGAGCAATGAAGATAAGGTGCTTACCCCTCCAGGTGACCTCAGCTGCGGGTTTCTGTAAAAGTACCCCCACCACGATAAGCAGCAGGCTCACACAGATGGTGGATGCGTTGGACGCTTGCGGATCCGGAGGCCAGGTAGCACGGGCGTCACAGTTCTAAGTTCAAGCCGGAGATACAGGCGCCGCACGCCGGGGCTAGTGTGCGCACCTCCGGGCCTCCTCCCCTCTGTCCTGGGCACCGCACCGCCGAGATCCCTGGCGTCCAGCTCGATCGGGGGCCTCTGCTGCAACTTCCGGTCCGGCTCCTGGGGAAATCGAGGTCCCGGCTTCTATCTTGGTGCAGGCCGCAACCCGCACGGGCACCTAAAGTGTCCGCCGGCTCCGCAGCGAGCACCAGGCAGCTGCTGTCAGGTATGGGCAGCACAGGGGTGGCCTCTAAAGATGTGTGGAGTGGCTCAGGCAGGGCAAAATCAGGTTTAATGTTGAGAGCTGTGAGGCCACACGTCCGTCTTGTTGTACAGCTAGCCACGCCCCCGAGGCTCTTGTCTTTTACATGACTGACCTAAGGGAAATGTGACTTAAAATGATTACATGAGAAAAATTTTATTACTGCCATTTGCCGGCAGTTTTGCTCATTCCGAGTTGTTCGCTCGTTGCCGATTTTCGTTATTTTGCGATTTTCTGCTTACTGCGCATGCGCAATGTCCGCAGTGCAACTGCGCCAAGTAAATTTGCTATGCAGTAAGGTATTTTACTCACGGCATTACAAGGTTTTTACTTCGTTCTGGTGATCGTAATGTGATTGACAGGAAGTGGGTGTTTCTGGGCGGAAACTGGCCGTTTTGTGGGTGTGTTGGAAAAAACGCTACCATTTCTGGGAAAAACGCTGGAGTGGCTGGGGAAACAGGGGAGTGTCTGGGCAAACGCTGGGTATGTTTGTGACGTCAAACCAGGAACGAAACTGACTGAACTGATCGCAATGGCTGAGTAAGTCCGGAGCTACTCAGAAACTGCTAAGAAAGGTCTATTCGCAATATTGCGAATCCGTCGGCCGCAATTTTGAGAAGCTAAGATTCACACCCAGTAGACGGCGACTTAGCGTGTGCAAAGCTGCTAAAAGCAGCTTGCGAGCGAACAACTCGGAATGAGGGCCTTAGTGGCATCTAATCTTGTGATGTATATTTTATATTTTACAAATAGAGCCTGATTAAGGTTGGATCGCAATCGCAATAAGCGATCCAACGGTAAAAATTGCTAAGAGGATGCGGGATCCTGCGCAGGGCCCATCCTGCGCATGCGCCTGCATTTTCTACGGCGCCCCACAGAAAATGCGATTGCTTCTGCCTGTCTATGAGGCAGAGATGGTCACGGGGGGGGGGGGGGGGGGAGGCAACGCTCCATTTCAAAGACGGAGATGGAGTATTGCGGGGACGAGACTTCAAAACAGGGGCGGCAAGGGAGAAACAGGGGGCGTAGTTGGTGCAGCTGCATGACATCACACGCAGCCGATGCTATCACAAAAATGGCTGTGGGTCTCATGCGGGCGCCTAACATGTAAGGCATACTAGCCCTGTGCTGGGCGTCCCCCCGCATGTCAGAGAATCTGATCATAAATGTGCTAAATTTAGCACATCTAGGATCAGGTCTGAATCACCCCCATGGAACAAAAAAAAGGCCCAAATAATGTGATTTTAGTTTTGTTTGTCAATTTTTTAAAACAAAAAAACAAAACCAGTCACGGCAGTTTGGCAAAAACCAAATACAAAGCCGGATGATGAATCAGGGCCAATTGCAAATCCAGCAAAAATGGTCCTGTGCACATCTCTAGTAATATTCTAATACCACATTGAGTTTGCTAGCATTGTATGCCTAGGGATGTGCTGATATGAGACATTCCCTTTAACTCCTGTTTTATTGAGTTTAATAAATTATTCCTGTAGTTTAGCTGGTCATTCAAAACTTGGGATCAGTGCTACCATATGGTCCCTACTGGTCTGCACATGTGCACTGATGTTGCTTGCTAACTGGTAGCTGCATTAGAAGTTGTTGCATTCCACAGGAGGAGCTGGCTGCTTATATCCAGTTTTGCGTTCCACATGGCACAGTTCGGGAGCACCAGTGCCACATTTTACACATGGTACCCTGAGGTTACCGGCAAAGAGGGGCATCACTGCCTGACCGATTACGTGACTTAAGTGTTGAACAGTGTATTGTTGCTATAGGATGTGATACCACTACCAGGCAGGCCATGTGGTCCAAATTAAACTACTGTACATGTAGTTTGCTGTCTTTTTGTACATTATTCTGTTGGTATAAACATACTTGCCTACTCTCCCTCATTCTGCAGGAGACTCCCTGAAACAGAAGAAATCTCTCAAACTCCCTGAATAGTGCAGCAATCTCACTGATTGCACCTTAACCCCTGATGGGGGGTAAGGTAGAGAATAGAATAACAGTTGGTAAGAGTAATTCTAGAAAGGCACTTGTAAATAATGGTAAGTTACCATTAAAGCAAAAGGGCAAAGGAAATATTAACATAAAATGTCTGCTTGCGAAAGCAAGAAGCCTATCAGGTAAAATGGGGGAATTGGAATGGCATGTATCAAAAAATCAGTATGATATTATAGGTATTACTGAAAAATGGTGGGACGACTCTCACGACTGGGTTACTAATTTGGAGGGATATTCACTTCTCAGGAGGGACAGGGCTACCAAAAGGGGAGGAGGGGTATGTCTCTATGTAAAACCATCTCTAAAACCAAACTTAATATATGTTATTTACGAGGGGACTGGTGATAATGTGGAATCACTATGGGTTGAGATCACTAGTGGGGGCACTGAAATAAAGAAACTAGTCATTGTCACGTGTTACAAGCAACCAGATATTAGCATACGTGACGTGGAACTGCTCTCACAGCAAATTGAAAAAGCTGCGGGAATGGGGGACATCCTAGTGTTAGGGGATTTTTAACTATCCGGGTATAAACTGGAGTAACGATTCATGTGTAAAAATTAGGAGCAGCAGGATTATAAACACATTAAAGGATCAATACTTGTCTCAATTAGTCGATGACCCAACCAGAGGTAATAATGTTCTGGACCAAGTTATTACCAATAATGTGGACATTATATCAAACATTACAGTTGGGGAGACCTTGGGAAACAGTGATCACTATATGATCACATTCAGCATCAGTTTCAAGAAACATAGCTATAAGGAATCAACAAGAACATTCAACTTTAGAAAAGCTAACTTCAATATGCTAAACGACATTGACTGGGAAGTTTTGTTTCATAGTAAAGACACATCGGAAATGTGGGATGCTTTAAAAGGGTTGCTTGATAGCAATATTCACAAATTCATACCCTTGGGCAGTAAATGCAAGAGTAATAGACTCAAATCAATGTGGCTTAATAAGGATGTCAAAGAAGCAATGGCTAAAAAGAGGTCTTCTTTTAAAGCATTTAAAACTAATGGAGGGGAGGAGTCATTCCAGTATTACAAAGAATGCAATAAAAGATGCAAAAAAGTAATAAGGGCAGCTACAATTGTAAACGAAAAACAAATTGCTATAGAGAATAAAGCCAATCCCAAAGAGTTTTATAAATACATAAACATTAAAGGTTTAAAAAAATAGAACATAGGCCCATTAAAAGATGAACTGCGAGCCTTCGAAACAATGTCAAAATAAAAGCGGATATACTGAACAGCTTTTTTTCACCAGGGAGGATCAGACGGTGTTAGTAGTGCATAACGACAGTGAAGGTAATGATTCTTGGCTAGATGCTTGTTTAAGTGAGGAAATAGTCCTAGAGAGACTAAGCAACATAAAGATTAATAAATCACCGGGACCAAAATGTTTTCATACGATGGTTATTATGGAGCTTAAGACCCTTATACTTGATTTTCTATAGTTCCATTAAATCGGGTATAGTACCGATGGATTGGCGTATAGCTGAGGTAGTGCCATTATTTAAAAAGGGTTCTAAAAATCATCCTGGGTACTATAGACCAGTTAGTTTAACCTCTATAGTGGGTAAAATATTGGAAGGAATTTTGAGGGATAGCATAGAGGATTATCTGCGGAATACTAAGTTTATGAGCAGGAGTTAGCATGGGTTTGTGAGCGACAGATCATGTCAAACTAACTTTATTAGCTTCTACGACGAAGTGAGCGATAATCTTAACCAGGGAAAAGCAGCGGATGTGGTCTATTTAGATTTTGCAAAAGCCTTCAATACAGTGCCTCACAAGAGACTGATCATCAAATTAAGGGAACTTGGCCTAGGATACACTATTTGTACATGGATAGGTAATTGGCTGGATAACAGGGTACAACGAGTAGTGGTCAATGAGATGTTCTCCAGCTGGGCACTAGTAGTCAGCGGTATACCACAAGGGTCCATATTTGGTCCGCTACTGTTCAATATATGTATTAATGACCTAGGAATAGGCCTGGGAAGCATAGTATCAATCTTTGCAGATGATACTAAACTGTGTAAGGTAATTAATTCAGAAATAGATGTGGAGTCTCTACAGAATGACTTATTTAAACTTGAATTCTGGGTGTCTAAATGGGTAATGAGGTTCAATATTGAAAAATGCAAAGCTATGCATTTTGGGATTAAAAACAAACTTGCATCCTATTCACTTAATGGGGAAAATATAGGGGTATCAGTAGTGGAAAAAGATTTGGGGGTCCTCATAGATAATACACTCAATAGCAGTACACAGTGTCAAAATGCAGTGAAGAAGACAAGTAAAGTCCTTGCTTGCATAAAACGGGGTATTGAGACCAGGGACGAGGATGTAATCATGCCGCTGTACAAATCATTGGAACGTCCGCACCTGGAATATTGTGTTAAGTTTTTGGCACCATATTATAAAAAAGATATTGGAGAACTCGAAAGAGTTCAAAGGCGTGCTACTAAACTGATTAAAGGGTTAGAGACACTGGAGTACGAGGAAAGGCTAACTATGTTAAATATGTATACTCTAGAAAAGAGGCGTCTAAGAGAAGATATTATATCTTCAAATATGTAAAGGGTCATTACAAGGAGTTAGCAGGGGATTTGTTTATTAATAGAACTCTGTATAGGACACATGGACACTCACTGAGGTTAGAGGAGAGAAAATTCCATACAAAACGTAGGAAGGGGTTCTTCAGGGCAATAAAGATTTGGTTCTCTCTGCCGGAGAAGGTAATAATGGCGGACTCTGTAAATGCATTCAAAATCAAATTGGACAGCTTTCTAGCTGAAAACAGTATAACCTGGGCAGAGTCAAGGTCTGCAGAAGCATGACCGGAACACCAACTGTCAGTGCAGTGCTATATGCTGGAAGTCCAACTACACTAAGTGAGTGTAATAATTCCACTCATACTATATAGTCATTTTGGACAGGTTGGTATTGGGTGATCGGTGGTTGGGAGACTGGCGGTCACCATACCGACGCCGGGATTCCGTCTGTCAGATGGCCAGCAGGGGGGATTTCGGCCAGCACAACAAAGACCCTTGCGGGCTCGTTGCGCTTGCCACAGGTTCTATCCCACTCTATGGGAATAGTCCCTGTTGCTCGGCATGCCAACTGGCGGGCTAGTCAGTGTTCATGATGCCAGCGCTGGTATTGTAACCGCATCCTTTTTGGACTTGAGGAGCCTGCACACTGCAAGCATCTGGTTGTTCATTTATTGTTCCTCTCCCTGATGTTAGATCGAGACCATACATACCTCAATCCTTTTCTAGGTCACTAAGCTATACAACAGTGAAAATGTGATATAAATTCATACAGTAGTTTTTGTGTGATGCCAGAACGTACAGACACAGTCTAAATTTCACTTTTTTTTTGTCTCCATGGTCCATAAACAGTCCCTAGAAGTATAATTCTCAATAAAAAAATGTCTATGTACAGACACAACCCTTACAGTTTTATTATATGTATATATTTTTATTGTAGGGTGTCCCTATTTATCTTTGGCTATGTAAGGATTTGTGTGAACCCAATTTCCACTGTTGTTATGTTGTTTATTACTGTTCCAGTGTTTCAATGATAACCTCATTTAAGGACAAAACGATGAAAACTAGTGTGCCCTGAGCAGACTCCAGGTGTGCCACCATAGAAGCACATCCAGGCCCGTCAGTGTTTTGCCGTTACTGAGGCCCTGGAATGATCAATACTGGTGGGTTTAGTGGTTGCAGAGCCAGTTCTTATTTAGGACCCGGGCAGTGTTGGGCTCTTCTGGCTTTCTCAGATGTGGCTCAGGCGTTACCTATGGAGAAGCTGTAACATGACATCATAGGACATGCAACTGCACCATGCATCACCATTATATTTGAATGTGCCTTGGCAATACTTAAATCTTAGCGTGAAAACTTATATATACCTACAGCTAGAGATAAATCTCAAACTGTATATATATCTGGCGCTAAAATAATGTATGGTAGTAATTTACCAGATGGTAATCAGTGAAAATTGTGATCTCTAGGGCTGCTGAGCAAAAACAGCTGGTTAGGCTGAACAACTAATTGAAATACAAAGGAGAAAGAAATGCTCTGCGCACCAAAAATCACTTTGAATTGATTGATTGATTGATTGATTAATTAAGTGCAGTCTAGCAAGGAGAATGATTGACTCAATGAAACTTGACCTTTTTTATAGTGAAAAATATTTTATAAAACAGTTAATGACACAAAACAAAGTAAATAAGACAAACAATACATATATATATATATATATATATATATATATAGCAGTATAAAAACCGGAGGTATTTCACCTCTTGCAAGTGTAAATAGAAACACTGTATCTAACTTTTATAAACGTGCTGTTTATACACTGTATCTAAAATGCAGATCGGATATCTTGTATAGAGCCTCTTTCACTTAAGATATCCGATCTGCATTTTAGATACAGTGTATAAACAGCACGTTTATAAAAGTTAGATACAGTGTTTCTATTTACACTTGCAAGAGGTGAAATACCTCCGGTTTTTATACTGCTATATATATATATATATATATATATATATATATATATATATATATATATGTATTGTTTGTCTTATTTACTTTGTTTTGTGTCATTAACTGTTTTATAAAATATTTTTCACTATAAAAAAGGTCAAGTTTCATTGAGTCAATCATTCTCATTGCTAGACTGCACTTAATTAATCAATCAATCAATTCAAAGTGATTTTTGGTGCGCAGAGCATTTCTTTCTCCTTTGTATTTCAAATACTTAAATCTTGTTCAGTGTGCCGCGAGATGTAAAGGGTTGAAAATCTCTTTGCTACAGTGTCGTCACCATGTTGTTATAAAAACAACAAAAGACGAGCATTGGTAAAGGGGCTGCTGGAGGGGCCTGGCAGAAGCCCCAGTTTGCTACCCCTCCCCAGTATGCCTGTGCTGTAGCCAGTGGCAGTGGCGCCGTCTTCATGGTGATTTCTTTGGGAAGATGGCAGTGCACATAGAAAGCAAAGACTCTGGCACTGCTCCTGATTGGCTTCTGGTACGTGAACACGGACCGGCACCTGATTTAAGATACCCGTGCCATCGCCGGAGATTGGACTGGGGAGCAAGAGAGGTGTGCACTGTACTCTCCTGCCCTCGATGCAAGCGAGGTGGTTGGGCCGCAAAAGGACCCCTGCCCGCGGGCCACAAAAGGATGCGGTAGGAGCTGCGAGTTTGACACCCCTGCCCTAGAGTTTCAGAATTTCTGTCATGGCACCCTAAGACCATAGTTCCTTAGTGAGAAATTTAGAAAAAAATATAAAATGAAGTAAATAGTGTTTATAATATGTTAACCTTAGGTTCAGTTATGTGGTGAAGGACTGGTTTTGCCGATTAAATTCAGTATAAGCAATTTGAATTGTTCATGGACCACCAAACTACAGCACCACTGCAAGGCCTCCCCTATCCCCCCCTTCCCACCTTTCCCAAGGAACCCCAGGGTCTCACGGCCCCCTGTATGGAAACTACTGCCATAAAATAAACTTATTTTTATAACTACATGTAATACACCTTAGATCTCAGTTCCTTTAAGGTTTTATATCCTTGTATACAGTAAACTACACATATTTGAAAATCCTACACCAGGCACAAGTAATAATTCAGATGCGTTGTTGACCGGCGGCCGGGATCCTGGTGGTCAGCATACCGATGACGGTATCCTGACTGCCAGAATGCCGGGAGAGGGGCAAGCAAAATGAAGCCCCTTGCTGTGGGCTTCACGCTGCGAGCTTGGTGGCTTGCTGCGCTTGCCACAGGTTCTATTCCCTCTCTATGGGTGTCATGGACACCAACTAGTGGGAATAGTCCTTGGCCCCACTGACTGCATTCGGTGGCCGGGATCCCGGTGGTGGTAAGCTGACCGTCAGGATGGTGACTACATCCCATTTAGATGACTATGTGGGAGTTTTAGCATTATTATCCTATTTGTATATAAAAAGTGTTGAAAGGGGAGAGCGCTACTGCACAGATTCCATACTGTTCCTTCAGGAAGGCTTCACTCCCTGTACCAAGATGGCTGCTGACTTCCAGTGATCCTGCCGAATAACACCCCTCTCATCTCAGCCTCCGCTCAGTGAGAACCAGTGTGTAACAGTGATTAAGTGGGGTTCATATAAATATTTTATGCAATTCACAGTATGAGCTTACCATCTTCAGAGTGTTGGAGAATTATTATACATTTTTATTTTTTGGTCAGAGAATTTTTTTTTATTATTTTATAATGTAACTGGACCCTGTATTGCTATTTTCCCCTCAGCTCACTTTAAAATAGATATAAAGGAGAAAGATATCTAAAAGCAATTATAGAGTAAGACCATTTTCCTTACTGCGTAAGCTGCAAACTAGGTGTCCTGTTAGTTGCTTTTCATTTTACCTTTGTATGCCTTACTGCCATGTTTTACTTATAGCACAGTGTAATCTATGTAGTGGACCCAAAATGGCTGCCTCACATGGTACTCTCTTGTGTAGACTAAACAATGCATGGTTTTAAACTCTCCTAATATATTTGTCTCCCTAAGTATGTGTCATTTCTTCACCTTTTGAGAGAATTTATTTATTAAGACAACTTCAAGCAAAATATATTTAAAAAATAAATGTCTATTTTTATTTTAAGCAAAATGTAGCCTATTTTTGTTCTACTACTACTTCTTCTTCTTCTTCTTCTTCTTCTTCTTCTTCTTCTTCTTCTTCTTCTCCTTCTTCTTCTTTGTCTTCCTCTTCTTCTTTAAAAACACCACACCGTCTTTAAGAAAAAAGTTTATTAGTCAGGATCTTCACCTGGGGGCGGCAGCCTTTAAGTTCTTTAGCATGGCTGCCGCCTTCCCAGGGCTTCCAGTTTCTTCACCTGGTGGGCGGCGGCTGTTAAGCTCTTTTGCATAGCACTTGGAGAACCACAATTGCCAGCATGTCCGGACATAAAGGGCCCCCTGGCACCTGTAAAGAAAATATTAAAATAAAAACACCACACCGTCTTTAATTTTTTTTTTATTAGTCAGGGTCTTCACCTGGGGACGGCGGCATTTAAGCACTTTTGCATGGCCACTGCCTCTCCAGGGCTTCCGCCGTCTTCACCTGGGGGGCCGCCGCCTCCCCAGGGCTTCCGTCATCTTTCTCCGGCGTCTTCACCTGGGAGGCAGCGGCCTTTAAGCTCTTTTGCATGGCTGCCGCCTTCCCGTGGCTTCCAGCGTCTTCACCTGGTGGATGGTGGCTGTTAAGCTTTTTTGCATAGCACTTGGAGAACCACAATTGCCAGCATGTCCGGACATAAAGGGCCCCCTGGCACCTGTAAAGAAAATATTAAAATAAAAACACCACACCGTCTTTAATTTTTTTTTTATTAGTCAGGGTCTTCACCTGGGGACGGCGGCATTTAAGCACTTTTGCATGGCCACTGCCTCTCCAGGGCTTCCGCCGTCTTCACCTGGGGGGCCGCCGCCTCCCCAGGGCTTCCGTCATCTTTCTCCGGCGTCTTCACCTGGGAGGCAGCGGCCTTTAAGCTCTTTTGAATGGCTGCCGCCTTCCCGTGGCTTCCAGCGTCTTCACCTGGTGGATGGTGGCTGTTAAGCTTTTTTGCATAGCACTTGGAGAACCACAAGTGCCAGCATGTCCGGACATAAAGGGCCCACTGGCACCTGTAGTCCACCTGTAAAAAAAATATTAAAATAAAAACACCACTCCGTCTTTAAAAAAAAGTTTATTAGTCAGGGTCTTCACCTGGGGGCGGCGGCCTTTAAGCTTTTTTGCATGGCTGCCGCCTCTCCAGGGCTTCCGACGCCTTCACCTGGGGAGCCGCCGCCTCCCCAGGGCTTCCAGCGTCTTCATCGGGGAGGCAGCGGCCTTTAAGCTCTTTTGCATGGCTGCCGCCTTCCCAGGGCTTCCAGCGTCTTCACCTGGTGGGCGGCAGCCGTTAAGCTATTTTGCATAGCACTTGGAGAACCACAAGTGCCAGCATGTCCGGACATAAAGGGCCCGCTGGCACCTGTAGTCCACCTGTAAAGAAAATATTAAAATAAAAACACCACACCATCTTTAAAAAAAAGTTTATTATTCAGGGTCTTCACCTGGGGGCGGCGGCCTTTAAGCTCGTTTGCATGGCTACAGCCCATCCAGGACTTCCAGCGTCTTCTTTCTTCAGGAGCTCTTCCGCCGTCGCACTGACGCCGATGCCTCGTGCTGACTTATATAAGTCAGCCGGAGGGGCCGGGGTGATAACGCAGCGAGCCGTGATTGGCTCGTGGTTGCCATCTTGAATTTAAAAAATTACGCTGAGGTGACATTTTTGAAATTGGTACTGCTCTGCTGCCAAACTCTGCAGAATGGCAGTGCCACTAATACTCTCACTGCCACCAATGCCCACACCTCCGTGCACCCATATAGTGATGGCAACGGATCCAGTGACGGATCCTCTGGCCAATCACTGTGGCCTCACTGACAGGGGTGTGCTTTCATGGGTTGAAAGCACGTCCCTGTATGAAAGCAGCACCTCTAATGGTGCCGCTTTCCCATGCATTTCCAATGGACTTTTAATACCCATGGCTAGGCCCCGCCCACCCCCGCCCCCTGCTCCCACACCCTTCCCCATTCACACTGGGAGGCACCACGATCGGTGCCTCCCAAACACATTTAAACAGGGATAATGATTAGATTAATATAAAGGAGATACTTATGACACAGAATAAAGTATGTGTCATAAGTATCTTCTTTATATTATTTTAATCATTAATGACAGGGGAGGCACTGCCTCCCCTGCCTTCCCTGACTGCACGTCCCTGGTTTGCCCAGACCACCTGCCCTCCAACTAACCTTGCCTAACCCAGTCTTCCCATCTGTCACCTCAAATTTGATATCTTGACCTATTTACCCGGCAGGAGAAAAACGCACCTATTCGTCAATGGTTAGAGAGTGAAAAAAGAGAGCAAGAAATGAGTGAGGCATGGAGAGCCCACCGGGGGAATGCAGAGGTAAAGGCCCATGCTTAGGGGTGTGGTCCCCAAAATTAGTGTCTCTCTCTAGTACTCTAGTCTAAACGGAGAGGACGCCAGCCACGTCCTCTCCCTATCAATCTCAATGCACGTGTGAAAATGGCGGCGACGCGCGGCTCCTTATATAGAATCCGAGTCTCGCGATAGAATCCGAGCCTCGCGAGAATCTGACAGCGGGATGATGACGTTCGGGCGCGCTCGGGTTAACCGAGCAAGGCGGGAAGATCCGAGTTGCTCGGCCCCGTGTAAAAAAACCTGAAGTTCGGGCGGGTTCGGATTCCGAGGAACCGAACCCTCTCATCACTAGGAGGCACTGCCTCCCCTGCCTTCCCTGACTGCACGTCCCTGGTTTGCCCAGACCACCTGCCCTCCAACTAACCTTGCCTAACCCAGTCTTCCCATCTGTCACCTCAAATCTGATATCTTGACCTATTTACCCGGCAGGAGAAAAACGCACCTATACGTCAATGGTTAGAGAGTGAAAAAAGAGAGCAAGAAATGAGTGGGGCATGGAGAGCCCACCGGGGGAATGCAGAGGTAAAGGCCCATGCTTAGGGGTGTGGCCTGCTGCCACAGAGGCTTGGCTAACATGGTATAGGGCCCATGATAAATATATATAGTAAATACTGCTAGTACATGCATGATAATGTACCAGATTAATAACTGCAATGCACTATAGATAATATGTATAATGTACAATTCAAGTGCACAGACGGGACCTGATCCATAGACGAGGAGGTGGGCCCCCAGACAGTAGGGCCCACCGGTGGTTTCCCCTGTACCCCTATGGATTATGACTGTCCCCCTCCCCCCACACTCCCTGAGTGGGAATGAGGG